>NC_043759.1:15874884-16194884 GCF_902148845.1 Salarias fasciatus
TAGGGCTTTCTGATCATTGTGATATAAAGTCAACAATGGGGTTCTTGAACAAAACCAATCGTCTTTCTGCTGAGCCCTGGTCCTTTCTGACGTCCAGTGAGTTAAATCCTGAATTTAAGGCTGAAGTCGTGTTTTTAGGACTTTTCCTCAGAAGATACAAAAAAAAAATCATTTTTGGATCCTGGTGAAGTGTTAAAGCACCGTGCCAAGAAGAGAAGCAAGATCCCTTTCTTTTTTCCATCCTTCTCGCTTATGACCTACTTGTCATACTCCCTCAATGCCTTTCTTTCTTTCTTTCTTTCTTTCTTTTTTTCTTTCTTTCTTTCTTTCTTTCTTTCTTTCTTTCTTTCTTTCTTTCTTTCCTTCTCTGTCTCTTATTTCCATCCCCTCTTAGCAGCATGTGCATTATTTTATACTCAGTCTCTCTTTGCATAGTTTAGTTGACCGTGAAATCATTACTACACTCAAGGGGTTTCACTCCATTTCTGCTAAGCGTTTAAGTTTGACAAAGGGATTTACGGAAGTGTTAATTGTTATGAGACTACACAGGAAAGAGAGTGACAGCGTTAACGAGAGAGGACGAAACCCCATTTAGTTTTTTTTTTCATCTCTCGGTCAAGCTGGATCAAGACTGAAGGGTGGGCTTTAGTTGAAAATAGAGGAGAAATATACACATGCACTGGGTTCCTACTTGTTCTTGCATGACAAGTGTCCTTGAGTGGAAGTGGAGCACCACATAGGATGAAGGGTTAAGCTCATTTTCATGTGTACAGATATGATTAATGGCAGAGAGGAGAGAGGAAAGGAGTAAAGAGGAGAGGAGAGCAGATGAATGACCTCTCCGAACTCAAGATCGGCCTCATTTCATCACTTCCAGAACACTGGGGTCATAAATGAGATCAAACCCTTCTTTACGTTTCTACACTGATGCTCTGTCTACCGCTCCACATCCAGATTTCCTTCTCCGAGGGTTTTACAGAGGCTTAGTTTGTAACATATTTCTCCAGGGTGGATTTCATACAGGACTTATTGTAAATGCCCAGACCCTCCATAACACATATTTTTCTGTTACAACTGCTCCAAGGATTTGCACAAGGACAGAAAAACAGATGTGAGTGTTTCAGAAACAGAAATAAGAGCAAAAGTAACCAACAATATTCCGTCTCTGTGTGAGCACCTGCCAAGGTTTCCAGCTGTAAATAGCAACATTCAGTCCATTTGAACATATACCCTTGAATCCATAGTTATTTACTGCCTTTATTTAAGGACAAATTTGCTACACTATTTAAGATCCCTGTTTATTTGTCCAATACAATTTGGTAGAGCTGCAGTAATGGCAAGCTATGAAAACACTTCAGCTGCAGGAGATACAGCCATGCCCCTTGAGTTATTTTTAATAAATCCCTAAGCAGGCAATTTGCTAAATCCCAAATCCATGCGTCAAATACCATTTAATCTACAGACACATGTTTATCACATTTATGGTGATGTAAATTTGATTCATGCTGAATTATGCGTAAATGAATAGCGCTGCTTCTGTCACTGTAATTTTCAGGTAAAACCTAACCTAACATCCCTTTTAGAAAAGCAATATGAGCAGAAAAGCTATCAGAGCATGACTCCAGATGCATGAACAAGACAAAAGCTTTATTCCTGTATCTATATGGAAGGTGCAAACAATAGCAGGCTATTTTCACTCTGTCAAGCTATATTAGTCGTGGCAGTTTCGCCTCTCAGAAATTCCTCCATGATAGCTGTCTGGGACATTTTGTCTCCAGTCACAGACTGATCCCTCGATTGAAAACATTGAATGTTCAAAGGCTGTTATCCCTGTTTGGAGTTTCTGATCCAGGGTGTCTGAGACAATGGCTGGCCATCTCATCCAGGGCGGCAACATTTGATCCCTGAGTCTTTGTGAAAACCAAGTGGGTTGCTTTACTGAGATTTGAACCTCAACACATCAATGGTGTCTGTCGTAACCTTTTGAAACCAATTTCTTAGCAAAAAAAAAAAATAAAACCAAACAATCAGGCGGTGCATTGTCTTGTTTAAGAACAATGAGGAAATGTTAAACAGCAGTCAAGGCAGCCCAAGAAGTAAAACACAGATAAGGTCGAAGGAAGTTACTACTGCTCAAGTTTTGAGTTTAAACTGAGTGAGAGTGCAAGCAGGGATGTGTGTGTGTGTGTGTGTGTGTGTGTGTGTGTGTGTGTGTGTGTGTGTGTGTGTGTGTGTGTGTGTGTGTGTGTGTTCTTGTACATACCCAAAAGTAAGGACCAAAATTTGTTTTTCACCAACAGAGTGAGGACATTTTTGCAAAGTGAGGACATTTTTGCCGGTCCTCACTTATCGACAGGCCTTATTTGACCTTTTTGAGGGTTAAGACTTGGTTTTTGATTTAGTGTTACAATTGGGTTTAGGTTAGGTTTAGGGCACAGGTTAGGGTTAGGCATTTATTTTTGATGGTTAGGGTTGGGGTAAGGGGCTAGGAAATGCATTATGTCAATGAG
Organism: Salarias fasciatus; assembly: GCF_902148845.1. NCBI lineage: Eukaryota > Metazoa > Chordata > Actinopteri > Blenniiformes > Blenniidae > Salarias > Salarias fasciatus. The sequence continues at coordinate 15,877,395 of NC_043759.1, forward strand.
TGTCCTCACAACAATATAAGTACAAACGTGTGTGTGTGTGTGTGTGTGTGTGTGTGTGTGTGTGTGTGTGTGTGTGTGTGTGTGTGTGTGTGTGTGTGTGCTCTTTAGGGTATCAGGAGCATCTTTTATAATACTGCAGGCCTGTTTATGATACACTTTGCTACCCTCACCACCCACTGCAGGTCTTTGTGGTTCTCGTCTGTACAGCTGGAGGACCACACACAGTACAGCAGTGGGCCGGGCGTCTCTTTTGGGCCGAGAATGAGCGAGGAATATAGCCTCAATCTATGGACCGCAGTCTTTGGTGGACGTCCTTCTAGCTGAAATTTGAATTTCAGGTGAGGAACATTGAGATGTTGACACCAACGAATTGTGAAGTTTCCACCCTTTGCACACAAAGGGGAGAGTGTAAGGAAGTAAGGAAGTAAGTTCGAGCCGGTCTAAGAAATATGGTGCAATGCGGGAGCAACTGCAAAAATTAATGACACATCTGAAATGGTGCCACAGTCTTCCTCGAAAAATATTGATGCAAATGACATTCAGCAGAAGCTTGACTGAGTTATAAGGTAGAGAAAAAAGCTGCATCCAGCAATTTGTGGAGTAAACTTGGCTTTTTACAAATACTTGAAACCCCTCCATAATGCCCAGGGAGGGTATACTATTGCAAAACAATTCGTTGTAATTTATTATGCAGAAAAATATCAATTTAATTGATATTTTTAAATTTAAATGAAGAACTCAGCATTTTGTACAACCATTCATCTTACTTTCATACTGCTTGAATCCATGTGCTGCGCACAATGAGACCAGTGTTAACCACTACACCCGTGTGCAGATCCATTTGATAATGATCTTTGATGGCAACCTAAGCTGCATTAATGTAAGAAAGTGCAAACTGACTTGACCTTTTCCAAGTGGGAAAAAGCCATGTGACGACAGATTCATTGTCCACAGAAAAAAAAATTATTTCCATCTCATTTTTTTCCTCAGTGCAATGGGCGTAATGACTGCCGGGCATGTCAATGACAGGAACCTGAGCAACTGACTTTATATCAAGTGTGTAATTCATCTTTCTGTTCAGTTCATGCATTTTATCACGTTGAAATGAAATGTTTGTGCTGTCATAATTTTGCAATTCATAGTTTGACAGAAAAGTTTACCACAAGAGCATCTAAGTGCATCGTGGACATCATATATACAGTGTGACCTGCATAAAAATGACAGAACTGGGCCGTAATCTTTTACTTCCATTGACACAGCTGCTTACACAATTTAAATAACAATGTCTCAAAAAAATAAATAAATAAAACACCAATTATAATGGTGAAACTGAGCTGGTAAATAAATACTTTAATTTCACACATATTTTTCATCCAGAAGTATTTGTTAATTTTACAAGGTTCATAAATTTGGCAAAACTCTATTTTAGGTCAGCACTGCTTCATGTGATATATTCCAGGTGACTGAAAGTGAATATTTAAATTATCAAAAAACTGATTTGATGCACTTAGAGAAATAAACATCCTATGACTTCATTATTGGGATGAAATGATACAGACTTAAATGATTTCTTATTTTGGTTTTACTGCAATTTTTGTTGTAACTATAAAAATAATCCTCATTGTGTAAAGATGTGATGGACAACCAGCCCCATATGCCATAGTTATTGAAAGCATTACTACTATGTTACATTACAGACTCAAGACCAGGCACCATAAGTAAGTCTGCCTGACTGCAGTTGCCAGAGGGGGGGATTTGTGGGCATCCGTCAGTGCTAACTGGAAGTGACAGTGTGCAGAGAGGTCCTAATTACTGTCTCACTTGACTAATTGTCGTCTCTGAAGAATGTATTCCCACTGAGGTCCTGGGGATCTCACTGACAGCATGGCTCAAGATATGTCGGCCTGTGCTGATTTCACCATGTTACATTCAAAGACTTTCCCACAAGTGAGACATGAGGATAAACCGAACTGAAAACTGTTGTGGTTTCTTGCTGAATGAGGCCTAAATTGTATTTGCAGCAATGAACGCTGTTGTATTGCATCTGAAAACAAAGGAGGAACAAATTTATACATTTTGTTTGTGTTATCGCAAATGGAGAAAAGTGTGTGCATGTTTCTGGATGGAGGCTTTTTGACTCGCCAAAGGGTTTGGAAACTGTCATCTTGACATAACAGGCTGATGAAGTGAGGCCATCTCTGGCTTTCTGGAGCCAGCCGTATTAAAATAACATATAGCATTCAAAATAATGCAGTAAAAAATGAGTCTTTCGAGCAGGGCAACTGGCAACTGAACTGAATGAATGTCTTCTCTTTCAGGGTCTTACCATTCAAAGTGCATAAGCTTCTCGTTTCCATGGTTTCCTTCTCTGTGCCAATGCTATCTTTCCACCAGTCTGCCTGAGCGAGGGAGCGAGGGAGGAAAGAGCGACACAGAGAAAGAATGACAGAAAGCTTTTAGCAGTGGTTATCTCTCCTTTGCATAAAGTCCCCCTTTTGCATTACCCAGTGCATGAATTGTGTTTGAATAAACACACCAGTCAGCTCATATGGAGACCTCCGTGGGTTACAAGTGAGTGGGTGTGTATAAACTCATCTAATTTATGGTCTCCTTCTGAAACGACACAGTTTGATCATGGATGGAAGGGAAAAAAAGGACCTCTCTCAAATGGCATAGGGGGTATTTTCCTATTAGGCACAGAAAACTAAAGGAGCAGGAGTCGTTTTACCATCATAATGAGGCAATTTTCCATTCCTACACTCCCTCCTTTAGATACAGTACTGTCATCCAGAACGGCAAAGATGTTAAATGATTGTTTAACTAATAAGACACATAAAGATCGTTTCTTTCCTCGCTTTTAAAATGTGTCTAATTCTGTTCCTGAACATCAGTATTTGTGCACTGATAATCTGGGCCCCTCTGGATTTATTGCAATGCCTGATCATTGAACCAGAGGGCGCTCTAACTTTAAAAGGGGAACTTTTCCCTGAGCTCAATAAGCATTCCTTTCATGCCGAGTGAAGCTCTGCTGACTTATATGGAAACCCTGAATTCCTCCTTAATTATGCTAATGGTCCAGATGGTAGCATGATGAGAACCATTCTCTTTGATATCCTCGCTCTGCAGAGAGCTGCTGTGCAGACCCACGCAGCCCGACACGCGCTCCGTGTCAACGTTCACACACCACCTACTTGATCCCGTGTAATTACTGCATGTTTCCTTCAGCTCACACGGACACCCTCCTCACTATTACATGCATTTGCTTGCAAATTTCTGGAGGTTTTAACAGACCTCATAAAGCACACTTCAATAGGTGTATACTTTTTTTGTTTAAGCTGCAGTTAATTGACATAATATTACAAATTGACAGCAGATATTGGGGAAAAAACAGCTAGAGAGCACTTCAAGCAAATCTTTTTGACTTTAAAGGAGATCAAAAGTATTTAAAGCGTGCGTTTTCAATACCCCTTTCAGACCAAACGCTGTACTGACTTTATTTTGGACTGTTTATTCTCGACACTCACTCACACAGACCTGCCATTCACACTGCAGTCTCACAGTGTCTGTGTTCATCCAGGCTTGGACTCTGGTGGCGCCGATCAAAGAGCTCCTTTCACATCTCTGCAGGGATTAAATGGCACCCCCAACCTTCAGGGGGGGCGGGGTGGGGGTGGATGTGGATGTGGATGTTGACGGGGGGGGGTTTAAACCGCTGTACCTTTACCTCCAGCTGATGCGCTGGCCCGTGAAGAGCTGCTCATTGGGGGCGGACGCTGATAAGGTGCATGTAGTGTTAAATCAATGGCGTGGGCCAACGCAAAGAGCTGCGAGATATCCATCTCCTCAGACTTAAAGGATGGAGCCCGCATGAGCCCGCTAATCACAGAGAAACGCGATGGGCCGCGCAGATAATGCGCGTCTCTTTCCCCGTGAAACGTAACCGGCGGTGCGTCCTTTGTGTGTGCGTTTGCCACACACGCACCTTTCACATCGCAGGGTGGCTCACACTCCAGAACAGTCTGCCGCTGGAAGGTTTTCAAGTCTAAAGTGGAGTTATTTGCATAGGTTAAATATCCTTGCCTTTCAGCGGCTTCTGTCGATATTACGGATTTGCTGTTCTGCCAATTTTAATTCCTTTCATCCCACTCCTCCCACATTTCTGGAATGATGGTGGAAATTGTTGAAAGGCTGTTGCTTCAAATGCCATAAAATAGATTTCTGGAACAAAGTTGTGAATGAGAAAGCACAAGATTTGCCTCGGATGTGAGGGAGAGGAATCAGTGGTGAGATAACCTGCTGGCACAACATCACAGAGCTGTGTGGCAGAGGCTGGCCAGCTATTGTGCTCACTGTAGTTTAGTTATTTATGTGCCAAACCCGGCAAATGCCTGTAGCTAATAAGATAATGCCTTTTCTATTGTGAACTCAGCTTTGATGATGTTTAAAACTAGAAAAATCGCATGCATTGTTTGTCATATTCACATGGTTCTTAAAAGAGAGCGAACATGCGGATAATGATAACAGTGGTGTGCTCATGGCTGGGAGCTCGAAAAATACCAGCTGGGAAGTCCTATTTCCCAAAAATCATCACAAACATCTTTAGATGAAGGACACAGCATCATCACTTCCCACATAGGATAACTGTGAAATAGCTACAGAACACATCATGAGGGGACTGGGTTTCTAATTTAAACACATAATAATAATAATAATAATAATAATAATAATAATAATAATAATAATCATCATCATCATCATCATCATCATCATCAAAGAAGCCAACAAGTCTTTCCACAGTACAGAAACTTCTTACAATCTTCCCAAACATCACATTTACTCACGATTGTGTCACTAAGTAGAGATTACATCCCTACATAAAACCTGGTGTCACGTGATCAGTGTCATAATTGTCTTGTGGTTCAGATATCTTCTGTGCAAATTTTTATTAAAAAAAAATTATTCGAATTACTGGAAGAGTAAAGGCTGGATAGAATGAAGTTATGTGTTCCTCTCTTCTCGGTTATTGCATCAACCGTCGTCTTCTCTGCTCAGTTCTTTTACATATCTGTGTTTCTGTTTATCTCTCTCCGTCTCCCCTCCCTCCCTCTCTCTCTCCCTTCTCGATCTGTCTGTTTCTCTCTCTCTCTCCTTCCCCCCCTTCTCTCTCTCTTCCCCATCTCCACCCCCCCCCCCCCCCCCGCTCCTCCCCTCTCTCTCTCTCCCTCCCTCCCCCTCCACCCCTCCCCACCTCTCTCTCTCCATGGTGCGCGTTCACAATACTAACCTTGGCTCGACGTCAGCGGCTGTGCAGCAGTGCAGTATAATGGGAGCGCAGGCAACCTAGAGCGCCTCATAGGGGGCTGCATATCGCTGCTGTATCCTCTGCTTGGCGCTCTCTCGCCCCTCTCCGGTACCTCACTTACAGCCCATGCTTTGGGCTCCCCCCTCTCCACTGGACCCGTACCCTTCGACATGGATGTCCCGCCGTCCCTCGACCCCGAGGATTGCTGTTTCTTGGCGCAGTGAAGGAGGAGAAGGAGAAGGGGAAGGAGAAGGAATCATGCCGGGACTGCTAATGGATTTAGGGAGAGCGCGAGTGACCATGCCGTGATCTTGCGCATCCAGGGCCGCCGTCACCCTGCCTTGCCCATCAACCGTAGAAGAATTACGGGGCAATCGAACTCGCGCACCGGGGGGATTAACCACTGTGCATTTTTTTTAAGAACAACATGAAGATTACCTCCCATCATCTGATGATAACCAGTCTCGTTTTCAGGTCCAACCTCAGGCTGATCCCGCTTCTGCTGCTGTTTCTTGGTTACTCTCGCGGGATGCCACACGTTCTAAGATTTGGTAAGAGTCTGCTCATGACCGTCTTTCTCCTCCGATGTCCGCGCGTTTTGCAATCGGCCGAATTGAGGCGACGGCGGCGGGATGCGAGAGCCGCTGCTCGGCGAGGGCTGCTCCTGCTTCTCCGCCTGCTGTGCAGACAGCCGGTCAGTGATTTGACCTGTTCTCCCAAATCCTGCTGGGCTTTGGCTATTTCACGGTGACCATTGTAAGTTTGTGTGACTGTCAGTTTATATAGCTTTCATACATGACAACACCAGGGCGGAGAGTGTTTTTCACCAAACTTATGAGGCACATAAAGAAAGGAACATGCAACAGTTCACGGCTTTTGAGGGTGAAAAAAAAAACCTCCTCGAGACTCGTCGCGTGTATTCCCTCTACAGTAGCGATATCCTTGTGTTTCTCCGTGGCCATTTAAACTACTGAGTCCTCAGAGCGTCTTCTGCGACATGTTTACATGTAAACATTACCCCCGGAGTGCGATCGGTTTGACTGATATGTGAGAAGAGATAATCGATACAACGTGAACTAGTTTTAGTCCTTAATCCCTCTGGATTTCGACTTTTTTGAGTAATTTCCAATTCCCTTTTATCATAATTCCAATTTTCTCTGAATAACATAGTTCAACCTCGTCTGAACCGCTGCAAAAAAAAAAAAAAAAAATTAGAGCTGAAGCTGTGTCATGTCTCCTGTTAGACAGATACTATGAATACTGTTGAATTTAAAAGTGTCTTTTGAACAGTTTCCACAGCAGTGCATTGTCACTGGTTCCTATTTTAAATACGCGGATGCATTTATGTTGCAAAGTCGCGGCTTCTTGCAGCGTCGCCTGTTCCTTAATGAGATCCGTCCGTCCATGGCCGCCTCCGCCGCTCCGGATTGCATTTACAGAAAGCATCTTGGAGTGACAGGGGGAGCCCCCCTTGACAGCGGATGTCATCAAGTGTTGACAACACATCCTTACAATTCCCCAATCCCCCCGAGGGTCCTGTTTAAGAGTCAGGCCGCGTCCGCAGGAGCCGCCGCTATGGCAACGGGATGTGCTTGTCTTCCTGCTGCATCCTCAAACCGATGAGCGATTTCCAGCCTCACACATCGTTTGACAGACGCGAGGCGTCGATTCAGTAATCTTCAGGGGGACTGCAAAGTTCTCAAGTCGGCGAATGACGCAAGGTGACGGATAGAGCCAAAACTGCATGATTAGATTCAGTAATGTGTGAAAATCACGAGGGAGGCTCAAGGTTTACTTTATCTCCCCGTGTCTCAACGCAAAGGTCAGATGCATACCAATTACACGATGTATACAATAGTATACATCCATACTAGTGCAGCATATGTGGCAAACCAATATATTTAAGCATCAGTGAAACAAATGAGCATTTACATCTGTTGAGGTATCCTGGTTTTAGTCCCTCAAACTCATTTTCAATAAGTCAGATACAATTTTGTGAACTTAACTTATATGTTGACCTACCTACTAGCTCCCCTTCATTTTGAAATAAAGATTTGAGCTGGGCAGCCAGGTTAAAAATCAGCTGATAAAGCCATGTTTGGACAGACTACACTGGTCTTATCTGGAAACCAATGATTTGGACGCTTTTACTTGCAGCTAAAAGTGGAACCACTTCGGCCAACATTCAGCATGACTCATTAGTAAAGCTTCGAAACTGTATGAATATGGTGTCAGACAGACCTAACAGTGATTTGTTGTTGGACTCCCTAAAAAATGCTGTTGAGAATTTTTTTTTCGGTTCACTGCCCCCTCAATGACATGTGGTGTTTTTTTTTTTTGTTTTTTTTTTTTTTGCCTTTGTATATAACATCGCAGCAAATTCCGCACGTCAGACGTGAATGCGGCATGATGCATTTGTAATCCGCATTTTTTTTTTAAATATATTGATAAGTACAACATGGAGATGGACTTTTGCCGCCTTCACTTCACTACGGCTAAATGTGTTGCCTGTGTCAGTCTGCTGCGTCTAGCTTACTAGACAAACGTAACCACTCGAGATAAGATGTGATTCGTGTCAGTGAAATGTTTTTTGCTCTGAGGTAAAGCTCATGCTTGACATCTTTCCCCCGACTCCCTCAGCGGAGCTGTTGAAGTACAGTTAAAAACCTGGTCGCTGTCCATGGTCCTCACACGTCTGCTAACAAACGAGCCGCTGTTTCAGCACCATGGACAGCGACCAATGTGCTCCACAGCATGGCTGCCTTTCGCTCAGCCAAACGCGCTTTGCTTGCGGTTTTGTGATGCAATTAGAAAAAAAAAGAGAAAAAAAACTCGCTATTTGTTGTTTTTTTTATGCAACTGTTCTATCAGCCAAGTTGCATGTACCACATGCAACTCGTTGGTAAAATGGTTCCAATTGTTATTGAGTCTGTGTTCACTGGTACTTTGTTTCACCGAGATGAAGAAGGATAAGGCGTGTTATTTTAGCCCCAACAAGCAAAACACATGTCAGTGATTGCAAATGCATTTTCTGCAGGAGAAATTCAAAAAGTCCCCAGAGATAATGGAATTTACTGGTGCCTTTTTTTCCCAGACCCTTTGCTGGCCTGCAGGATGTGCTTATTCAGCAGATAATCCCAGCTGCTCCTACAGGAGGCTGGCTAAATGAGGAGGTCAGCTCCCCTGTGTCTGTCTGTTCCTTTTCCTGCCCCAAGTTCCATTCTGCCCAGACAGGCTGCTCACATTGTTAGAACCACTGTTCTCCTGTCAGGCTGAGACCTTTACACACACTCACACTGTAACACCAGCGTAGTCATCCTTTTGTATTCACAGCATCAGTCTCACCATGCAGAGCGACAAGTGTCGGGGTAGGGGGGCACCAGCTGCAGGCAAATATGCTGAGGTAATTCTCACACTGAATTGAATTATTATGTTTGGTGTTTCTCATTTATTACTGTTACAGGTCATTTATTAAGTTAGTGCTCATGCAGTGCCATGCTTGTAAGAAAAAAAAAACATTCTTGAGAGAATATTTTCATTTCTCAAGCTTGCACTTGCCTTTTGAGAGCAGTGAAAGGCGCTTTGTAGCTCCTGTTGCTCAGGATTTCAGGTACCCAGAGAAAAATTTTTTTTTTTCCCACCTTCACCTGTGCAAAAAAGAATGGATTAAGCAAACATATTCAGAGATCTAACTGCTCCAAAGAAACACAGGTAATAACTAAATCTGCAAATTCAATGTTTTTCTCCATGATGTTTTCCACAATCATATTATAGTTACTGTTTTTGGAAACATAAGTCTCTCCAATAGTAAGGCGTTATGGATACATGATCTTGTTTAGCTTCCTCCAATAATAATAATTATTCTGTAACAAAAGCAATGAGTCATTGCAGTTGCTTTTCCATCAGAGATGGCTGAGGCCTTTTTTTTTCCTTACAAATATATCTGATTCATTAAAAAAACATACACACATATACACACAAGCTAGATTTTAATTCCAGTGTCCATGGATGTCTGTGACTGTGAGCTTATGTGATAACACTATCACTGCCATCGGCGAACAGCATTGGCAGATGCAATATGTCCTCAGGCTGTCAACTGCTGCTGAAAGCATTGCTGAAACAGTGGTGCTAATTTGTTTATTTTGTGTACAGACATGTGTGGGGGTATTTATAACTAACACGCAACATTGTTTTCAGAATGAAAATCAAATAATTTTCTTGGTCTTCGACAAAAAGGCGAAGTCCCCTCTGTGAAAAGGTGATGTTAATCCATCTCTTTCCACAGCACTCTGCCTGGATATATGCCCTGATGGCATTTCAAATATTTAACATCCTTCATCCTTTTAGCTATGTTGTGGTGGCAAAATGACAAGGTTGTTGGGAACGAGCAAGGGTAAAGAGAACAAATTCAAGGGGAGTTTGCAGTTAATTGACTTGATTTGCTTTAGCCCACTGCCAGCCTAAATTATCAGCATGCTGGAGTTCAGTTTGGGATTGAAGGAATTATGGATAACACCCTGTGCCCTGGCCCACTGCCAGCATGTTCACAGCAAACACATTTAAATAGGCACAAAGCTGCTTAAAATATTCATGTGTCACTTGGTCCCGCCATAGCTTATAGAAATACGAAACTATCTCTGCTGGCAAATGATTTCCGTGGTTTAAAAATACCCACTGTGGGTTTCAAGAACAAAGAGGAGATCTGTCTTACATTAGCATGCAGCGGCGCACATGGGCTTGAAGCAGGGAACTATCGAGATGGGATTCTAAAACATGTTTACAGTCCTGAGTCTTTGAAGGTCTCGCTGTCATGCATCAGTTACAAAAGACTCTGTGGTTATTAATTCAGGCTACAGATTTCGTGCTGTTTTAAAATGGCAAATATCCGTGAGGTATGAAATTAGTTTTCCTGTTGGGCTTAGTATTAAGTCATTTTTTTAGATTTACCCGAAATGCATGAAAAAAAAGACTATTTACACCGAGGGAGGCTCTAGCTGATTGACCTTGTTTGATGGGAAGACGGTTCCAACATAATTGCCTTTATCTTTTTTTTATATTGTGTTGTGTTTTTGAAAATCATCATAATGCGCCTAAGACCTGCATTTTTCTATTTTCTTGTTGAAGGCTTGACTTCTGCAATGGATTTTATTATTTACAGCCTCTCACTCTCTGTCATTGTCAGTCAAGGATTTCCCAGGGTATCAAAGGGGTTATAGGTTATATGTGCAATTGTGCAGGAAACAGCCCCTGGAGAACAGGCCTGTCGCATGTCCTGCTGCCTGGTTATCCGGCTCAGAGCTGACTGTAGGTCAAAGAGTTAGCAATACTTGTTCAATCATTTCTTTATTAGGGACCGAGCCCGAGGGCGAGGTGGCCTCAACTGAGGCCACCTTGCCTGAGGGCAAGGCCTCTATTGTTCTTCTTCGTCCGTTTGTTTCTTATTATTTTACTGTCGCACTCGAGCACTAATTTGACCCCCTAAACATGCACGAAAACTCACCAAATTTGGCACGGACATCCGGACCGGTGGCCACTTGATATAATGAAAAAAATTAACCCTATAACCTCATCTGCTCTCTAGCGCCACCTAGAAACAGTAAAATAGCCACAGCAACCATTAGGAATGTCGCAGAGAGACCAAATCGATGTGGATGTGTTCGTCTCCTCGAGATCTAAAAGTCTCTCATTGACAAAAATGTCCTAAACCCAACAGGAAGTCCACTATTTCCCTTTCAGTGTAAAATTTGGCAAAAAATGACTCCTCCTTTAAAAATTATCTGCTCCGAGACTGCTTGTCGTAGAGACGTCAGAGTAGTGCCAAATAAAAGAGGACAAGCTTCTCTTCCGACGATGTTCAAAACTTTTTCAAAAGTCTCAGGGTGTGGATTTTATTAACCCTTAAAGTTTGAAGTCTGAAAACGCACTTGCAACACTACAATGGACAGTGCGACCCGCACGAATGTCGCAGAGAAATAAAATCAACATGGATGAGTTCGTCTCATCGAGCTCTACAATTTACCAAGAGACATACCTATACCTAAAGTGAACAGGAAGTCCGCTATTTCCCTTTCAGTGTAAAATTTGAGAAAAAAAAAACTCCTGCGCTGCGGCCTGTGGGAATGTCTTAGAGATATCAAACCAATTCCTCAAGTGTTTGTATCATCAAGATCTAAAAATCATCCATTGACATGCATTACCTAAATCAAACAGGAAGTCCGCTATTTCCCTTTCAAAGTAAAAAACACTTCTCATGAAAACGTTATACCACTCAAGACCATTTGTTGTACAGATGTCAGAGTAGCGTGGCCTGATAGAGGACAAGTTTCTCTACAAACGATGTGCACAACTTTTTCAAAAGTCACACGGTGTGGATATTATCAGCCCTTCAAAATAAAAGTCATATTTTTGAAAAAATGGCCGCTGTGGCCCGTAGGAATGTCGTAGAAAGATAAAACCAAAGGCTCACATATTCATCTCATTGAGATCTAAAAATCTCTCATTAACAACAACAACCTAATTCCAACAGGAAGTCTGCTATTTCCCTTTCAAAGTAAAAATCATTCTTCATTTAAAAATTATCTTGTCCGAGACCTTTTGTCATAGAGACATCAAAGTAATGCGGCCTGAAAGAGGAGAAGCTTCTCTACAAACGATGTTTCAAACTTTGTCAAAAGTCACACGGTGTGGATTTTATATGCCCTTCAAAATAAAAGTCACATTTTTGGAAAAAATGGCCGCTGCAGCCCGTAGGAATGTCGTAGAGAGATAAAACCAATTGCTCATGTGTTCATCTCATCGAGATCTAAAAATCACCCATTGACACCAATAACCTAAATCCAACAGGAAGTCCACTACTGACCATATATGGGCATGCAGTGCAGTCGACAGCAGCTGTCATTAAAGGGTACATATGATGCTATTTTTCAGTCATGTCATATAGGTCTCTGAAGGCCAAAAACATAGTATTCAACCTTCTTTACAACAAATTCATCCTTCTTTCAGAGTTTCAGCGATGTAAGAAGTCACTCTCGGAGCTTCAGTGCGGGAAGCTCCATTGCCGTGGCCCCCACTGAATCGGTTGGATCTAAATAACTTCTGAAGGACTCCAAGCTGCATGATGTTTGTCTGGGTGAATAAATGAGCAGGCACACACCTATAAATAATGTCCAGGTGTCAAAAAACCAAATAAAAGCAAACAATTCATTCCAAAGAAAAGCCCAATTACAACAAGAAATGAGGTCAAGTCATGAAAATGAATGTTTATGTAGTGACAAGGTTCCCAATGACTGAGACTTCAGTGCTAACAGCTACATGTTAGCGGATGAGACATGCTAACAGCTACATGTCAGCGGATGAGAGATGCTAACACCTTCAGGTTAGTGGAAGACAGATGCTAATATCTACATGTTAATGGATTGGAGATGCTAATAACTCCATGTTAGTGGGTGACAGATGCTAACAGCTACATGTTAGTGGATGGGACATGCTAACAACTACATGTTAGTGGATGTGAGATGCTAACAGCTACATGTTAGTGGATCGGAGATGCTAACAACTCCATGTTCGGTGACAGGGTGCTGGAAGTCTATGGAGGAGCAAGGTTCCCAGTGACCTGGACTTCGGTCATCAATGTACAAGGACGACCTCAGTGGGGCCACCTTGCCAGAGGGCGAGGTCCCGTCCAATGCCGCTTGCGGCTTTAATTCTTTTTATTATTTATCTTTTTTTTTTTTTTTTTCATCTTTTAATATTGTAAAGTTGTCCTTCTCACATTCACACCAGAGGAGATGTGAGGGGGGATAAAAACGACGTCTGCTGAGAGGTGTAAGAAAAACAAAAAGTGTTTGTTAAAGAAGAACAGGGGGAGGGGGCCCGTGTAAAGTGTGAGTGAGAAGAAAAACAGTGAGTGTTGAGGCCAGCAGATACAGAGTAAAGATAGATTAGTTTGCCTCAGAGCAGTCCACTCTCAGCCCACTCTCAGCTGTGGTCTTTTATTACTGTTTTCTGATGGCTTCTGTGAAGAGAGACACAGAAAGGATAGTGGAGTGTGCTGTGGAAATGTAGTGGGAGGCCAGGAGTCATGCACTGCATCTCCGAATAAATGTCAACAGTATCATTATGCAAGCAGAAAATTTACCAGGGACAACAGATATATGCATAGAATAGCTTTGACACAGGAAAAAGGTGTAAATACTTTGGAAAAACACATTTGTCTCCCATAAGAAAAAAAAAACTCGAGTTCACTAGTCTCTCCTACGTTTGGTCCTGTGCACTGTCATTTAATTTACATTAATAAAGAAAACTAATTTGTTTTTGAGAAAAGATAAATGTGTATAAATAAAGAAACCAATGCCAAGTTCCACAGGCTATATTGCTAGAATGTGTGAGAATGCAAACATATAAGGTCAATAATGTGTAGTCTACATGCAGGATGTGTGAGATTCAATTAATTAAATTCACTTTGTTGATCAGTAATACAGCCACAAGCTGTTGCAATTTCAGTAAGAAAGAATATATGAATACATTTAGTCCTGTCTAGCTCCACCTGACAGCACGTGCACGTGAGAGCTGTCGCTCTCTGAAATAGCACAATTCACTCTGGATTATATGTGACAGTCACATGTTAGACCTTTAACTTTCTAAGAGGATAACAGCTGTAATTAATTCCTGAATAGGAAGACCTGAACCTGATGCGTCAGTTGTTTGTTATGGAAACCGACGACAGTGCTAATTGGACCTTGAGCAAATGTTAACTACGTGTTTGTCTTTTGAGTAAAACATGCAGGAGGATCGGTGATTGCCTTTTGTCGCTGGTTCTAATATGCACGTACGATTTCAAAATTGTTTGTATTTAAGAGTAATATCTTATTGCGGCAATTAAAGGCGAATTCCAAGCACGCAGAGTGAGTAAACATATTTGCAGGCACATAAAGCATAAATGAGAGCGCTGACGTCCAAACTACATGGGATTCTCAAGTCAATCGATTTCAGAATGCCCCGAGGCAGCGCTGGCTATGATGCAAGGCGCCGATCAGGTTAGGATGTTGTGATTCACCTTCATCTCAAGCCAGTTGAATAAAGGAGCAAGAGGAGGAGGAGGAGGAGGAGTTGGGGAGCAACGGGCTGAAAGGAGAGAATGCAGAATCCGGGCTCCCATTGACAGCGTAGCCTGTCAGATGTACGAACGCTTCTCTGTGTGAACCAAGGACACAAGGGGAAATGGGCTCTGTGGGAGGACATATTGAGGCAGGCTTACTTAAAATCATGTTCTTTGAATCAGCATGACGCCCTATTGTCCAAGATGCACCAGGGCTATGCAAAATGTCTCCCTCTGTAATGTCGAATTTCTCTTCTTCTTCTTCTTCTTCTTTTTTCCCTTTGCTCAAAGGATTTGCAAGTGTTTGTGTAGCTCTCCAGTGTGTCGGCTTTGAAGGAATTTGTAAATAGAAGGGCGTCTTTAGAAACATGTTGGATAGAAGGTTTAATTCTTTCTGATTTAGACAGATTGTGAACACATTTGAAGAGCCAAAAGATGACAAATGGAAGCTTTATTTGAACCAACTATAATAATAAGAATGGCCTGGAAAATTGTTGTAGATTAATGCTGAACGCTTCCTGTCCAGTGTTTTCTGACATGTATATCCACAATGCCAAGTGTGTGTGCTTAAGGGTCAGATTGTCCTCAAATAGACTTGGATTGATTTCCTTTCTTGCACAATCTTTTTTTTTTTTTAAGAATTTGAAGAGGCAGAATGAAGCCAATTGAGCCAATTTCCCTGATCCAGCTGCCCATGAGCTGCCCAGTGTTTGTTATCCACTAGGGTCTTATTAAATGTGAGAAATGGTGGGATAAACAGTCAAGCAAAGATTAGGAGGATTATTAAAACCAAAGACTTTATTTCCAACCAATTTTATCATCATAATCTTTCTTTTACTTTAATCTTCAATAGATGTTTTCTTATTTATTGGGATGAAGGAAGCCAACATATTTAAGAGCTTTTATTTTTCGCCGTCTTGTTTCTCCCGTGAGCCTGTGGCTATTTCCCCTTGCTGAAGCGAGTACCCAGGTCTCCTTCGTTTCTCCCTCCGTCTGCAAGTGGCGGCGCGTGTTTGCAGAACAAGCAAGAAAAATTGACACAGCATTGCAGCGGAGTGTACCTGTAGCTCTGATTATCAGCCAGCATGTGTACAGCAGTGGCTGATGGGAGGCTGATGAACCCAAACTGGGAGCTGACATTTCGCTACCCCGCGGCGGAGAGCGAGGGAGGAAGGGTGCAGGTGTCCGTTCAGGTCTAATAGACCATCCATTCAGTCGTTTAATTGAGTGTCTTTTATCTGCCTCCTGTGACCTCTTTTATTCTCAATTTTTCTCTCTTCGTTTCCTTCACTCATCTATTTTCACGTGTGTGTGTGTGTGTGTGTGTGTGTGTGTGTGTGTGTGTGTGTGTGTGTGTGTGTGTGTGTGTGTGTGTGTGTGTGTGTGTGTGTCCCTCCCCTCCACCTACCCCATTCCTTATTTTACTCCTTCTGTTTAAACTTTCCTCTCTTTGGTTGTCAAACCACACAATCGTCTACCTTTAACTCATTTATTGTTCTTAAAACTCATCTGACAGGCTGTGAGGAGACAGTGAGCTGCTTTTTCAGCATCAAATTAATGCCCCGAAAATAAAGTGTTCCGTCCATTTTATTCCCTTTTCTTAATGTTTTTTTTTTTTCCCTCCGTCGTCCTTCTCTGTCCTTCCTTTCCATGCTGTCTTTGTCTCCCTTTGGCTCTCAGCTTGTCTCCCCCACTTTGTTCTCCCTCGCTGTGATCTAGCCTTTATTTCTCCCTGTCCCCTGGTCTCTGTGTCCTTGCACACAAAGGCACAAATCATTACTTGACATGCACATTCCAGGCTTCAGTTTCTTATTGTACCTTTCAATTTCAAAAGCAAAAAGAATACCTTGTCACTGGAGCATTTTCAGCGAACATTCTCGATCCTGAAATAGAAGTTGCTCTTTTGACATTATGACTCACTTCGTAATGTCTCCAACATACATGAGACAGCTGATCATTGAGCACGACACTCACCTGAAGGCTTCAGAATAGAACAGTCCCACTGATACAGCCATTTTCATTGCTTTGTTTTTTTTGTTTTTTGTTTTTTTGTACCCACGATAGGGCCCTTATTAAATTCCCTCACGATTATGTAATTGGAAATCTGTAAAACTGCATCATATTACATGATTTATAGTGTTGAAAATGACCAAAGCAGGATATATTTCTCATTCAATGTTTCCAAGTGGTTACAAAATCATGTTGCAATGAAACAGTCTCACAATGTTTTCTTTTGTTTTGTTTGTGAAAGGATGATAAATATGTGTCCACTGTCACACGTCTTATCGAAACGTGGTCATTTTTCCTGCAAATCCCACAAAATTGACTCAAATTTCACCTACAACGTCATGTTTTCGTGTGTTTTACTGATGACTTGTTACTTTTAGGTTGAAAGAAACAGAAATAAGGATGTTTTATGTGTTGCTGCCCAGAAATGCTTAACAGCAGAAAAAGCTTTGATAAGTTAATGAAGTTATATTAAGGGCATCCTTTTGTGTCAGATTATTGCTGGATGTGCCCTTATTTTACATTCCCTTAAATACTCCTGCCAAATCCTCATTGTCTCACTAATTAAACGTAATCGTTTTTTTGGCAGTAATCTCTAAATTCATGAATATTTAAAGAAATATTGTAATCAGATTATGAAAATCCTGTAAACTGTCTGGATTTTTTTCCACCCCTTTCCCTCCTCCTCTGTGTGAGCCCAGCCGCAAGAATTACAGAGCTGTCTCCTGAATTAATTCTTGACCTTTGGCTCCGATGGGAGATAACATCTGCCCTTCTACAAGAAAGAAAGTCTAATTTTACAGCCATTTTGTTCAAAATGACAATGGGAAGAGTGTAATACAGAGCCATTTTGATGAGCAGCAGGACAGAGAGGACTAGAAAGAGGCCGGTGAAAGGAGAAGAGGCGACAATAGAGCTCCGAATAATTTGCTGTGGCCTAATTGCGACACTATCAATTGAACTTCGCTCGAGTTCAACATCAAAGTCAGCTGAATCAGATGAACGTTCAAGGCGAACTTGTGAGATATTCTCATGTGAGGTTATCCAGTTTTTCAAAGTTCTTCTTGGATGAGAATGATGTTAAACCTGAACACGTAAATGCTGAGAGTAGTCTGAAGGGTTTATGTAGCTCTACATTAGAATTCTCAAAAAAGCCAATTTCCATCTTAAATATCTTCCTTCATTGATTTTTTTCTTATGTAGGCTGCTGTGTCAACATGAAAGCATAAAATCACATATTTCATGATTGATGGTCTTAAAGATTCATCAATTTGAAAAGCTCTGTCGCCTACACCTTAAGCTCTTCTGAGTAAAAACTAGTCTACAATATTGCAATATGATGCACTTTTTTAAATGAGCTTAGTCATTGTTAATACGTCATGCACTGGGAATTCATCTGACATGCTCCTCATTGAGTTTCTATAGGTATGGTTCATATGGCCGAGCGTGGCACAGGGGACGTTTTGCCAAAGTCATGAGTGAATGTTTCAATTTCTCCAAGAACAAATCAAGTAGCTGATTAAAATTAGAGTAACTGATAGTTTTCTACTTGAATTACTGTCATTTTTAAAATACCGCCGCTTACGCCGCCCGATCGCTCACCCGATGAAAGCCTGACACAACTGAGTCTGTGATAAGACTCTCAGATGACTGTTAGTCAAGTTCTTATCGGTATTTATTCTTACTGAGTGTTACGACTTGAGGGCTGAAATATCTGGAAATGATTGAAACAGTCGGTCCTCCGCCGCCCCGCACTTCTCATCTGCAGTAAGTGGCAGTTCTATCACATCGCGGGGAAAAATGATTATAAACCAGTGATGCACATGCATAGTCACAACGTTCTCCGGGCTGGACTCTCTCAGCCTGCAGTGGATAATTAGCATCTCTCACACGTGCTTAGGCTTGATTAAAACTCGGTTTACAGTGAGCAGTGCTGCGAGGTCGCCATCTGTCACCTGCCGTGGCCGCCGTGAGACGTGTGTGTGTGTGTGTGTGTGTGTGTGTGTGTGTGTGTGTGTGTGTGTGTGTGTGTGTGTGTGTGTGTGTGTGTGTGTGTGTGTGCGTGTGCACGAGGAAGTAGAAGAAAAAGATGGGGCATCCTGGGAGAAATGGCAGACGGGTGAGGCATGAAGCAGTAGGAGGCTGTCTGTTAAATAAGCGGTGCTGCCCACTTCCTATGGCCTGTGCGATAGAACCAAATCACATTTTTTTTACTGCTGCAAAAAAAAAAAAAAAAGCCTCTGTCTGCAGTTTTGAGATTTGTATTATTTGCTTGGACTGTATAACCTTGTGAGTGGAGTTTGGGAATACTCATATTTATACGTGAGAGATAAGAAGAATGAGAGCTTCAAGGCTCTGAAAGCCTTCAGAATGAGGAAGCCACTGTGTTTTTCACAGTACATGCCGACTTTTACTCACACACAGCTGCAAGTCTTGGCAGGTTTTTTTTTTCTTCTTCTTGCTCTTACTGTCACAGGAAGGATTCATACTGTGTTTAAAAAAAAATTATGGATTTTGTCAATATGTTTTGACAAAAAAAAAAATGACTTGAAATGTACTTTATATTCTTCCTAACTGGAGAATCTTTTATTACAGCATTAAAACAAAAGTAAAAGATGAATCTGAAATATTACTCATTATTTTATCATTCCATTATTCTATTATCCTTTGTTGATCACACAAATCATCAGATATATTGACCTTTTGTCACATGAATATTGTTTTCACAGTCACATCCCGTCTGTCTCGTAATGACTCCTAAAATACTTGTGCAGGTGGGAAGGATTCCTTGCAAATAAACCATTCCAGTTCCACTGCATCTTCCCGTCCCACAAGCAGAGAGAGAAAACTCTCCAGTGTCCTGCAGAGATGCAGCTTCAAGACAACTGAATGCCATTTGTTTGGAAAGAGTGAAAATATTTATTGAGGCTTTGACTGCTCTTCCTGACTGGTGCCTCGCTGAATGCATTGCCTGTTATATTATAGCCACTATCAGGGCTTTCTCTCTCTCGGCTTCTCTTGATTTGTGTGCATGAGAGGCTTCAAAATACATTCTTTCTGCCCATTGTATATTGAGAGTTTTCTCTACATGTTTTGAAATTGATATCAGTAACAAAAGTTTAATGTGCTGCACCAAGTAGACATGCAAACAACAGAAAATAGTAGTTTTGTTGCAGTTTTGAAATTGCTCCCATCTGACAATGTCTTTTATCAAATGAATAAAACAATTAGGTGAACTAAAAGTGTTTTCCTCAGTATTGATCTATAGTTTTCAAGTAGTTCTTTCTTTAAAGGACGGCTCTACATGCACGCCACTTTGATGAAAGGCTTTATTGTGGGTTTGCATGTGCCCAAACAAACAAAAAAAGAAAAGAATCCTGCTTACTTCCTACTGCATCTTTGTCAGTCTATTGTGTCCACATGTGGGTGTATCTGTCGCTGAGCTGCCATCGTGGAACGTAGATGATAATATTATGAAATATTTCACTCCAATAGTGCTTCTTAATAATTATAGTAAAACTGTAGTGGCGACCTCGTGTTTGCTAAGTAGCTTTTCCTCTGTGGAACAAGCTGTTACTGCTTCATACCGTGAGCGTGTGTGTGTGTGTGTGTGTGTGTGTGTGTGTGTGTGTGTTTGATGTTATGACTAAACAACCGTAGCCTTTGACTCCAGCTACAGTCCTATGTTTCTTTAAGGAGCTTGTCTAATCTCAAGAGCAGGCACGTATTTTTTTAACGTGTGTGCATGTGCACGTGCTCGTGCACGTGCATGTGCATGTGTGCGTGAGCACTTGGTGCTTATACATCTTATTTTCACAGTAGCCGGCGTTTCTTTTCAGTTGCATTTGCGATTTGAGAGCAGCGGAGAGGATGGAAAGCGCAGGCGAACAGAAGTCATTTAGGAATGCAGCAATTCAAGGCCCGTGGAAGTGTGCTCACAGTTTGGCACAATTAGTACCAAAAGGGGTCCCCGCTTGACAAATTAGCACACAAAATGTCAGCCGGTAGTTTAGCACATTCACAATAAGCCCTTGCAAATTAGTGCGTATTTTGAGGCGGGAGCTGGCACATTATTATGAATAGAGAGAGTCTCGCAAATTAGCACATCTGTTGCCGGCGCTGTGAATTAATACATGTTACATGATCACTGGTTTCCCACTCGCAGTCGGGTCAGGGACGAGGGCCATGCACACATTCCTAATTGAAGACTGTGTGCGCGCTCATTACAGGAGATTGATGAGATTGATCTTTCTACAGTGGACAAGCTAATTATTACTTGGCGAGCGAGTGGACTTAGGTATCCGTGGATGTCTGCAGGCATGAGCTTTAAATTCTCACATCACTCACTGTTTTTCCCTGGACTCAGTTGTTTCTGAGCACGACAGGTTTATTCAGTCTCAATCTTTCCGAGTGCGTGATCGCGCGCGTTCGCGCTTGTATGTTGAGCCGCGTGAGTCAGCCGGAGGCTTAGCGTCCAGCGGTGGCAGGTGACAGTCCGGCCCAGCGTCAAGAGGCTTTAGGGTGACAGGCGCGATTCTGTTCTGAAGAAAACGTCAAACAACTTGGATAACAGGAGCTAAACTGATGTTCGCACGGGCTACTTTTTAACGTTTTTTTTTTTTTTTTTTTCATTATCCTAACAGCTGTTTTCTTTTAATTCGGAATAGTTTGATTTCAGTTCGTCACGTCAGGATTAGCTCATAAAAATCAGCAGTGCTAAGTAATTATTCCTTTCTTCATGAGTCATTCATGATTAACACTGAGCCAGATAATGAACTACTGAGGACCCACTGATCACTAATGATCGAATAATTAGCTGCTATTTTGTGCGTTTCGAGTTTGTCTAAATGTAAACTCCTGGGGTAAATGAGTGGTTACTTTGTGCCACTTAGCAGCTGGTTCAGACTTAATCAGGAATGACTGATGAAGAAAGTGATTGATGATCTCTTTCACGGTTATTTATGAACTTCTCATTACCTGATGATCTATTGATAGAGTTCTCCTAGTCTGCTCACTTTTAACTAATCATTATCAAGTCCTTGGTTCTGAGTTATTTGGGAGCAGCTCATTATGTGTTCATTAATTACGAGATCTGTTTCTGGAGAGGTTTTTCATCGTAAAGTCTAAGTATCAAGACAAGAGCAAGCATCCTCATCTTCCCAGTTTGAGCCTTTCCCAGTGAAAATAGTGCTGCTTTTTTGCAGATGGTATAAAACGGCCTGTGTCTCTCAAAACCTGAAAACAAATTACGTCAACAACAAACTATGCAGTGGTTTTGAGAGTTTATGGACGTTTGTTCAGTGTGCATGTGGCGTGGTCCTGCACAGTTACAGTATCCCACGCCCGGGTCAGATTCCTGGGGAGCTTCAGGTAGAAAGAGAGCCGGCCCTTGTGCAGCGCGGGAAGGTCAGTCCACCGATCCACCAAGGGGAGCTTCAGATTAATGACCAGGGGCAGCGGCTCTCTGCAGGCCTTCATGCATCATGTCCCATTCACCGCCAAACATGTCAGGGAGCGCTTCCGCTGGGAGTTTCGGGGATATTTATGGAGCATTTCCATCACTTTTGCCTCCTGCCTATTGGCTCCCAGCACACATTCTCACCGGTTGAAAGACAGAGGGAGACAGAAACAGGCCAGGGGGGGTTGGGGTTTGATGGGTGAAGTCCTCCGAGCCGAACTGCACGACCACTTGTGCATACCTGGGCCCGCTCGCCTCGGCGACAGAGTTGCTCGCTGGTTTCCATGGCAGCCACCTTGGAGCCCACCGCCATCCCGCAGCTGCACCGCTGGTCATTAGTCACAGAGACAGGCCGTCCACGCTATCACAACGCCCCTCGTTCACCAATCAGCTGCCGCGATTCCAAAACAGCCGATGCCTTTCAGCCATAACATAGAAGCACGTGTTGCCATGGCAACATATCTTACTCGCATCTCCCATAGTACAAGAGCATCCTTGAGATATAATTGTGTTTTCATTCATATTTTTGTAAGACGTTGTTTTCTTTATATATATAGATGATCAGCCACCTGTGAGCATGAGAATAAACACGGATCAGAAATATGCCTCATTAATAAGAACACTTTTTCGACAACCGAGTTCCGGAAATCTGCCGGGACAGAGAAGTGGAGTTCACATCCTGATGGGTCAGAACCGGTTTGGTAGCACAAAACACAAACCTTAATATCATAATGCAATGGCTCATTGTTGTGTTTCACTTAGCACACATTTCAAGGAGAATCCATCCCTCTTGTCTTCCAAGCATGTCCTTCAGAGATGAATGATTTTTTTGTTTGCAGAAATTAATTTGAAATTAACTTCACTTGTGCTGTAAGTTAAGCCAGTTATCGCATGATGCGCCATCCAAAAGACACTTCATTAACTGCTGGGAAACATTCAAAGGGATACAAACATGCAAGAGGAAGTCATCTCGACTTTCAGTGCTGTTTTTTTTTTTTTTTTTCTTTACTCCTCTTTCACTCCGAGACACTCGGATCAGTGCGCCTGTTTTCTCGTCAGGGTGATTATCCAGCTCATAACTCACTCTGAGCTTTCATTTGCACTATAATTCACACTAGTCCCAATGATGGGGACTCCATAATTCACACGCACACGCACACACACGCACACACACACACACACAGTCTGATTATTTCCGCAGTAACTCACACACTTGCAATCGGACGGACCAGAAAAGCAAGAGAGAGGAGGTTGGATCAAAAAGTGACAAATGAGGTGATATTAGACTTTAAAGTGAGCTGAAACCTAGTTTCAGACCAAGTATTCTCCAGTGTGCATGAACTGCATATTGGGAGGCCTTAAGATTTATCAGGGAGTAAAACCGAGGAACTAAATTCTTTAAAATGTGTATTAGGTATTCAGATAACTTTATGCATCTGAAAAAAGCTTTTTGAGCCTATTTAGTAGCTTCCTGTGTTCCAAACAAGCATTAGGTAATGTAATTACTATAAAATAAACCACTTTAAAAAAGTGAGTTTGCATCCAAGTCAGTGCATCGGTCCATCTGAACAACACTTTTAAATATGAAAAAATGGAAAGCTTACAATATGTGACTCTACATCTGCTCATGCTGTACGGACAGTGAACATCAGACTCGCAAATGCAGCAATATGTCGATTTTTAACTTCGACCAGCAAAATCATTGATCCATTGAAGTAAAGTTTATTGGTCAATTTATTGATGCACATAATATACTAAATGATAGTCAACACAGGTTTCGAAAAAATAGGTCACCGGTACTTGCCCTAATGGAACTTATAAAGGAAATCACCGACAGTATTGACAAGAAACACATTCCTGTTGGAATCTTTATAGACCTGAAGAAAGCGTTCGACACTGTGGATCATGACATACTTCTGAGTAAGATACAAAAATATGGGATTAGAGGTATCGCTTTTAATTGGATAAAATCCTATTTGTCAAATAGAAAACAGTATGTCCAGATGGGACAGCACAGGTCAATGTGTGAAAACATAGTGTGTGGCGTTCCACAGGGATCTGTGCTGGGACCAAAATTGTTTCTATTGTACATTAATGATCTGTATTCTGTTTCTGAAAAACTAAAACTTGTTCTATTTGCTGATGATACAACAATATTGTGCTCAGGGGAGAACCTGAAAACATTGATGGAAGAGATCACAATTGAAATGGGTAAGCTGAAAAACTGGTTTGCCTTAAACAAACTGTCCTTAAATATATTAAAGACAAAAATTATGTTCTTTGGAAATCGTAACATAAATCCACAAATCCAAATTCAAATTGACAATGTTTCCATTGAGAGAGTCTATGAGTACACATTTCTCGGTGTAACCCTTGACCATAAAATCTGTTGGAAACAACACATCTCAAAAATCAAGACTAAAGTGGCAAAAATCGTGGCCCTGATGAATAAATCCAAGTATATCCTTGACAAGAAATCCCTGTTCACCATATATTGTGCTCTCATCCTACCCCACTTAACATATTGTGCTGAAGTTTGGGGAAATACATATAAAAGCAACACAGATGTCTTGTATAAACTGCAAAAAAGAGCAATTAGGATCCTTCATTTAGCTGGTTATCGTGATCATACCAATGCCTTGTTTCTCCAGTCAAAAATCTTGAAATTCAGGGACCTAATAGAGTTTAAGACTAACTTATTCATCTTTAAAGTTAAAGTAAATATACTCCCAGAACATATCCAGAAAATGTTCTGTACAAGAGAAGGGACGTATAACTTGAGAGGACAAATGGACTTAAAAAAACCTTACTTTAGAACAATTCAAAAAAGCATGTGTATAACCAGGTGTGGTGTGGACCGATGGAATAATTTAGAAAATGATATTAAAACCTGCAAGGAACTGGAGCAATTTAAAAAGACATATAAAAATTATTTTATGCGGAAATATGCAGAAGAATGAAATGGCTAACACCTGAGAAAGACTTACTTAATGAGTACACTGCTGTGCAAATTGTTTGCAGTTTTTTTGTTGCTATCCTTAAATTGAATGAGCACGCTATTTGTGCAAATTGTTTTGTTTTCTTCTACTTTGGATTGTTGATTGTGCAGGACGGGGGGGTGGGACTGTTATAAGTTCTTTGAACTTCCACCTGCTCCCTTTGAGTACCACCATTGTATTTTTGTTTGTTGATGTGATTTTGATTTGTTTTTATTTGATCATGTTACTCAAATAAATAAAAAAAATAAAAAAAAAATAAAAAAAAGTCAATAAGAAATTCAACATTTTAGATGCTCAAATAACTGAGATTCAGTCTGTTTCAACAGTTTCAACAGATTTCATTATATGGAAATGGAGTATATTTCTTTAATACTTATGAGGAGTAATTGATATCCCTCATCAGCCACACCCTTAAGTTGACTTCAAATGTGCATGTCTGTCAGTGAGAGGCCCTTTAAAGTTTAAACATTGGAGAATCACCATCAACCTGTAAAGTCCTCATACTCTGTATTTTTTGTTGTCCTTTGCAGATTTTCTGCATGATTAATATGTGCTTTATTAAAGCGGGAGATCCGATCCTGACAGTGTGCCAAAGAAACGTGAGCATTCTGCTCATTTTCAGACCCGTTTGGGCAGCTCAGTCTGCTCCCCCGGGGCAATAGTGCAATAATCATCTATTAGGTGAGGCTGACATGATTTCTATCATCTGTAATGATGAATTTTGAATATGCATTCTTTGCCAGATTAATATGACATTTCAATAAAATGAAATGCCATGAATAGCATCATCTTTGCTGCGTGGAGGAGGGAAAACTCATTATTATAGCTCACTCAGTGGCAAAGTGAAGTTAAAATCTGTCTGCGCTTTAGTGGGATTGCGTGTTTTATTGGTTGGCCCATACACTGCAACATTGCTTCCACTCTGGACTTTGTTGGACTATTATTTTTATAAAAGAGGATATCATAAAATAAACCTTAAACCTCAAATATATGGCTGCGCCCTGGTGACAGTGATAAAGCTCAGTCCCCTGGGTTAATGACATCTTCTTTGCCTCCCCTTGCACTCGTTCTCCATCGCTCGCCGCCACGGCCAGACGCTATTTATAGCAGTTATGTCTGTTATTGTACAGCTCTGTCTCTTTTCTTCCACTATCTCCAAAAAATGCGCTGTTATCTTTCCCTTTTTCTTCTTTGAGTTTCACTTTTTACCCCGGCTCTCTGTAATTGAATCAATAAACAGGCTTTAAACTTCTTCGGCTCGGATTTTGTCAAACCGACTCTCCGTCCTCGGAGAGGACAGGAGCCGTGGATGGACTCCTGAACTCTGCTCTCATCTCCGAGAGTGATTCTCTGAGCTGCTCTCACAGCCCTCTTTCATCTTTTCGCCCTCATACATTCTCTTTTAAGTTTGATTTCAGTCAAGTTTTCTTGGGATTTGGTCCATTTTCAAAGGTGGAGTTGCCATAGGGACGTATTGTGCTTTTCTTTTCCAAAAAATGTTATTTTTTTTAGTTGTTAGATTTTCTTCTATCCCAGTTTTAAAGCTTTAATGCTTCTCATATTCTGACCTTTTACAGACTTTCAATGAAAAATGGTAACAATTTGTATGCTGAAATACTGGCATAAACCTCTGGGAATGATGAAAAATGCTCCAACTGCGGCTTGACATGTGCCAAACAATGATCATTTGAGTATTTTTCTTTTTGAAGTACTTTAAATGTCGGCTGAACGTCTGAGGGCATTTCACTAATTCTGCCTCCAATGAAAACAACAAAACAACAAAACTTTGTAGATTTGCAGACCTGGTGGTGTGAAAAAGTGTTGCACATCTGAAACACTTTAAAACATTTTTATGACAATAAAATACTTCTTGGACATTATTTGACAGGGCTGTTGTGTTCATGCTGTTTTTTATTACCAATCTACACATAGCACACATTGAACTGAGGCTGTGATTTTCTTCCAGCAGACGTGGACAGCTGACAGCCTGCAAGTCAAATTTCATAAATGAATATATATTATTGGTTTCACAGAGCAGGAAATTGATTATTTCTCCACTTTCAAACAATATTTCTCACCATTTAATAACCTCTTTTACTTCTCACTTAGCAGCCAAAATTCCAATGTATAGCATCACAATCCTGTGGTGAGAATTTCATTTTTGTGGCCTTCAGAAAAATCTGTGCTGTCCATTGTTGGCCAAGAGATCAGAAAAGTCTGAAAAGTCTCTAGTTTGAATCTCTGGGGGGGAAACAAAAGCCACTGTGGTTCTCTGTAAACTTTCTGTTCCAAAAACACATAAATTTAACTCTGAATTCCAGAAATAATCTCACCAAAGTGATCGATGCTGCAAGTTAACCTGATGTCACAGAACATGTATGTTTAATAGGCAGAATGATTTTAATGACAATATCTTGGATTAAAAAAAAAATCAGTGAAATGATGCAGTCGGTTGGTTGAAACGTTGCTTGCTAATGCTTTGGGCTTTGAACCACTTCGGCGGACCATCTGGAGCTCTCGCAGTCGTCTTTGTGTGTAACTCAAAATAACTGACAACTCTGAGGGGAGTAGTTTTCAGTTGACAACTTACTTTCGCAGTTGTAATTACGGCGTCTCGCGTTGTTTGTTTTATGTGTGGAGGCTTCTAGCATGTCAGTTAATGAGCATTGTGCGGGGTAAATCTCATATATGTCTGAAAGATAACAAGATTTCTGAGGAATGCGCTGCGTGGTTCTCCCATCAGGACGCTCTCCGATTAAACATCTGCGAGATCAACAATAAAATGCGATGCTGGGTTGATTTGTTTGCAGTAAGCGTGATTAAAATATCCTAATGGCGCCTTAACGCATCATTTCATTGACCCTTTTCTCCATTATTCTCCCTTCTCTTTACTCCTGCTCAGAGTGTGTTTGGGAATTCTGCTGGGGCTCCTGCTCTCCAGGCTAAATCTCCACCTTTTTTCTCTTAATTTCTCTGCTCTCTGTACTCTTGTCGGGCTTTTCTTTTTTTTCCTGCCCGCTTCTAGTTTGAGAATAACTGAAATCAATGGGACAAAAAAGAACAGTGAACTTTCCTGTCAAGCTTGAGAGACGGAGTTAAAGAAGGGCACCCACCCCTGAACTCAACCTCTAATGCAGTTAATTGCCTGTAATTACAGCAGGGACGGCCACAGAATGCAAATCAGCCCCCTTCTAATCTGCACCGTAAATCTGTTTTGTGTCGGTGCGAAACTGAGGTTGGGTGAAGCTGGAAGCACGATGGCTTCGATAATATCAGCACAAACACTGAGGTATTAAAATGATAGCCCTGCTCCAGCTGTAATTGCCTCCATCATTTCAATCATTTACTTGAATGTCACCTGTGCTGAGGAATCGGCAATTACAGGAGGCTGAAACCACTTTTAGGTCTGTTGTGTTTGTTCTCCTTCTGAATGTTTTTTGTTTGTTTGTTTGTTTGTTTGTTTGAACTTATCAGGAGGAATATTCGAGTCCATTGAGAGTGGCCCCTCCGGAGCAGAGGAACTCGCCTTTAAATTTGCCTTGAACACAATCAACAGGAACCGAACCTTGCTCCCCAACACCACCCTGACCTATGACATCCAGAGAATAAACATCTTTGACAGCTTCGAGGCGTCACGGAAAGGTGAGTCCTGTGGCGTGTGAAGGAAAACGTCCCCGATGCAGAGCTGCCGGCTCTCACACACTTGACTCTAGACTCACACTTTCATGTCATGCACGCACTTTTATAATCCTAAGCAGCATATTTATACAGCACCGCTTTAGTTATCATATAACATACACCTAAAATTCTTGCTTCATTAAAAGTATTGATTTTACCCTTTACTTAAAACGTGTTTATCATAATGCCCTCTCAAAAACCATCTGAGTGAAGGATTTCTGGCTAAAAGTGCTTTCAAATCGATTCAGTCTCTCTCCCTGAGGTATTTCACACACACTTTAAATTCATGCTTTTAGTCAGGTTTTTGTTTTTTTAACCTAGGGGGGTGCAGGGGTCATCTCAAAATGAAAAAGTAGCTTTCTTAAAGCACCCAGATGAGTCCCATTCAGGTTGTAATTCATATTACCTTTTTTTTTCTTTATGTGTGTGTGAGAGAGAGATAATCCTCCAAATAAATTCTCATTCCAAACTCAAGCCAAAAATTAGAAACCCTCCTGATATATTCCACTTGTGAACCCTAAAGACGAGACATTCTCTTTTATAGAAGCTAAATTATGCAAAACTGCAGCAAAGGTCTTAGTTTCCTGCTCACGATACGGATAATTAACCACTCTTTATTATTATTATATGGAGTTGCAGAATAATAAACACTGTTGTATCCATGAATAAATTCAGAGAGCTTTCCTGTGATTCACACCCTGTAACCATTAATTAATATTTCCTTTAGTAACATCATTAAAGACTTTATTTATTCAAAGGGGCTACTGACTGACTGAACATTTAGAGACCATGCCAGAGTCTGCATTTGACATCAAAATATCTTCTTCCTTCATTCACTACATTTCACTTGCTTTTTTTATTTTTAATTTTTCTGTATTTCTCTGTATGTGTCTAATTTATTTCCAGCACTTTTCCACCTCTGATATTCGGTTGAATCTTGAAATGAAGTGCAGACATGTGGATTTCACATATATAAGGGGTCTACATGAAGAAACGTGACTCCAAATTCCATTCCAACATTCCATCATGCAAATGCATGTAAAGTAAAGAAAACAAGAGTAAAGATTTGAAAAATTGGCTAAATATCGTTCACCTGATCCAGTTGCAGTCAGGCGTCTCCTACCTGGACAAACGAGAACATGCATTGACAGCTTTCCATTGTGCCATAAATTATGAATAACAGGAAAATTGTAGACATTATTAATGATTTATTAGGGCCGAGTAGGTTTTGTCACACATTTCAGCAATGAATTAATAAAGAAATTCTTGAACACAGTGAGATTCGAAAGGCCAGCCACGAACGTCGTACTGATCTATGCCCTTCTCTTTCTCCCTCCGCAGCATGTGACCAGCTCTCCCTCGGAGTGGCGGCCATTTTTGGCCCCTCGCACAGCTCGTCGGCAAATGCGGTCCAGTCCATCTGCAACGCCCTGGGAGTGCCCCACATCCAGACCAAGTGGAAGCACCAAGTGTCGGACAACAGGGACTCGTACTATGTCAGCCTGTACCCTGACTTCTCCTCCCTCAGTAGAGCTATCCTTGACCTGGTGCACTTCTTCAAGTGGAGAACAGTCACTGTGGTCTATGACGACAGCACAGGTACAGGTACAGTTGGTGTCTGTCTTCATCTTTCCCCGGAGCGATCGCATTGTACGGTGATGGCTGTCGCAATTTCCAAAACTTTTTTTTTTCTTATTTTAAGTGTCCAGAAAAAGGAAAAAAAAAAAAAAAAAAGGTATTTGAACTACAAAAAAAGCAGCGCTGCAGCTCAGAGTTCAGTGAGTGCTTTGTAACCTGTCAAGTTAATTCAGAAATCAATAGCTTACTGTTCTGCCTCGGTCCTCCAGGTGCTGCCCGTGTCAGTCTTCCAGGAGAGTGAGCAGCAGCATGGGGGGGGAAAAAAAAAAAGAGAGAGAGAGAGAGAGAGAACCACATTACCCAGAATGACCCAACGTCTCTTCGGATTAATGCTATGCGGGATTGTAGTACGTGGGGGCTGACAACAGCCATTAATAACATGCAGAGACACTTGATCTCTGAGGGTGGCTATCAAATGTGTCTGCCAGCCATTCTGGCTATCCCGTGACTTTGCGGAGTGGCTCGTAATATGCGTTTTAAAAGGCGCGTTGTGTTTTAGCTGGAGTGCTTTGAGATACTTTTGCTGCAGAGTGGAATCACTCCAGAGAAGTTAACAATACTGAAAATGCTTATTCACAATTCATGAGTTATTTTGCAAGATGTGGTTGACAACTAAACCCAAGTAAATTATGCAGGAACTGAGAGATTTACAATTTGGAGAGGCAGTTTAATGAATTCACTCCCCGTTTGGAACAAATTCATATTATCTTCTAGTTGACAACTGAAATCGTGCCTTCTGAATCAAAAAACTACTGCTTTTACTGTGGTTTGCCTTCTTTCAAGGTCCTTGCTTCCATATCCGTAACTTTCATTTTGGTAAGCAGCCGATCCTCCAGCGGTCTAGCACCCATACGTTAACCTCGGCCGGCATCCCCGTGGCTCATCCCACTTGCCAGATTATTCCGACTCATCTCCTTGACCTGTCTTCGCTCCCTGCCTTTGAGCTTGGTACATTAACACCCCCGTCCTCCTGCAAACTGTCCCTGGGAGATGCCGAAAGGTGACCCTTTGCCTCGCTCTCTCTTTGTCAGATAAAAGCGGCCCGGGCCTCGTCTATGGAGCTTTTCTGGCTCCACCACACCTGACGCCCTGAAAAGTGTGACAGCTGCATAGCCATGTTGCTCCCCCCCCCCCCCCCCCTCCCTCCGCTTCTATCCAGTCTGAGGCTGTAATCACACAGCTTCATGCTCCAGGGCCCCGCGCTGCTGATTGGAGCCTATCTGACGGCTGGCAGGAAAAACTATCGGAGGGGATAAAATATTCACACACAGCCGTTAGAAGATCCAGGGGGAAAGTCTGAAGGCATTAGCCATAGCCCACAAACATCTACACTGACAGTGTTTCCCAAACGTTGAGCTCCCTTGACAGATTTTTTTTTTTTCTGGCTTAACACCTCCCAAAGTGTCAGAATGAACAAAAACAGGGAAATGCAGACATGCCCCGGAGTGGGGATCTATTGGGATTACCTGAGGAAAGCTCTAGGAGGTTCACTATTCCAATGTACAATGGTACTTTTCACAACAAGACCTGCATGTTCCTATTTCACACCAATTTTTCTATAGGCCTCAGGGAGACCCGGCCCCACTCACAGTAAGACCATTAAACTGCTCACACAGCACTTCATTTCAAAATAAAAAATAGGCTGAGCTATCTTAAAGTGGTTCCATGAAGAAAGAAAAAAAAAAATCCTATCTCTCTCCAGTTCCCTCTCAAACTATCCTCGCTGTTCCATCCATTTTTATACCCATGACAAGTAATCATCTCTCCCATCAATCCAGCCTCTTTCATCCCTGGACTCTGAAGTTCTTTACTCAGGGAGAAACTCATTGTAATCTCATCACAGTATCTCCCGGAGAGCTTTCTACCTGAGCGTGTGGTCGAGAAATGAAAGGTGAAGATTGTAGCTCAATATGTGACGGCGGCATCGGGCTCCCCAGGGGCAAGTACAAGCTGGCCAAACAGAGCCGCTCTCATCAGAGCACATCTGAAGTGCGCGTGCAGGAGAGGTAGAAGAGCTGAGACTGACCGCGATTTTCCATCAGGGTGAAATTGAACCTATTCCATGCTGCTGTATGATATCAGGGAAGACAGAAGCAAATCAACATTTAGAAAGAGTCTGTCGAATTGGAAGTTTCTGTGGGAGGGTGCAGATAGAGATTCATTCTGTTTTGTGCTTTTGCTGTAAAATAGTGCAATGCGCTGGCTCTGTCTAGCATTCTTCTGATAGGTCTGTGTCAGTCTGTTTGTTTGCCAAGTACGAGTAGGAGGATCAATAGAGTGTGGATTAGGAAGGCATGCATATGAGCCTCTTTTTTTTTTTTTTTCTGCAGAGAAAATCTGATTCTAGTTTGTTTGCATGGCCTCTTTAGAGTCGGAGCTGCTTCAAAATGGCGGTAGATCAAGCACGGTATTTTGCGGCATCTGTAGAAATTCCCTCTCTTTTACGCTATACGTTTCCCTTTTTGTCTGCAGGTCTCATTCGGCTGCAAGAGCTGATCAAGGCGCCGTCACGATACAACATTCGTTTGAAGATCCGACAGCTGCCCACAGAGACCAAGGATGCCAAGCCACTCCTGAAAGAGATGAAGAAGGCAAAGGAGTTCCACGTCATCTTCGACTGCGGCCATGAGATGGCTGCCTGGATACTCAAACAGGTATGAGCTGCGATAATGATTCAAATACATAAGGAATCCATGTAGATTTCATGAAGTCCTAAAGCTATTCATATAATAAAAAGCATAATATGTTTCATATTTGAGATTTCAAAACTCTTTCCACCGTTCAGGAACTTTAAATAGGATGAATTCCTCTTCTGATTTCTGTAAAAGGGTCATGAAATCTTGTGACCCTATCCTGTAAAACTACCAGCTATAAGTCTCCGGCAATAAAATGTGTTATTTTCACTTCAAAGGCGGCGGTCGGGCGCTCTGACTCGGCAAAAGAGATCATTTAGCAGAGCAAACGGTACAGAAGACAGCCGACTCTGTGAAAAAGTCCAAAGCAGGAGTGGTCATTTTTATAGCAGTCCTACATAAGCAGCATTGATTTTAGTATTTATCAATTATCCAGATGCAATAAAATGATAAGCTCATATGAGTTATCTTCATTAGTCCTCTGGTTAAGCTCTGATGCAAACCATTTAAATACCTACTTTCTGCTCTGTGCATCTTTAATCTCTTTCTTGCATATTAGATCTCTACTAGTGACCTGTCATAATGGATGCCCTCCACTGCACAATAAAGTTTTTTTTAATTAGAAAGTTTGATTCTGCTCACAGGCATGTTAAATTCATTTAACAGAGGAACATTATTTATGAGAACTGTAGGGGTTCTTATTAAATTGAAGTCTTCTCGCAGGCTTCTTGCTCTGCTTGAATTCTTTTTGCAGCTGTGTGTCTATGGGAAACAACCAGAAGAATTATATATTATTGTGAATCATTAGCTTGTTATTTATTGTGGTGCGCTTGATCCCACATAGAGTTATAAGACGCAGAAGGAAAAAGGCTGTGGTGGCGGTGACAAACATGAATAAAGTCTCGCATAAATAATATACGAATTCCGATTTATATTTGATACTAATGGTATTGTCTGATCCCCTGTGATGTGGAAGGTAGCCTTTATTTCCACTTCATTAAAAAAAGTAGTGAAGTAACTTTGCAATTTACTGACAACAAAAGGATGTAGTTACTTCAAAGAGTAACTTGAATTGACACGTTCATCTAGACCTGCCTTTTAGCAGGTAACATTATTGCAATGTAGTATTTGTTGAGAGAGAAAAAAACATATACGTAGGTACACAATTCATAGAGTATGGGACCTCAAATTTACTAATATGCAAACAAATCGCAGTATAAAACTAAAAATTCACAGGTGCTCAAACCTTTTTACTAATAATATACCTTCATTGTTCTTACAGTAAAAAGGTGGCGTAACATTTATCCAGGGAAACAAAAACAGCAGATACTGTGAAGGAAAAAGGTTAATCCAAAGCTTACAGTCTGCATATTTAGCAGGATGGTGAGAGACTAAAGCTCTGCAGGTTTATGCATCTACAGCTAAACTAATAACAATACATATTAATTCCAGTGACATGATATCCCATCATTACTAATGCTCCGAATAACAAAAAAGCGTTGGTATTTGTTTGAACGGTTACAGGCATCAACATAACAGCTGCTACCTGCACCATTAATATAACACTGTGTGTGGAAAGGGTAAAGAGAGAAAAAACCCTCCTAGCTTGTGTGTATGTCCTTCCACGATGGCTGTTTCATTCATCATTTCAACAAGCATTGACCTGCCTAAATGACAATCGTTCCAATGCAGTCGCATCGATCATCATGAAGTGTTTTGAGAGAAGCAGTTGTGTCAAATATCAAGGCTACGCTCCGCAGCTCGCTGGACGGCGTCCAGTTTGCTTACCACACAAACCGGGCTGTCCTGTCCTCCACCTCTCCCTTACCGACATTAAAAAGACATAAGACTGTTTTTTGTGTACTTATATTCAATTTCAGAAACAATTATCCCACACAAGATGACCACTAAACAGGCTGAACGAGGCCTTAATAGGTTCCTCTGTAACTAGATTCTGCACTTCCTCGCCGCTCAGTCCCCAAATCTATTTGAACTGGCACCAGCGACTGTCGCGGCGAGCACTGCAAAGCCGAGCGCCGCTCGCTCCTCTGCTCTCCGCTCTGCTGACACACGGCTGCGCTGCCCAGTCCAGCTCCTTCCACATCATCAAGTTTGCTGATGACACGACTGCGGCTGGCCTTATCAGCAGCAGCGACGCGTCAGCATGCGGAGGGAGAGGTCAAACAGCTGGCAGGCCGGTGCGCTGACAACTATCTGTCACTCAGCGTCCGCAGAATTAAAGAGGTGAAGAGTAAACCGTCTTACACAGAAAAATTCAATCAAGAATTTCCACAAAATTTAGATTTAGGCTCCTCGAGGTAGACTTGTTTGAAGATAATTACCGAAGAGCTGTAAAGAAAGCACAGAAACATACTGGAAATGAAGCCTCCCCCTGCATGCATCCCCACCGCTGTGTCCCGTGCTGACAAAGTCCATTACTGTCTGAAATGGAAACTGTCGCGCTGCTTGAGAGGACTGTTCAGACAGCTGAGAACATCATCGGTGTGCGTTTCCCTTCCTTCAGAGACACCTTCATCACAGGCCGGCTCTGCAATGTGATGCTCCGGCGTTCAGACCGAGCACACCGCCGCAGCTCAAAGGAATTATGGAACTCTTATCTGCCGCAGTCATGATATCAAAATGATCTCTTTGTCTTTGTCTTTGTCTCTCGATACATAAAAGTGCGCCATCACGGTGTGTATGTGTGTGTGTGTGTTATAGTCACATAAATACAGAGAAGGGTGTTAGCTGCCAGACGAGGCGCTCAGCCTCCATTGTGAGAGCTTCGTTCAGAATAAAGACACTTGAAAACATGCACAGGGCAAAATGGGCATCAAACCGTCAACCCTGGGATTTACAGACAATCCACTCTACCAACAGAATCCCAGTCACTGCTGTACTGGTTAGTGTTTAGTTAGTCAGCTTGTGTTAATTCACTGTTGTTCAGTTGCACTTCATGTTGTCTCCCTTTGTGGATTCCATGTCTGAAAACGCCGTGTCCGTACTTTAGATGAACAAAAATAAAGAACTGCCACATTTTTCTGTTAATGGCTTTAATCGTGTCTTCACACATTTGATCTGGATGTTTGTTGCTAATTCAGGCGGTGCGGGTGCTGTGAAATAAACAGCATCATATCAGTGCAAACAACACACTTTGTGTGAGTGGTGTCTACATTAAAGCCTTTATTATTAAAGACAGGTGAGGAAGAAGTGTTTTCTGAGCCTTCCTAACATTTTTATCAGTAATTATTGTACTATAGTGGGATGGATTAGTTAGGGCTTAACAGCCAAAATGTATTAATCAATCAGCAGCCCTCTGTTGTAGATCCTGCTCTATTCTTCTTTGTTGTTCTCAGGTGTCTTTTTACCAAGATTTGATTGGTTCAATATTATCTGAACAGATGATTGTAATGAACAAAAGGATGGATACGTTCATGAAGTATTTGACCTATTCATTTCTCCCTATAGGCTCTGGCCATGGGGATGATGACTGAATACTACCATTATATTTTTACTACCCTGGTGAGTACCCTGGAACTTTTTTGATGTTGACAGCACACAATGATTGACTGTGTTATTTACTGCATTTTCTTCACCGCACTGTCCACTTGATAATGTGTGGCTTGGACAGCCTTCTCTTCCTGGGCTTATTATAGTGCAGACGCTCGTCTGTCCTTGCTTGTTGCAAGGCAAAATTCATCCATCTGTCTGAGTGTCTGATAGCACTTTCTCTTCTCTGAGAATAAAATTAAATGCGACTCCTCTGGGAGACAGTCAAAGAAAAACATCCCATTATTTTCACTTTATGTGAATCATTTTGAGCTATAATCTGGCTTTGTGCTGATAGAAACAGATAGCTCTGAAACGCTGACTCATTGTCAGATAAGTTATCATACGCTTGTGGTTATAATATACTCTCTTGTCAAAGTTTAACTTCAGTATGTTTTTAAAATTCAGTGCTAACCTTTTTCCTTCACCTGCCTGACCGTAAGCCTCACTGTAGAAAACAAAAGCAGTTGGATATTTTATTCTGACTCCGGCAGCGATTGAAGTTCTCCAAAGTTCTTTGATCTGGCCTCTACAAAGATTGCAGGCTACGCTCCAGATGAAAGGCAGCACATCTTCTCTGAACCGGGAGAACAGAAGACTGAGAGCTCAGATAATAGCCTTGAGCAGATGAGACTGTCACCCATTTGCTCCATTATAGCGAAAAAAGAAAAAAAAAAACAAATATTGCTCTGTGCTGTTTGGAGCACAACTGGAACGGCTGAAAGAAAAAAAAAAGAAATGTAACCAAAAAAAGACATTTACCGGTGCTCACAATATGAAGTGTGCTCAGTGTAAGAACCGGGCGAGATTAAAGGGGAATGAATGACAGCCGGTGTCTCATCGGGTGAGGAGAGAGAACAGTGATTGCAGGCCTGTTTTTAAAGGCATGCTGCTCCTTGTCAGGATGGAAACACGCCCGCTTTAACATCAGCCAGTGTTTGGCAGAATCGAGGCTACCATGCAGGCCAGAGCTCGGCACCAAGTTACTCGCAGTGTTTTTCCCGAATAGGACGGCAAACATTGGCCATTCTGCATCCGTCGCCTGCTGCTCCTCTGTCAGCTGCGTTGCTGCGTCCCAGAGACATCTGCCTGGTGAGATGCCAGACGTGCTGTACGCAGGACAGTCGGGTCGTCCTTTCGCTTCCACATGATAGATGGCAGTACACCAAGAGCACGTCTATAACCTTGAGAGTCTTGCTTTAATCAAGCCCAGCGCATCGGTACGAGATGAAATCAGCCCTGAAATATCCTCAACTGCACCTCTCAGATTCCACATCTTTGGCTGAGGCTGCCGCTCAGATGACC
The DNA here is from genome assembly GCF_902148845.1 of Salarias fasciatus. Taxonomy (NCBI): domain Eukaryota; kingdom Metazoa; phylum Chordata; class Actinopteri; order Blenniiformes; family Blenniidae; genus Salarias; species Salarias fasciatus. The sequence goes on from NC_043759.1 coordinate 15,915,061, forward strand.
GCTCTTAATTACCACGATGAGAGCTGCACCGCAGCCGAATTCTCCTGGCTGATCAAACGCACTGACACTTTCATCTTTACGCTTCTAGGACCTTTTCGCCCTCGACATGGAGCCGTACCGCTACAGTGGCGTCAACATGACCGGCTTTCGCATCCTCAACACGGAAAACTCTCAGGTGTCGTCGATCATCGAGAAGTGGTCAATGGAGCGGCTACAAGCCCCGCCCAAGCCGGACTCGGGCCTGCTGGACGGATTCATGACAGTAGGCTCACGCCTTCCTATACTGCTGTTATCATGCTTGGATATGAGTGCATGCAAAATGTTTGATTGGATTATCTTAATGAAACTGTAACCGATGAGGAAAAATAATATTTTTTTTCGTAGTTCTCATCATAATCATAGGAAAAACTGTGCGGCTGTCAGTTGTCAATCACGTGCTCAACAGCGCAGGGCTCCCGGGGTGGACGCGGGAGCAGCATGACTGCCCTCCGCATGGGGCTTTTGAGTGGGTGCTCCTGGGTCTAAATGCTCAGTAATGAGGCGGTGTGAATGGTAATAGCCGTTTATCTGCCCTCCTGCCTCTCACAACTCTCCTCTGGGAGCGTGGCCAAAATATGACAATCTGTCAGTGCTCATGCAGAGAGAGGGAGCAAATTGGATGGAAATTATGGCCTTGGTTTTTTAGGATGGCATCCAAAAAAGCCTGGGATAAGGTGATTTGAAAGTGAAAAAGCGAATGGAGCTCGTCACGGACATTCAAGGTCCCTTTCTGGATCTGTTGTTGTAAACAGCCGATTTACGCTGCCTACCTCTTAGCACCTTCTTCACAGAAAAACATTCTTTTTCGCTTCCTGTGGCCAGGCTTTCTTTTTTTTTCTTTCTCTGGCAGATTTAAGATCAGGCATCATAAATCAGTGTGGGGAAAGAAGTGTCTTTTCATCAAAGACTTAAAGACAAGCCTTTGAGTTATACACAGTGGAGGGCGACTCCATATTTCAACTGTGGACTTAATTCATGGTTACATCAGACAAGAAAACAGTCATTAGAATCTACCGATTTTGTGAATATTATATATTTGTTCCAGAATGTATGTAATGTTGAAAGAAAGAAAGAAAGAAAGAAAGAAGGAAAGAAAGAAAGAACACACTTCTGCAAAACAGAAACGCCATCTTATTATTCTAATTATTTCCCTCAAGCATCAGAATTTGAATTCTCTTCCTGTGTGGAAATGCAATATAGAAACATGAGCAATGTAGTTATGTATGCAAAACGATTAATGCATTGCACATAGAGGTTAAATCGCCTAATATTTTCCTTTTCAATGAAAATTAATTGATTATAGCAGAGAGTTCAGGATTGATTCATTTGTTTTGCATGAATCATTTTGTCAAACTGTATATAACATATTGACATCTCTCACTGCACTAGAATCCCTGTTAAATGATTAATAATATGTCCAAAGGCAAGCTTCATTAGAGTGGTCTATTTATACATACTAGGCTCTGGTGCATATTATTTTACAGCATGCTTCAGCATGGGACTCTTCCTTATGAGAGAGCGGAGAGGCTGCCATGTGAATATAAGAACATTGTCTTTTTTATGGTGTCATAAAGGTGAAAGAGCTCTGCAGCTGATTTGAAAAAAAAAAAATATATATATATATATACATATATATATATATATATGTATATATTTTTATATATATATATATATATATATATATATATATATATATATATATATATATATATATATATATATATATATATATATATATATTGCATGCCTTTATAATAAATGTATGGGTTGAAGTAATATTTGTTCATCCTGTGACACAGATGTCTCACATTATTCTGTGAATTTACCTGACATTTATGCTCCTGAGCTTTGGGCAGAGGAACCACCTTGAAGTGTATCATTAAATTAAAGCCGCGGAGGTCCGCGGCGGCCAGCGTGTGACCTTCCACCCCCGATCCCCTCCCCGATGCCTTTTATTCCGTACTTCTCATACCTTGTTCTCGTTCTGAGAAGCCGTGCTGGGCTCCCAGCCTGTTTGTGCACAGTGGCCAGGCAACAGTTGTGTGGCGGTGGTTGCCGGGACAACGGCAGTCGTGTCACCTTGTGATTTTATGAAGGATTGATTGACTGAGACGAGAAGAAGGGGGAAGGCGGGGGGGGGGGGGGGGGGGGGGGCTAAGGTGCCTTGGTGCAGGAGGTGGTTTGATGAGGAGATAGATGAGAAGAATGAGAAGAAAGAGTGGATGTGAGGATGTTACAGGGCGAGCGCCAGCGAGGGGTGAATTAATGCAGGGCGGTGCAATCGCAGCGTTCGTCTCAAAGAAGGATAAATAATGAGAAGTTCCTCCTCGGACCAGGCAAAGCCGCAAACGCACCGAGCTCCCGCTTCCTCGCGCTGCCTATCAGGCATGTTTTCAACATGGAGGGACACATAATAAGCACTGGGGATGCTAATTAGTCCAATTCACTGGCTTGTGTACATGTTTCATCTGCTTTCGTTGACTCTGTCCCCTGAGTAACATCAAGCTTAAGTTGCTTTAACTCTCCACAATGAGAATAATTTATAGCAATTAGAGACCTACAACCTGTGCACCAGCTGACTCACTAACAAATTGGACATTTCTGCTCTAATCTGATTATGTTTTTTTTCCCCTCATTGTTTTATAACCATTGCCTGCCATTAATGAGATATTTATTCATAATGTTTTGTAGTAAATTATTTTAAATCCCCATCCAATGATCTAAATGTGCACTTTCATTTAAGCGAGGTGGAAAAAAATATTTCCCAGTTGTACATCTGGGTGAGACCGAGATGTTTTTTTTTTTTTTCTTTCTTTACTTATGCATCATTTCATTAAATTCTACATTTCACTGAACTACAATTACCACCACAGAGAGCTGGCTGCTCTCTAGTATCATCAAGACAAGTGGAAATCTTTCTTTAATGCCTCATTATAATGACTCTCTTATTAATAGAGCGCAGTTGTTTGGATAATAACCGTGACACTGTGGGAATGTGCCTTGACTCCTCTTGGGACACAATGAGAAAACACGTAAATGCAACAAATACACACAGCATGCTCTGCGAAGCTCCAGGAGGAACAGTGATGACTCTTCGTAACACGCAGCATCTCAGTTTGCTAGGATGCACATAAGTATTGTTGCTTTTCATGACATAAACCGTTAGAATGTGTTTGCTAATGTCTGCTGTAAAAGGTTGTGTGGGGATTCATAGGAAGAAAAAAAAACATACTCGGTCCAAAAATCTCAACACGCAAGCTGTGATTTGCACCATGAGATACTTTCCTCCTTGTAATTTTGGGCAAATATCACCGAACAGCGCACGCTCGGTGTCTGCAGCCCATGTCTGTGCGTGTGACAGCGCCGGAGCACTCACAGGGGTAATCGCAATTCCTGAGTGACGTTTGTTTTGTGGGACGCGATGCTGACACCATTTGCAATATGTGCGTCGACAAAATTGCTTTTGTGAAAGTGGCCTGTGGATGTTATTCTGAAAACAAAATCTGGAGCGGGCGGGCGTTTTACATAATGTGAAAAAGGACGCAAGATTTCGTTCTTCGATTTGTATTAAAACAGCATGTTGCAGAGATTTCTCCTTCCCCAGCTGCCCTTCCCTTCCCTTCTCCTCTCCTCTTTTTCAAACGAGCCTTGCCGGTCAAGATGCGCTTGTTTTCCCCAGCAGTCGATACATTTGTCCTGGACTCAGGGAAGTGCATTATTGCAAAGCACATGTTGTTACCACTGGCATCCACCAAGTCAACAGAGACAGAAATTGCATTGACAGGCTTTAGGGGGATTTTTTTTTTTTTTTTTTTTGAACATTTTGTGCCTTTTAGAATAATTTTTGCAGCGTCTACATCATTTGCTCTGAAATTAGGGATAATGGGAGCAGAGGATGGAAGATGTAGCATACGGAGAGAGGAAGAGACGCTGGGCGAGGGGAGGTGGGTTGTGGGGGGAGGCGGAAACGTAGCTGCATTAACAGTCGCTGCTGGGAGTCGAGAGGGAGAAACCCTCTCGGTGAGCGCGGGACGATGGAGCCTGCCTGGCAGCCGCAACGCTCCAGCTACAAGGTGTTTACCATGCGATGTTTACGGACGGGCTGTATGTTTGCGGCGGACTGCGCGGAGCGCTGAGAGGCGCCCGCTTCGGTTCGGTTCGCTTTGTTGGCTCTTCTGACGGTGGAGGACTTGGCTCGCGTCTGGCCCCACCAGTGGGCTCGTTATATTGCTGCCTGGAATCTGACAATGGGAAGAAAAATACTGACGCATGAATCCCTCTCCCGGCGCGCCTCGTTCATACATCTAAACCATACCAGGGTCCTCGGAGTGGCTGCTCGTCCAGATTTCCTCCTCCCTTGTCGGCATGATATTGAGTCGAGAACGCGTCCCGTAGTTCTGCCTGATGTGATTCACTCCTCAATAAACTTTACTGGAAATAAATTCAGCACATAGGGGGTTTCTTTATTTGCTCAAACTAAATCCAGATCCTCCCCTACATTCCAAAACATACCAGCAATTCGCAGGTTTTTCATTATTTCTTGTTATGCAGCAGGTGTTTTGATGTATGTCTTATATATCGGCGTGATGCAGGTAATCTCTTAGATTCCCATTCTATTATTGGCCGTTCTTTGTCAGAGATTTCCTTTCATGAGGGATTAATTTACGCGTTTTCCTTGGTGCGTGTACAAGAATGTAGTAAACAATATAGCAGGATCCAGTAGTACATGTGTAATCTTTAACAGAAATTATACTTTTTACTCAAAAACTGTGAAATGTTTGTGTGATTTTGGACAGTTTAACAGTTTTTGTATTGTGTTAAGTGTTGAAAGTCAAATAAGTCTTAAACTATGCAATACCTCTCTAGGATTGAAAATTCCCTAGTATTTCAAAATGTGTTTTATAGATACTTAAATACAGAAACCTATTCTGTAATATCGGTTCTGTAAACCTATTCATAATATCTCATTCGGTATAATACCTGGTTTCCATTCTACACCCATTATCAGACAAGTGACAGTATTTGGTAAAGCCCACATTTCTCATGGTTCTCTTCACATTGAAAAGTGAAAGATTACAATGGGAAATATTATTTGATCATTTCGATGGATTGTTAGGGCGTTCGAGAATTTGAAAAGCTTCAAAATGTTACCGCTTGTTGAATTTTTGAGTCATAAAATGTCTTAAAATATCCTTAAACAACTCCTTTGGATGAAAATGTGAAATGTCCAAGTACTTAAAATAGTGCCTGATAGTGTGTTAAGTAATCGACACCTGGAGAAACATAGATGTTCTTCTCCAGAGCCAGAAACAGAGGGAGCACATTTATGTGATGCCATCATTTTAAAGAGCCGTGACCAATGAAAGGCTTCATAATCTGCAGAAATGCATGTGGGGGAAGTGAAATCTGCTCACATCAGGCTCTAAATGGAGGAGCACTCAAATGTTGCGAATAATCATAAAAGGGTAGATGCAAATGTTGCCTCTAATCTTAATGTATGAAGAGCTTCAATCTGAAGGAATGCTGGTTTCGTCATTGCAAATGAACAATGGCCTTACACGTTCTATTTATTTTTCAAACAAATATCCTTCCAGAGTCCACTTCTGATCTGTTGTCATTGCAAAGCAGCGCGGCGCTCCAGTCGTGTATCTGATGTGGGCTGGTTGAAGCTCCACAGGTTCACAGGTTGGTTGTGTCCATTACAGCAATGCGGTCCCCCTCCCTCTGATCCCAGTTGGCAACGGCGAGAGCGTTTTAAAGACAGCAACTGTGGAGAGCAGACACTCGATGCCCTGTGCCGGGCACCACCAGCTGGGCCTGGCGCAGCATCAACATTATTAGCACCAGTGCTCCCTTGGTCCATAGAAGCCTTTTGTGTGAGAACAGGCAGAGGGAGGGGAGGAATTTAAATGGGGGATTTATTATCATTATTTTCCTTTGATTTTACGCCATCCAGCACATTTAGCTGCAGAGTTGTTGTTTTTTTTTTTTTATGTTAATAAACTAAACTGCAACAGGGGAAAAAAAAAGAGCATTCGCTACAATACAAATAGGTTAAAATGGCAAGGCGCAGTTCAAAAGCACTCCCTAACGATATACTGTACAGCGCACATGCCCATGCACACGAGACGTTCCTCGACAGTAATACAAGCAGGCGCCAGCTGATGTTATATAGGACAATAAAAGCCGTTGCAATCAGGGACTGCAACTATCATCAGATCGCTATCGCACAATCAGGCCCCGGAGGCCCCGGTGCAGGCGGTGGGAGCTATGTGTCATGGTCACACTCGGGCTCAGGGATATTGGCTGGCCTTGGGATCTCTTGGCACGCTATCATCCTCCGAGAGACTCGCACTCCTACCTACACACACACACACACACACGTACAGACACACACACACAGATATACTGCGCAGCATATGAACATACATGCAGCACATGTAATCTCTCACATGAAAATATGCCTTCGGTGAGAATAAGCAATCATTCGAGCAGCGGTGTACAGTGTATAAAAGATATGAGCATCATCCCTTTACTCTGTAGGACCAGAGACCCATTTCTAAAAATGAATGAATGATTTATTCAACATGTAATGGTGAGGTGATGGGAATTGCAAGCACATCTGGAATAAGTATCACTCAAACTACACGACTGCAAATCACTGCATCAGAGAGTTTATTTCAAGGTGAAAATGCATGTTTATAAAAATGAGAGAGATTGAAAGTCTTCCATTAAGTATATGATGCTAAATATATGAAAAACTAGCTGGCAGAAATCTTATACATCCTTGGAGGTGGTTGGTTATAATTTGGAAAGTGCTATATTATTTTGTTTTTTTTCTCCAAACTCACCTCACAATGAGTGAAAAGGAAAGTATTTATCTGAGAAATGAACCAAACAGTAAATCATTACTCCTTCAGAGGATCTACATTTTGAAAGGCTGCGAATATGAAAGACGATAAATTATTCCATCAAAGTTTAGTTCCTTCCAGTCAGCTGGTGATTTAAAATGTCACCGACTTATAAAAAAATAATCCGGAACTTTTAAAATTCAGCTTTTTTGAGATAATGGTTTGTTTCTTCTTTGTAATTCATAAAAGTGTCACTTGTGTTTTAAATTTTTCTCAAATATATTTTTGGACATATTTAGTAGTTATTAATATTAAAATCTGATTTCTCTCCCAAATTTGAAAAAAAAAATAAAATTCTTGAGCAATACAGCTTCACATAAACGTGCAAAGCCATGCCTCTTCCTCCCACAGCTGGGACACAAAGAGAATTACATGCTGTAATAACGTACCACAGTTGTTGCAGCACATAAATAACACATGGTGCATATTTTCAACCAGTATCAACACACAAGAAAAGAAGAGATGGTCGGGGATTTGTCTTCACTTTTGTTTGTTTTGTGAATGGAGTCCTCCTGCTTTGACTCTTGATCACTTTCCAGCAGTAATTAACTCTGTCTGTGTGGTTTACCCTCTCACTACCTGCATCCTCCTTTCCTTTCTCCCACTAGAGTCCACCAGATGGTGGTGAAATACAAACGGACCGCTTAACCCTTCCACAGACCGTCCCTTCGCCCTCTGTGCTGGTGAAGAACCCCAGCTTTCAATTGGCTTTTAAGCGATATGAACTGTAAAAGCTACTTTACTTTTACTGACTAATGAAGTGAAAGTAGATGAAACTTTCCACCACTGGGCACCTATTTCTGTCTCTTTAGTAAAACCTGGCCGGAGGCTGATTACACATGCGGGCAAGGCGTCATGTTAAACAGCCACTTAATCAGACGTGGGTTAGGCAGCGTGGTGTTAATTAGGGTGGACTCTAAAACCGGGCCCTGCTGCCAGCAGCATGCTGCTGCCTGAAAGGTCTGGTGGGACACCGCGGCTCCGAGCAGGCGCAGCCCCTTTTGTCAGGCCTAATAAAATTGTTAGGCGTAGCATAATTTTGGATGTTTGTCATGTCCAGTCATAATCTGTGGTATTTTTAGCCATGCTAGTGGCTTAGCTTCAGAGATAGCGGCGGCGCTCTGTCACTTGGTTAGTCCGCTACTTTGTGACCTTGTTGTAAAATGTGTATGGATTATGGCGCTGACTTTAATGTTCCCATCGCGGCTGAATAGCATCATTATTGCTGATCTTCTGACTTTATATAAGGTACATTTTCCACATTGTGCTACGCGGTCCACAATTACCAGACGTGGTGCTGAAATGAGTTTGGTAGAGATTCTTTTAAAACTAGTAAAAGTTTTCACTGAAGTTAAAAGAAATCTATAGTTTCTGTAATTACTCACAGTGCGAAAGTCTAACATTCAGCTCTGCTGCAATGGGTGCCTTGATACGCAACTTCAAATTCAATATGCACATTCTCTCTGTGGTCAGATTTTTCTCTTTTCATCGGTTTAGGCTCATCATTCATCCGTCTATGTTGTGCATGAAATGCATTTATGGTTACCCAATATCTTTTTCTGTGTGTCATTGTCACACATAGGATGATGAGATTTGGGAGAAGAACAGCGTTAGAGGATGTTTCTCCTCTCATGGGATGAGTGCACCTTTTTTTTTTTAACTGTTTTACAATATTCTGTTTTCATTCTTGTGGGGATACCGTCTCCCATAGGTTCATTCCAAAATGTTTCAGTGCCTGCAGAGGAATCCAGCTCTAAAACTAGCTAGCTCTATTTCCTGAATCCTGAAATTGCTTCACACACATTTGTTTAATGTATTTTGCGTGGTTGGTCAGGAAGAATCATTATGATGGTGGATGGAATTTTGCCCCCAATAACAGTAAAATAATAATCATAATGCAGTAAGGTGTTCACATACTGTTTTCCAGTGCTGACAAAACTCTCTCTGTCCCAATGGAAAACCATTTTACACAATCTAAATGTTTAAAAGGGAAGAAATATAATAAAATACTGATAATTTCTGTAATTTTTTCATCAAATTGTGAGCAAATATTCATATCACTGGTTTGATATTTAGGTCCATCAGACGTGGTATTTTGTGCTGGATCTCAAGCCAGAAATCAAATGAATCTTTGAGGGGACTTAGTATGTAGGAAAGTGTTTCTGGCAGGACCACCGGCCGTTTGTTTGGAACAAACAGAGGAGGCATTAGGTAGTTAGCATGAGCAGTCTGTGCATATTTGTGCTGCTTCACCCATTTAGCTGCGTAAACAAGCTGTTTTCAAAGTTTGACAAGGGTATTAACTCTGCCTCGCTCCCTCTCTGTGCTGATTTTTTTTTTTTTCCTGAATTCAAACACAGTTTAGTGTTATAAGATTAAAGCAGTAGAAGAAGGCGGTCTTAAAGCAGGAAGATTCATTAGCCATCGATAAAAGCATAATGTAAGGGCAGGTTGGATGTGTTTCTTACATTAAAGCATCTGTTAGTGTCTGATAAGGATGCGTCAATAACATTAAGTCGGTCAATATAGAAACAGCCATCAAACAGGGTTCAGCTCGCACTATCGCCGCTCCCCCAGGACTCTCTGTTGTGGTCCTTCCTCCCCTTTAAAGTGCACTCAAATCTACAATAAAACCATCAATGTACGTTCACATAAATCCAGCCATCACCATTGAGTCTGTCACCCAGGGGTCCTTGTTGGAAGACGCCCGTCTTTACTCCACTGTGACAAAAACCTCATTTCAAATTGAAAAGAGGCCGCTGTGTTGCCTCAGCATGTGGAAACGCAATGTGAGGAAGGGATTAGACATCTAATGCACTCAAGAAAAGGTGGCAAAAAATAACAGTGGTGGCACACACAAAGAACCCACCGCCACACATCCACACACACACACACACACACACACACACACACACACACACACACACAGCTCAGCGACACACCGTGGGGAAAGCAGAGGGACGGCAGAAGAAATGAGAAGGAGGAAGAGACAGAGGTGCAGAGAGCGGGGACTGGGGCAGAACAAAGGCAGTCGTCACAAAAAAAGGAAGAGAGGCAGGGTGGAAAAGTTACGGAAGGAGAGAGAGAGAGAGAGAGAGACGGCGGTATTGTGAGCCGCAGTCACCCAGAGGCTTTTTCCTCCTCACCAAAATGATCTGACACTGCCTTCCATCCCGTCTCTGCTAGGAAAACTGTAACAGCCATAATATGTCCCATAAATCACATGTGTCACATTTCACTGGGCTTTTTTTTTCAGCTCTCGTCATTTCATTCTCCAGCGAGGAGAGAACATTTGCACAATTCTCAATGCAGCAACTTAGTTTCATCACCCGGGGTGTGATGCAAGACGCCGACGACAGGAATACGGCGCTCCGCAAAAGTTCTGTGTTTCTAAATATGGCGCGGATGGAGGACTGCTACGCTTCCCACTTCAAATTATACTCAATGAAGCGGACAAACAAAATCAAAACATCATTTTTTTTGTCACTGCGATTTGCTTTTGAAATATACCTAGCGGAGCTTACAGTGGGCAGTAAGCACAGCTTTTTCAGGTAATGGACTGTTTTCTGTATCTACAGCATCTCGCTTCTGTTCTCTTGTGGAATTCAGATGAGCATTTCTCAAGGTGGTGTTGAGATCAAGGCTCTGTGGGAGCCTCCCGGCTGTTTCGGGGTTTTAAATTGTTTTGTTTTTTTTTCTCGCAGGAGACCGTATCTTTAGAGGTCTTCATCCTGCACAAAAACTGGGACCAATTATCTTTTTTCAGCAGTGGTTCTCCACCTGGGGGGCCCGGAGCGTTGCCTGCTCCGATGTTTTCAAAATCTGCTTTGTAATTGTCAACAAAACATGTAATAAAGAACTTTTTGGAATCGAGAGTCAACCTGGGTAACTGTCCAGGATTTAGAATGTTGGAATAAGTGTGTGTTTGTGCCAAGTTTTGACTTCTCACCGGTGTTTTAACAAATCATATCGTCTCCTCAAAAAACCGCCATGGAGGCTGGTCTTTAAAAGCGGCTCACCTGGTACTTCTGGTTCCAGAGCCGTTCCAGTGCCGCTGCCCATGCTCAGCTGGGATCGGCTCCAGACACCCTATAACCTTGGATTTTATAAAGCAGCACAGCAGATGGGAGCATATTTGCCTAAATAGATACTGTACGCCATATGACTTTGTTATCAACATTTTTCAATTGTTAGCGAGCCGACTTTTGTCTGTGCAATTATGGCCCTTTGATTTTCAGCTCTGGAAATGTACAGACATTTCCCTCCAGTGTTTGTTTGCGACACGAGCCAGAGAAACTCATTTTGGCAGCCAGCAGCACACCCCAACCCCTCTATGATTTAATTGTTAGATAAATCACTGTTTATCTATAGTTTTTCTAAAGTACTTTTTTATTTTTTTTATTTTTTACAACAGAAGCAGTGACTCTAATACTTATACTGACTGTGCAGTGAAGCAGCACAAACGCGTACGAACTAAGGATTGAAATGAATAATTACCTCCTACTTCTATCAAATCATCAAACCCCATGGGTCTGCATGTGAACTGAGGGCAGAGTGACTGCAGCTCCAAGAAAACAAAGAGCCTCCCTCTCTCCTGCTGACACTGTGACTCTGACGCTGATGGCAGTGCTGCCGGGACGTGTGTTTGTTGGAGTGCATATCTTTACGTGTGAGTGTGTGTGAGTGTGTGGGTGTGTGGGCGTGCGTGTTCTTGTTGCACTGTGCCTGGCAGCTGCGGCCCAGTGATGCATGGTGAATAACAGGTCAGTGCTAATCTCATTAGGGCTAATCAGATGTATATGATATGTATAAACAGCGGAGTTCTGCTGTACACAGGCAGCCACAGTACACGTCCATCACCAGCCGGGGAGCATTGTGTGGGTTTTGTGTAGGGAATTCTGGGAAGAGGACAGCTGACAGTGGGGGGGGGGGGGGGGGGGGGGGTGGGGGGGGGGGGGGGGGGGGGGGGGGGGTGAGAAAAGAAAGGAAGATGCCGTTTTTCAGGGTGCTACATTATCAGAAAAATTATGGAATTATGCACAGGTAGTGAGCTGGGCTGCATGCTGATGGGGAGGGGATGAATATATTTGTATAAACACACACACGCAGAGAGATCTGAAGACATCAGCGAGCTGAGCAGGGTTTGCAGTTAAATGAGGAAACTGAATGAGACTACAACAGATGATGCGTGCCTCTGGGATGCTTGCGAGTCGATGTTTTATCGCTCTGTCTCTGTGCGATGATGCCTTTGAGTGTCTGATGTCTGTGCAAACATCTTGCTTATTATTTGATGCGTTGCCTGGAATTTGCATGTTTGTGAAAGAGGGACATGCAGTAAAGACATCAGGTGCGAAGGAGACGCAAGTTGTTGCATGAAGGAATTGTCATGCTTCGATACAGACGTGGAGGTTGGATTTCAGGAGTCTGTGAGGGTGTGAGAAAAGATGGCGAGGAGTTAGAAGGACAAGGGAACAGAGGTTTGGGGCATCTTCTCTGAAACACTTTCCCCTCTCTGTCAGAGTGTCCCGAGGGTTCAGGATTGGTTCCACTTAAAGCACTTAAAACGCCCCACAGGACCTGAGCCTGGCTCTGTAATAAATATCAAGATCGCTCTTGGATTGTTTTTAAATTGAATGCAATCCACCACAGCTGTGAGCCATCATTTCATTGTCTCCCCCCCCCCCCCCCTCTTGATCTACCCTTCCGCTCGATGCCAGCCTGTTTTTGTTTTCAACATAAAGGGATTTTCAGGACTTGCTTTGCTCCAAAACAGCAAAAAGATCTTTGCCTTATAAATGATTTGAGCCTGCAAATAGTAGATGTATCAAAGCCATGAAGTGTTAAGAAAAGCAAAACGATATTTCCAAAAATGGGTGTTGAATCAGAAAAGGAGCTAAAAAGAATAACATGAATCTTTCAAAGAGGGTGATGCAGACATGGGCGGATTATCTCGCCATTAGAGTGCAAACACAGCGGCATCCACTCCTGTGTGTATATTGTATCCCATCCAATAGTCTGTTCTCAAATAAACGAATGCCTCATGTAGGCTTATCGGTCTTTTTCTGACCAACTGCCACCGCTAATGTCTCCCAAATCAAAACTCCTCGCACTGCTGCTGAAGCACGAAACTGTCCCTGTATGAAATCGTACTGAGCTCATTCAGAGTCTTTGCAAACGTATCTGCATAGACATGAAGCATCGTAATTGTGCTTCCTCCATATACATAAATCATTTACCAGTGCCGTCCACAGTTAGTTTCCAATCTCATAATTTATTGCAGTTTTAAGTTGATTGTCCTCAGCCGTGCTCAGCGAAATGTTTATTTTAGCAATTAATTTAACACCACATTCTGATTTAATTGCCTTATCTAATTGATGATGTGAAAACTGGTGCGATAAAGAAGCGAACCTGCAGAGACACATAGAGAATTATGCTCGCAGCTCGGTGTTCAGCTGCCCTGTGTACTCCTGCATTGCTTTGATTCAGTTTTATCACTCCTTTAGTCTCATTTTTGGCCGCAGCAGGTGACTCATCTCTGCAAAAAGCTGCAACTCCGAATGACTGACGGTATCGCTCCAAAACTGCTGGGCGTCTAAAATGCAACCATTTGTAAAAATGCACATCACACCAAATCGAATTCTATATGTTTCTTTGGGATCCAAGCTACATTTTTTATGGATTTTTTTGTTCATGAATCTGTGGAATTCGAACTGGCGTGCTGCCTGGAGAATATCCCAGATTTGAGTCTTTGGGGAGCTTTTGATGCAGATTCTGCATGTTCCAGCTGTGCTGTGTGGGATTTCTCAGGATACTTCATTTGAGATTGATTCGCGACTCCAAACTGCCTGTAGGTGTGAGAGTATGCGACTCTCTGTCTCTTTGCGTTTATCCTGTATTGGACTGGTGACACGGTGTAACTTCGCCCATAGTTAGCTGGACTGGCTCCAACGCCTGCAGCCAGGACCGAATAAAGAAAACTGTAGTTGGTGTTCTTAGTGCATGTTTTTTTTTCCCCCTCTCAACGGAGCACATTTGTGGCAAGAAAATTCACTTGTTTGACCTCGGGCTGATGTATTTTGTTGTAAAATTCGAGTTAAAGCTTGTTGCATGTTGCAAAAAGTGCAAAGCAGTTCAACAAAGACACTTCATTTCTCTGATGTGCAAGTTCATCTGTGCCGTGTTTTTAAAATGAACCATCAGCTGGCATAATGAAGGTCATGCTGAAAAACATCCAGTTGTGTTTCAAGAATTGTTTTTAAAAAATACAGAGTGAAGTGAAAAATAAAACTTCCAAATCTGACTCTTTTTTTTTTTTAAGCAAGTTGTCCAATTATATTCCCAGAGGGACTTTTTTTTTTTTTAACAGAATATATTTATAGCCATAACGATTAAATGGAAAATGCTGCACAGTGTTGTTTGACCCACAGGAATAAAGAGTTTACAGAGAGCAGCCTCGGAATGTCATATTGATTTATTTTTGAAAGAAAAAGTCAAGTTTCTTGGTGAAAAGTTAAAAGGTCGCAACCAAACTGAAATGAAGATATTTCTGCAAAGTGTATCAGGAGCAAGTAGTCAAAGCAGAATGTTATTTGAGTTGGAGAATTTTTTTATTTTTTAATAATTGCAAAACTTTTTTGGTTCAATAAAATAAATCAAAACCGTATCACGTGCTTTGGAAATGGAAAGCAGAGCGTGAATCTTCTTTTTAGAACCATTCTTTGTTCACATTTTGATATTTGTCAAACAATAGACCAGGCAATAAAACAGCAACGCGACGAGCAGTTCCTTCAGTTTTAGAAAATATCGACTGTGCGAGCCTCCTCTCTGTTCATGAAAAAAGATTAGTGGATTGTTAGATTCTCTTTTCTAAATGTGTTTGTCACGGCAGACTCATACGCACACTGCTGGCGTAGCAAGAGCCGGTATCACCCGAGCTGCTCCCGTTCCCGGGGACGCAAAGGGGATGAAAGAGCGCAGAGATGGATCTCCTCTTCTCTGATCTGCTGCTGCTGCTTTCGACATCAACAGTCACAAACACTTTAAGCTGAGGAGAACTGAGGGACAGGCTGAAATTCTGCCCAGCGCAGCAGCCACACATCCCTCTGCTGTCCTCGGCTGACGGCGGGTGAAGGCAGGATCGCAAGTGCATCGCAGGGCTGTGACGTGCACCCACGTTCACACCTGCAGACAACTTAGAAACACCAATTAACCTCTTACAAGTGTTTTTATGATGTTGGGGAAAACCAGAGTTCCAGGTGAAAAAAAAGTCCCCAAAATCTCAAACTGAGGACAGTCTGTCAGGTGAGAGTTCCAACCACGACACCTCGGTGCGCCCCTCCACCCTCTCTTTCTATCTTTAATTTCCTCTTCCCTTCGATGCAAAATGAATGTCTTTAATTGGCCTGTCACAGTTATTAATGCTGGAATAAATTGCAGATTGCACGTGCGTTTGCTCCTTCTGGATTTCTCGTCTCTCCTACACAGATGAAGTGGATGCTTCAGTGCACCTATAGAGAGAACATACAGATATGAACTGATAGGAACTAAACAGCCGCTCAGCGCGTTCCCTCTGGCAGCCAGCGCATCCACAAAAACCCCCACAGCCGCAGATACTATGCGGTCTCAAAGTCCTTTTTCATACTCCCTCGCAGGTTGGTCATCCAGGACTTGTCAAATAAGATCACCACAGTGTACCTCAGCCTGTGTGGGACCATGGAAAAGAGGATCTGAGCTTAGCTGTAATGTGTTGACCTGGGTGAACGTGGATTGTCTCAAACTGTGTGGACAGGCAGCATGAAGAGAATCCATGTGTGCCAACTGGAGCGGTAAAGATAAATCTCAGCGTGGCAGTGTGAGAAATTTCAGCTTCGGTACAAACTCCCTTTGATGACTTACTACCAGAGCCGTATGGATATCCACTATAGGTGTTTTTCTCAGCTTTGCAGCAGACGGCCCAGCGAGCCTCCTGCGCTCTGCACTGGGGCATGTTATTCTGAAGTCAGACTGCCAGTCGGAGTGGTCCCTTCTTCGCTGGTGCCTGTTTTGCATTTCCTCTCTCTGGGGAACAGGCACACCCATCAGGAGCCATTAGTCTTCACACTGACAGGCCGGCCTTCCACTGCGAAACTCTCCCTGGCAGAGCTTTCTGATTGCCTGAGACGGTAGCCGGGTATTTTTACTAACAGGCTGAGACACTGTTGAATTTGTGTGGGGCATTTTCTGCAGGCAAATGTCCCCAAATCATGATTTTGAGATGTTTCCTGTCTTTCTCCTCAGGTGAATGAGATGTGTGAAAGGTCATGCAGACGAACAGGTCTTGTTAAGATGTTTGATGATCCTGCCTTCCTCCTTGCAGACGGATGCAGCGCTGATGTATGATGCCGTGCATGTGGTGGCGGTGGCAGTGCAGCAGTCGCAGCAGATCACCGTCAGCTCTCTGCAGTGTAATCGCCACAAGCCGTGGCGCTTTGGAGGGCGTTTCATAAATCTCATCAAAGAGGTAAACTGCAGTCCAAGACACCGGAGGTCTCCATGTCTTCACCTCTGACCTTTGCACTCTGCAGCTTTGTCATTGGGCTCATTAAATGTAGACTATTGTACTTCTTTAATTTGATTTGACCACATGTGAAGAGTCTGTTTTATAGCGTAAATATCATGGTGCATATTCTAAAAAAAATTATGCATTATGTTTCTTCAACATGTTTTTGCCTCATCTGTCCTCTCTCAGTAATCTTTCTGAAAATGGATTATAAATGACTGCCATATTATTTACAGTAACTACATATGATGTTTCTTGCTGTTTCCTTAATATTTCCTCCATGCATATCTCCGCCCATGTTAGTATCAAAGCCTCTGTGTGCCTCTTTAACTCCAGTCTGGGTCGGCCATTTGCTTTGTTCTACAAAGCTCTTTCATTCTGTGGATGGTATCATTGCAGGTAATTTTCAGAATGAGCCATTGTAGCGCGTGGTGCCTCCTGCCCTTCTCCTGTCTGCTATCGCTCGCCATGCCCGTCTGTTCCTCCAATGGCTTTGAAGTGAAACTTCAAGCACAATGAACCACATGCATAATGAACTCTTACCTGTCAAGCCCGCTTCCATCCCCGACGCTTTATTGTCTCTCGTTATGTTGTTGGGATAGACAGTGAAGACGGAGCCAGAAAGAATTCATAATTGGAAAAGAGAAAGTTTTATGGTTCGAGGTTGGATTGATATTATTAGGAAAGACAATGCCTTAAAGTTATTTGGATGACTTCAGTGAGAGTTGAGGAGTCTGAGTTTCTGATGCACCGTCTTTCTGTCTTCAGGCTCACTGGGACGGTTTGACGGGGCGGGTTCTCTTTAACAAGACCAACGGGCTGAGGACAGACTTTGACCTGGATGTCATCAGCCTGAAGGAGGAGGGGCTGGAAAAGGTGTGTCAACAGTTTAAATGAATGTTAGCGTTTCATTTCCTGCGTGTAAGACGAAAAGATAAAATCCCGAATTGCTTCAACAGATCGGAACGTGGGATCCTCCTAGCGGTCTGAATATGACAGAGACTCACAAAAGCAAGACATCTAACATCACCGACTCTCTGGCTAATAAGTCCCTGCGTGTATCCACCATCCTGGTAGAGACATGCATCATGAAAACACACACAGCTCAAACGCCGTCAACAAATATACATGGAAGTCTTGTAAAACAAAAGACGCCTCGCGGGAAATCTTTATCTGCGCTTGTTTGGCTTGTGCAGGAGGAGCCGTATGTGATGTTCAAGAAGTCAGATAAGCCTCTGTACGGCAACGATCGCTTTGAAGGGTACTGCATCGACCTGCTGCGGGAGCTGTCCTCCATCCTGGGCTTCCGTTACGAGGTGCGTCTGGTGGAGGATGGGAAGTACGGCGCGCTGGATGAAGGCTCGGGTCAATGGAACGGCATGGTGCGGGAGCTCATGGACCACGTGAGTCAACAGTCACAGCACAAGTTACAGCAGAATGAATGAATATCTGAAATATAGAGGCATTCTTCCATGGTTTTTTTTTTGTTTTGTTTTCTTTTGGAAAAAAGTAAAAGAGAGGTCACTCATTCTTGTTGTGTTTGGGCTAATGTAAAATTATAAGTAAAGGCTCAAAATTAAAGAGAACGAAAATGAGAGGCGGTATAATCTTCTTTTTTTTCCTTCAGTCCTCTTCATCTTTCGTGTCTGCCCTTGCATATTTAGCTGAAGAGCCGATCTCTCCCAGAAGTGTCCTGTCATTCATTATCAGGACGAAAAGAGGGGTATTTTTTTTCTGCAGCTCATCTATAAAAGTGCATTTACACTTTGGCATTTTCTGTCTGAGAGTGCAGAGCAGGCAGTCTCGGCATGTTGGTTGGGGACAGCGCAATGGATTATGGGATTTTATTCCTAAATTTAGCAAAGTCATACTTAGCGGTTGTGAATTTCTGTTATTTGATCATCCAGTGTTATCTTTCCTGTCTGCTCCGGCATGTTTGGTGTTAACTTGTGTGACACCGTGAGAGACGGGAGGGCTATGGTAAACCAGACCCGTCTGTTCTCTCTGCAGCTTCAAGTTCACCCCGAGGAAATTGGAATTTCCTGCTATCCTCACTTAATCAGCTCTGTAAAATTAAATCCCTGAGACAGATACAGACTTAAAACTTGATAGGGAATTTTATAAACTTTCTCCAGACTCAGATTTACGACCGAAAAGGAGGATATGTTTGGGTAAAAGAGGACGTATGGTAATGCTGTTATAATATGTATCTATTTGCTTTGCTCATTTTCTAAGTATTCATAGGAGGGTATAGATGTGCCTGCGCTCCACACTGCATTAGCATATATCATCCTTCTGTCGTTGCCACTTTTAGTCTAATGGATGCTTCCCACCACATGGATGCTACAGAGGCTTTGAAATCATTCTCTAAAAGTCTTCAGCATGTAGAAAATGCACATAACCACCATGGGCATTTACATGGGACTGCTAGCCCACAAAGAACGGAGCGCCAGTCAGATAATCTGAGAAACTTTTATCAGAAGCCAACAAACGCGATAGCAGCACCATTACTTAAGTTCTATCTTCCAGGGATTATGCAAAATACTTCAGAGGAAGTTCTGAGCTGTACAGAAAAAGATAATGTTATGTTCACCAGAGACACAAGGTTAATTCGACACAGATTAATTTAATCCCGAGATGGTGGGCCCAGTGCCTCACCTTTGACACCACATAAGAAGGATCAGACGTATGACCTATAATTTCTCAAACTCAAACCCCCGCCTGAAGGTGTGGCTGAAATGACGACCCCAGCTATTTCCTCCCTCGTGTCTCGTGTCTTCCCCCTGCTCCTTACTGAAAACACCAGATGTTGACAGAAATCAGGCATTAATCGTCTGAAAACCAATCACAGCCCCACATTTCGGTTGACGATGCTCCCGTTATTTCATTGCAGAAAGCCGACCTTGCAGTGGCTCCTCTGGCCATCACCTACGTCAGGGAGAAGGTCATCGACTTCTCTAAGCCCTTCATGACTCTGGGGATAAGTATCCTGTACCGCAAGCCCAACGGCACCAACCCCGGGGTCTTCTCCTTCCTCAACCCCCTCTCGCCCGATATTTGGATGTATATTCTGCTGGCTTGCTTGGGTGTCAGTTGTGTGCTCTTTGTCATAGCCAGGTAACATGTCAACCCCAACTTCTTCCCTTTTCCCTCTTCTGTTCCGCTGCTTCTTTTTTTTTTTCTGTCCCCTACCTGCTTGCTTGCTTTCACTAACACACAGCAGTTGCTTTGCTCAGACCTGCAAGATGCAGCGTGTCCTTTTACATAGATGACCTCTGCAGAAAACATGCAAGTTAAAGGACCGTACTAGTAGTTTAACATTTTCAGGGGGAAAAAAAAAAAAAAAACATTGTTTCTGCTCTATTATCACTATTAAGCAGCTTTGCTGGAGACAGTAAAGGGCATTAAAAGGTTTGCTCTGATCTCATTACAGTGAATGACTAAAACACAGAAAGAGACTAATGCGTTGCTTCTAAAATTAGCTCGCAATATCTCCGGCATATTTGCCCAAGCATCAGCAACTGTAAAACCAGCTGCTAGTTCCCCCACCTAATCAGCTGTAAGAGATGTATGCGTACACTGCTGGCAATGCACAAGTACAATTCTTACAGCATCTTAACGATCTTTTTTTTTCCCTAAGACTCCTACTGCATGACCGATTCAACGCGGTGTGCGTCAACCCCAGCCTTCCTCTTCTCACTCGACCAGAGGAGGTTTGGGTTTGACGCACATTCCGTCAAATGTTACTGGCGAAATGATCACACGAGAAGGAAAGCGGCAACTGTCACCTAAGTTAGTTCAGAATATGCAGAGAGTACCCGTAGCGCTTTGTTTCCACGATTGGTCAGGGTAAGTGATCAGCATGCGGTTAAACTGATATCCTTCCGGTTGGCCTTGGTACTTGATTCGATTATGACGGTCTTGTTTTGTGTGCATGCACCGTGCCTGTTCTCCCACACCACGGCGATAAATAGTGCTTGTCGTCACACATTGGGAAAAAAAGACGCCAAAGTTTGAATCTGGAGTTTACTGTTTACTGCGGTTTGCTGAGCTGGTTCCCACATAATTGCAGTATTGATTGCACAGCCGCAGATTGATTGGTCAATCCCCATCGTGAATAGTATATTAATATCTTTAATCCCCTATAAATAGAGTGCTTATAGTAAGCTTATGAAGTCCCAGTTCTGCACAATAAAACACTAAACACCTCAATCTCTCCAGGGTTTCACATCTTTGAACCGCTTCCCACCCACACACATCAATTCTTTTTTTGTCTGACTGAATAAACTATCTCATTTCAAGATCCAGAGAAATACATTTCACTCTGTTTCCATCCCGGCTCTCTTTGTGGTTAAATTGATTTTTCTCTTTATTAGCAGAAATAAATGGCATTCAGTCAGATCAGACAACATTTCCAAGGTTGAGAGCGTCCACCTGTCAATAATAATGGATTTAAATTGCATTATTGCATGTTAATGTGACTCATAGAGTTTACTGGTTGAAATTTATTCCTAGGTTAAGCTCTGAATGAATTTGTTTTTAAGTCTCTGTTGAACAGGTAGGTATCTTTCAAACAGACTGTGGTTTCATGGAGCGTGATTCAGCTGCAGGTAAACAGTGATAGATTTAAATTCAGCAGAATTTGGGAAAATGATGGTGATGAACAACACTTCTGATTTACAACAAGGAGTTTGATTAAATTAATACTTTTCTTATACATAAAACAGTGTAAAATGGTGTTATTTAGTTCTGACTTACAGAAATATGAAAATAAATATGTCCAAAATCATTCCTCAACAACATCTTTGCGATGCAGCTTTCAGTTTCCAAGTCGTTTAGTGAGTGCCCTATGAATTGTTGAGTCTGAGCCTCGTCCTTTTGCCTGAGAGAAGAAAGGCAACAGATCTATAAAGCTCGGCAAAGTAATTGAATCCAACAGGCAGTTAATGGAGGATGCGTGTTTTGTGTTTCTGTGGCGGCGGGCAGACGAAGGGGAGGAGGCACACGGGTTGTTGGGGGGGGGGGGGGGGGGGGGGGGGGGGGGGGGGGTGGCGGGCCGCCCTCTCAGAATTCTGCCCGCAATTCGACATGTCCCCTGCGCCCGATGTGAGGAGGTGACCTTACGTCTGCATGTTCCACATCCCCTTCCTCCTGGTGATCGGTGTGCAGAACACGGCCTGCAGGAATACAGGCCGGCTGCAGGCAAAGGTCACGCTGATGAGCCATTAGACCCGGCGCAGACAGAATACACATGTAGACGCTGCGAGGGGAAAGCACAATCCGATCGAGTGCGCGCTGTATGGATTCACACCCACGGACCTACGTTACCTACTGCATGCGTCTGCTGTCGCCGGCAATTGTCGTCACCCTGCGGCAGCTTATTCTACGTTAAGGTCTGTAAACAACGGCGCAAATAAATCATCGTCGAAGATGTTTGACTTTGAGATGGATTCGATTGAGCCAGTGCACATACGCAGATGCTGCCGCAGACAAATATACACCCACGTGGCCATCAAGGCATATGAGAATACCTTCATGCGCCAGAGGCTCGGTACACACATGCACGGAGACATATATGAAAAGCGTAAAAGCACACACGAACACGCACTGCGTTCGGCACGGCTCCACTGGGCCATTGTGCTGCTTCCGTCGCCTGTGGATCCGAGGAGACAGAGCTCATTGACATTCCAGTAAATCAGGCATCTTGATGGCGTTGACAAGCAGAATTATAGTGTGTCATCACAGCCGTGTCCAGGCGGATGATTCTCAGGGGGAACCGAATAGAAAAGAGCTGTAAAGGAAGCGCAACCTGACAAAAACGTTGCCGCGTTTATGACGCCTGTAAAATAAGACTGTTAATCGGTTAATTAGGCCGTCGCAACGAGGAAGAGAGACCAAACGGCATTGCTGCAAAATGGTTTGCCGTAGTCATGCGGTCCCTGTGTTCAGTGTTGCTGCAGTGAAACAGTTCGTGTAGCTATATTTAGGTTTTCTGGTTGGGGTTTCAATTATGGTCAGGAATGGATAAGCTGCTTGGCGATAAATGTCCCCACAAGGATAGTCCTTCATACATGTGTATGTGTGCCTGCTCAGCTGACAAATGGCATTACATTCCAACACCGTCTAAACCCTTTAAGTCTCTGCCCATAGGCTTATTAGCATGCAGTATGTTGGGAAAACGCTCCTCGCCAAGCCTTACCTGACGGGCCCCCTCAACTCTGCATAAGCAGTGTTTCTTCCATCGCCCTCTCCAGCACAAACTCAATCAGTTCCTGATGCTTAACGCTAACCCAATCACCCTGTGCTAATGCCGTGCCACTTTTGCTTAGGATAATAAATGAGAAATGTCCACAACTGACCCGAAGACACTGACAATCAGCCGAAGGAGACGGCAGGTGGAAGCGGGGTAAAAAGAAGAGGTTCACAGGGGGAGCCGAGGCAATCAGGGGGGAGAACGGGCGGGTGGGTTGTTTGTCGTGGGATTAGTACGGGATGAGCAAACCGTTGAATGCATAAATGGGTTTTGAGGAAAGGGGAGGCGCAGATGAAAAAGGGAAGAGCAGTGAGATTGCTGTTGGGAAAGTTGAAGAAAGAAAACAAAAAGAGCCCAAATCCTATATTTTGGTGGGAGGAGGATCTTGTATCTGCAGGATGTTTGCTGTTACTGAGGAAAACGCATTAAGAGTCACGTAAGTGAATCGAAGCAACCTCCAAAGATCATCACACACCGGGACGCTATCGCCAGTGACACTGTTATTCCAGGCTTATTGATCTGTTCCTGCAATAAACTGATGGCATTTGAATATGCCAATATGTTGATCTGGGCAAAAGCCTGAATGATTTGCTTTTGTCTCTGCAGACGCTCTGATCCTGAAGCCAGAGCAGGACTTCCACCCATTTCCTTTCTCTTTATACTCATGCATAATCTTCTGATATTAATGTTTTATTAAGCATTTCGTCCACGTCTGAGACAACAGTGGTCTGTGCTTTGTGCTCACCTCTCTCTGCTCTCTCTCTCTTATAGGTTTAGCCCCTACGAGTGGTACAACCCGCATCCATGCAACCCAGACTCGGACGTGGTGGAAAACAATTTTACGCTGCTCAATAGTTTCTGGTTTGGAGTCGGTGCGCTCATGCAGCAAGGTAGTTGCCTCAACCTGTGGCTGCAGTCACTCTGTGGAGCTGGAGCTCTCGATATCCCACTGTCCTCCTGGGCTGGGGGTTTCTTAACCCGGCCAGAGGCAACAGAGAGAGACATCTGGGGAAAACTATTACTTTTCTTTTCTTTTCTTTTTTTTATTTATTTTTTTATATCAATACTAAAGCCCAGTGTCCTCTCCTCTTGCCCTGGGCTCATCAGCACCTGGAGATCAGTGGGGTGTGGAGTCAGGATGTGAGGTTACCTTGGGTACATGACTCTCTGGCCCAAACCGCCTTTCCACTCTTCTCTGAATGTGTTTGATTGGATGTAATTCATTCTTGCGACCGCCGTGTTCTCAGTAGACATTTCAGACTTTCTGTCGTACATTATGTAAAGAACTCACTTGTGACTGAGAGAGGATAATTTCACTTGTTTGAACTTCTGAGAGCTGTCAGTCGATTTAGCCTGGATCTTTTGACAGTTTTTCACGACGATATCTTGGTTTTACATAATAATGATAAATTCACTCAGAATATCAGATCCATACTGATAACTTGTGAAGCTGAATGCATTTTTCCAGCGTGACATTCACTCCTTCCTCACACCAGGCTCCGAGCTCATGCCCAAGGCCCTGTCGACGCGAATCGTGGGAGGGATCTGGTGGTTCTTCACCCTCATCATCATTTCTTCGTACACAGCCAACTTGGCTGCTTTCCTCACCGTGGAGAGGATGGAGTCCCCGATAGATTCGGCCGACGACCTGGCCAAGCAAACTAAAATCCTGTACGGGGTGGTGGAGGACGGCGCCACCATGACATTCTTCAAGGTAGCACAGTCAGCCACTGTGTTTATGAGGGGGTTTATAGTTGTTTACTTCAGGGTTACTCACAATGTTCAAGCTGCTGGTTTGTCAATTACACAGCAGAATGGAAACAGATGATCCATTTACAGATAAACAAATCAATGTAGCATTAATATAAAAGTCATCCAATAATTATACAAGAAATTGTTATGCAGAGTAATCTTTTGTTTTTTTCAAAATAATGGCACGACATTTAAATGTGTTCCCTTGCTGGGAAGTTGAAGTAATGAAGCCGGTCACCTGCAGTTCTCAATCTAACAGCTCGCTGCGGCTGCTGCTATTTAGTCTTTGATTAATTGCAATGTTTCTTACTGATCTGCCTCAGGAAATGCTAAAAAGGACTGCCGCGTTCTAATGTGTATGCTTTTGTTTATTAATGCAAATGTAAATATACTGAGAGACAAAAATAATGAGTTCTTGTCACTGTTTCATGTTTTATAAATACATAGAATTTGACTTTTGGCACATCAGTTTGACATAAAACTACAAGTGTGAAAGAAGTAAAAAACTTAATGACATATTTAAGACAATATCACAGATAACAGTAGTGTGATATAGCATCAGAGCAACAAAAGGACGTGCTACAATACATTGAACAAAAAGGATCAATTGCATTTGTGACTATTTTAAAGAATCCATGATTGGTATAACCATTGTCTATAAATACATTAAAACGGTACATTTGAAGCTGCTCTACAAAAAGTTTGCCACTGAAATATTAAAATGAATGCCTGATATGTTCATGCAGCACATCCTTGTGCAAACTGTCATGCATGACTAGTGCCATGCACGAAGCATGATGGGAGGAAAAAAGGTCAAGATTCACGCCGTTGAACGCAAATGGCTTCCTGATAATAAACTGACCTTCTGAGGATTTATATGTATCCCTGATGTTACTCTCAGTCTGAAAACAAGCTCTTTTTTCCTCTGGTTACTAACAGAAAACTAAAATCTCGACCTACGACAAGATGTGGGAGTTCATGAACAGCAGGAGGCAATCTGTGATGGTGAAGAACGTGGACGAGGGCATCCAGCGCGTCTTGACTTCGGACTACGCCTTCCTCATGGAGTCCACCACCATCGAGTTTGTCACCCAGCGCAACTGCAACCTCACACAGATCGGCGGCCTCATAGACTCCAAAGCCTACGGCGTGGGAACACCGATGGGTACGTTACCGCTCCGCCCCTCATGTGTTATAAATTATTTCTGTAAACTGCCCATCAGACACTATAAAAGATGAAGGATGATAGACGAGATTTAAGAATAGTCAGCTTTCCCTTTATCGAAGGGGTTTGAGCCGTAATGGTTAGACGGGGGAGGCGTAAAAGATTCAACTTAATGAAAAGTAAATGGCTGCGTTTATAAGACTGAAATGCAGTTACAGTTTGCTGTAGTGTGTGTTTTGGGGTATTTTTTTTTCAGTCTGTGAATTTCCCAATAGATATTCTGCAGGCAACAAATTAGTCCTGGGTCAAACTCTGTTTTTGAAATACTTTTAACGGTGTGTTTTATTCTCGTTTGGAGTCACATAAAACAAGAATGTTAGCGTGAGACAGTAAAACACCGAAAAGCAACCTGCAAATGATTTCAGTGCAATTCCCTTCGACTTACCTGACACCATCCCAATTGTTTTCCAGCACTAAACCACAAAGTAAAAGCATTATAGGGGGTATAAAACCAGCACTTTGAGTCGTTTGCAGCTGCGTGTTTGATCCAGCTCCCGTCAGAAAATTAGTATTCTGACATTTTAAAACACCATTACTGGTCGGTGAGGCAGAGGAGCAAAACATTACGCATTATTGTAACAGTATTTTTGCATATAAAACAGTCTGCATCAGCGTTCCCGTGGTCCCTGGATGAAAGCTGTCGACGGCTCCGGTTCCGTTGCCACCGAGGTTAGAGCCGTCGTGGCGAGGCCACGGAGAACACTGCGACCGGCTGTAACGGCCACATCTGTCACCGGCGATACGAAGGCCATCAAAATATGGAGGATTAATTCCGGCCTGGCCGATGGCGCTGATGAGTGTGGGGCAGTTAAGAATCTGCAGGGATGCCCTGATTGCGGGGGCCGTAACAAAGCTGAGGCGATGCCGTGAAATATGGCCCCACTGTGGCCCCGTAAGCGCACGAGTGCTTACACCGGCGCCCTTGGAATGGACACACGGAACGCAGGACGTGAATCAGCTCCTTTAACTTTCACGCGAGGAGGCAGTGTATCAAATATGTGACAAAATATATATCAAATCCGTTTAATTCAGTGATAAAGTCGTCGAGTACTTAAACGCATAACAATTAATGTCGACTTCCAAAGTTATTACTGCCCATTAGTTCATTTCTGTGAGCAATTTTGATATTCATTGCAGTTTTTCGGAAATAAAGAGCTGATTATACACTATTTAGAATATTTTGTTCTTGACTGAGGAGATCTTGAGATAGTTAATTACTTTAATAGTTCTGAGAAAGCTCTGTTTTTGTGCCAGGCGGTCATTGTTGTAAAAATGGTGGAAAATGATGATTTTCTTATTGTCTTCATCCCAAACCCTCAGCCTTCGCACCAACCTACAGTCTATAACTTTTGCCCTGCTGAACACTGCTGAGCAGTTCTTTCCCCCGTAGGGCTGTTCCGGCAGTAAACCAGAGCAATAAGTCTTAACCTTTCAGAGCTTGTCAGTTTTCACACGTCCTTTTCCCAAAACGCAAATGCGTCATCTGCCGCTATTGACTTAAACTGTGATCGCGTTAATACTTGAGGCCAGACAGCGTGGGAATGATGGATCTCCTCCGGTGCTGAACATCTGTCAGGTAGTTGTGTATGCACAGTGTGTCAAGCGCAGCGCTTTTCCGTTCGCCCAGGCCCTGTTCTCCATATCCTCCTCTCTAAGGACCCATCCTATTAGCATTTATCCAAGGCCTGCTTTGTTAGGCCATCATTAATCATTTGAAATATGAGGAGAGTCAGAATCGGGGGACTCGGATACTTGATGGATCTCTCATCTTCAAATGAGGCCGGCATATGCTTTCCACGTGCACTTTCACATGCACTTGCAGAAGCGGCGTCGGCATCTCACTGCACATGCACAGCATGGACGGAATATACAGGCACAGGAGTGTGTTCGAGAAAGCAGTCATGCAAATCTGAGGACCAACTTTTCAGAGTTTGAAACTTCCAAATATAAGATCAGCAGCAGGGAGAAAAATCAATGGCTCTGCATGTAATTTTCTATATTTTAGTAAGGTTCTTTGTTACTGTAAATACATAGAGACTAGTAGATGAAAGGATGATGGATGGCAGCAGATAAATGATAGATAAGGCTGAGGGAGAATCAAGTAAAGGGGCTGACAGGCGAAACGGTGTGAGAGCAGCAGACAAATTCTGTTAACTGCTACCTGGAGCCTGAGTCCGTTTCTGCCGCGGGCACAAAATGTTCTCATGTTTGTAAAATAATATTCACTGTTGCATGATTAAAATTAAAAAAAAAAAAAAAAAAAAAAAAAAAATCTTATTTGTGCCATCTCTTTTAAGTCGCTTTGAATAATCACAAGTGTAAAATGAAAATGTACGGCCAGGCTTCATTATGCATGAGCTCAGTAATCACATAAATTCTCTAACTGGCTTCTGAAGTGGTGAAAACATGAACGCTCGCAGCTCGTGTTAATCTATTTTGGCCCTGCTGAAGCGCAGTGAGCGCGCGGCGCCCCGATCGGCCGTGTGCCGTGACACGCCCGCCGCAACCCCGCACGGCTCCTCCGCCGCCGCTACCCCTGCTTTGATCACACCGGCAGCCCGCTGCGCCTTAATGTCTCGTCACTAATTCTGGAGCCTTCCCACTTTATGTGGATTTGTGTTCTTTTTTAGTCAACGAGACATCAACATGTATTTAAAAAAATGAAAAAAAAAAATAAATGAAAACTCAGCGGTGCGCAAACCCTATCTCCAATCCACACATATAATCCCAAATATGTATGCGGCCATGTAATTCACTCCCCACTGGGCCGCCCTGTTTATAGGCGCAGTGTATGTCATGTGAAGCGGTGGGGAAATAGGCACTAATTCGTCAGAATCGACAGCAGCTCGACTATATAAAACCAAGCCATTGTTGCCGACACTGTGCATTTCAATTCATTCACTGCAGAGAGGAGTGAGAATTTTGGATTCACTATGAATATAGGGATTAGTGGGATTTGAAGGAGGACTTACAAAAAAAAAACTCTCTAAGCAGCTAACAATAACATGACTGGATATATGATCACATTCAATACACCCACCGGCAACACTATCTTTGTTTCTTCAGAGCTGGTTATAATTAACCTCCTCGGGCCCAGGCTTTGATTTGGTTTGCCTTTCAGATTTCTCTCAGTTTTTGATATTAGTGAGACCTGCGTTGACCCGACAGAGACACGACAATGTCTCCAAATGCAAAAAGCACAAATGCAAAAGGCCCAAAGCGATGAGATAAATCCTTAACCAAATGCAAAACGCCACAGTGTAAATGCAAAAACAATGAGAAGAGAGCAAAAGTCCACACCGCCAATGAAAAGCAAGAGTTGAAAAGATGGCAGACAATTTTTTTCTGTCTCCACAGGCTCTCCGTACAGAGACAAGATCACAATAGCTATTCTGCAGCTGCAGGAGGAAGGGAAGCTGCACATGATGAAGGAGAAGTGGTGGCGAGGGAACGGCTGTCCCGAGGAGGAGAGTAAAGAGGCCAGCGCTCTGGGAGTGCAGAACATCGGCGGGATCTTCATCGTGCTGGCGGCCGGACTGGTGCTGTCTGTGTTTGTGGCGGTGGGGGAGGTCCTGTACAAGTCCAAACAAAACGCTCAGCTTGAAAAGGTACGGAGCTTTTATTTGTTGTGCAAAGCAGAAAGACATTGTTTGTGCTGTTTGGCACCGCATCTCTACGTAAACAGGGACTCAGCGCTTTCTGCTCTAACATGACATCGAGAATATCCGAGGTTCAAGTCTGTAATCTGGTTCTCTCCGCAGCCTTGTTTCAGTTCTCATCTTCAAACATCTTCAAAACATCAAGCAAGTCAAGTTTCCTTTTAAGATCTGAATGAAGGACTTTGCCCTCTTCTTTTGTTTTTGTCCCACTTTTATCTCATGTGTGCTCACAGTGGGTCGATTCCACCTGACGATGGGTGCAGAACCCCGAACAGGTGTCAAGAGATCCTCCCTGGAGAGTCCGCCAGTTCATTACAGGGCAAACACAGAGAGCCGGACCATCAGGCACGCGCTCATTCGCACCCCTGATCAATTTAGATAACCAAACACGTGTTTTTGGACCACAAAACAGGAGAACATCCAAATTATACTACTGAAATCAAACCAGAGATGTTCTCACTGTGAGGCAACGGGGCTAACCGCTACACCACCGTGTGGCATTACTATTTTAATTTGATGGATTCACTCTTTTTTTTTTCAAAGCTTCTCTCACATTTCTCAAACGCATGCATAAAAACACACACTGGAGGAGTCATCCGTCTGTAATTACTCTCAGTGCTTGATCCTGAGAGGTTTGACATTCCTGAGAGATTAGGTAAAGAAAGTTGGAGTTTTATTTAAACACACACACACACACACACACACACACACACACACACACACACACACACACAGAATTTTGTGAGAAAAAAAGCTAACTCTGAATCAGATGTGAGCTTTTCCCAATTAAATAGGCAGAATCGTTGATGCCTTTTTGTAAATATATACCAAAATGCTCTGTTAGTGGCATTACAAGTTTCATTATTCTTATTATTCTAATGATATCTCTGAAAAAGAAAACTACCCGTAGACAACTGTGTGTTTACAGCGCTTCTCCCTTTCCCCTGGTTATTTTTTCCTTTCTAGAAAGAGCCTGAATATATTTCAGACTGCTCTAACTGTGCTCTATTTCAGTCCTGAGTACCCATGATTCATCTCCCAATGTTGAGTATGTATTTTAGTGCACTTTAACTTGTGCAATGATGTTCTCAGATAATTGTGAAAGTCCTTTTGATAGCGTCTTTTAATTATTTACATCTACAGAATTAGCACAGTGCAGTGCCGTGCTGCTTTATTGCAAAAGTAATTACTTGCTGGCTTTTTTTTTTTTTTTTTTTTTTTTTTTCCCGCAGACTGCATATGTTTCAGAGCACACCCGAGCTATCATTAATCAAGAGCTGCAGGACTGGGTCACAATATTCAGATAATTTGCAAATGCCACAATCTCGAGGCTGCCAAGGTGCCGGTAATTTGCATGGCGACAACAAGCCTCTCTTTTTACTCCCTGCCAGCCTCCTCCACCCTTAGCCTCCTCCACATAGAATTTTTTTTTCTTTTTTGCCTCTCTTTACTACCTCAGTCACTCGATTTTTCAGAATTTACAAAACATCTCTATAAACTAAAACACTTGTTGCATGAGCCGCCCACCGACAGCCATCTCACACACCCACGCGCATACACAGCCAAAATAAATGATAGCCTCATGCTTTAATGCTTTCCCTCCTCTTTTTATATCTCCTCCCCTACTACATCCATTGAATTTGAATTGCGTTTTGCATAATCATAGCGGGAATGTAGGAGAATTTGACTTGGCAAAGTTGGTGCACAAGCATATTGACATTTCATAGGATTTTACACCGCATGCATAATGCAGGCACAACAGAAGCCCGTATCACACAAGTTACATAACGCTGTTGTTTTTGAAGGGTCTTAAATATTTTTGGGTTTAATCTGTTTGGAGTGGATATTCAGTCTTTTATGCAGTATCTTTACATTTCCTGCCATCCTGCCCAAAAAAAAAAAAAAAAAAAATTTACAAGTGTTTAGCGCTCCTCTCGGGATTTACTTCCTGGCAGAGTGCAAAAGGCTGTGAAACAGCATTCAGACCTGTGCAGCAGCAGCGAAGATGAAAATACAAAATCTGGGGCACTTCAGACCTTTAAATAAAATACTTTTTTTTAACAACCCATTATTTAAGACTTACATTGCAAAGTCTGACTGTGCTGTCCAATTTTAAATACTTTTCCATGTTGTTTTCAAACGTATGAGGCATCTACATTTAACTAAATTGGTACTTTTTTTAACCTTATGAAATTGTTGATGTGCCTCAACGGAACGATCTGACAAGTCATGGTTTATTACAGTAAAAGCCATGAAGTAAGTGTCACACGTCAGGCGTTTCTTATCACTGCCAGATACTTTATGCGCTGTTCACGACCTTTGTTTTTGTGTTGTGAAGTCAAAGGTTTGCTCAAGCTCAGGTGTTGTCCTGTAGGCTAAAAGCTAGCCTGCCAAAAGGCCCGATCCAGCCCACACCAGAAAAACGACTGCAATTCTTCAACAAGTCCACTGGGTATTGAGCCATTATTGTAAAAGAATGATGAATGAACCAAGTGTTCCGCCATGCCGTCATGAACACTAACATAAAGTAGCAGTAGCAATTAGTACTGAAATATGGATAATTTGAAAATACACTCGGTTTCCTTTCACATTTTGTAGCTACAGGTCGTGCAAAACTGCAGGCTTATAAATGTAGAGATGCTTACAGTCACCCACACGTTCGTATCGGAGGGTTGTATTGATACCATTTTAACCTCTCGGTGTTTTATATTTAAGAATAGCAGTAATGTATGTGCATCATGAGCATGGTCTCCATATAAACTGATGCAAAAGTTGATCATATAGAAGGTAGAAATAACGTGCTATGAGGGAAGCTGTGGCAAAATAGTGCATAATGTGAAGAGAAATACATCTTGACATCAAAATCCTCAGTTGTTTCTTACAACAATGGGAGCGTAATCACGTTACATAAGCATGTTATGTTATGAAACCGATACAAAAATACAACCAAGAAGATGAAGGAGGAGGAAGAAAGCCTGGTGCTCAATGCGCTATCTTCCATTCAGACTGGAGCAAAAACAGTAACCCTGATTTCATGAAGAACTCTGAAACATTCCAAAGTGAATTTCTGGAGAGACCTGCATATAGCCGAGGAGAACTTTCACCTCATGTCCTGCCAATGTTCTGCAAATGGTGCCAGTGCCGGCTGTACTCGGCGCGGTGAATTTGCATGGCTTTGAGTGGAGCTGCAGACAGAATGACACCAGCTGTAACTTTCTGCTCGCTTTTTGTGTTCCCCCCCCCCCCCCGCTCCAGCGATCCTTCTGCAGCGCCATGATGGACGAGCTGCGCGTGTCTCTGAAGTGCCAGCGCCGGCTCAAGCAGAAGCCCCAGCCGCCCGTCATCGTGAAGACCGAGGAGGTCATTAACATGCACACGTTTAACGACAGGAGACTCCCGGGGAAGGAGACCATGGCGTGAAACGCCGCGCGCACCCCGAGGGGAGACGGGGGCCAGTAAATGCTGACTTAACTACGACAGAGGTTAGCAGTAAAAAAAAAATAAATAAATAAATAAATAAACAGGATTCCTTTTGAACCCACGTGCTTATGTAGACGGATGTTTCCTGTGGAAATATAGATGCCTGAGCAGCGTCACCTCACTGTGACAGTCACTTTCTGGACGGGGCTGGAGAAGCTACGAGACTTTTGGGTTCAGGTCGCTGACGTGTGTAAATTGAAAGACCATCGGAGCAGGTTGATGACTGAAAATTTGTCCGGCCCACACTAGAAGTGGGCTTGATGAACATACACATGTATACTCACACACACACACACACACACACACACACACATACCAACACACACACACACACACCTGACACCTGTGCGGAGGGGGAAACTCTATTGTGACAGTAACACCAGATGTAGTTTTTCTGTTGATGTCAATGCCCTTTTGTCTTACCTCCATGTGTGTGTGATCCGATCGGCCCCTCCCCTCAGTGGCTTGAGTTTCTCTCAGATGATTTGAACCGACGCTTATCTCCACCAACCAAGGGAACAGTAGTCAGTGAGTAATGGTTTATTATGAACTGATGTATAAAAATTGACATTTAGTTTGAAACCATCGATGCTGATCTCGTCAAATTGCTCATCATTTTCTTCTGTGATGCCTTTCATGTGCCAAA
Organism: Salarias fasciatus; assembly: GCF_902148845.1. NCBI lineage: Eukaryota > Metazoa > Chordata > Actinopteri > Blenniiformes > Blenniidae > Salarias > Salarias fasciatus. Next base: position 15,948,564 of record NC_043759.1, read on the forward strand.
GTTCTGCCGCTGTAAAGAACTTTTCTACCATGTCTCTTATGTTTCAAAGCCTCTACAAGCAATGTACTCTGTCGAAGCCCTCATCCTTGGCTGTCCTTCCACATCGTCTGCAGTTTTCTCTCTGTATCGGTCGTTGTTTAAAATGCAGGATTTCTACAAAAATGTTTGTTTTTGTACAAGAACAAGAAGTTTTGTAGTACTTTGTATCACGGTAGCCCCTCCTGTGGACAAAATATGTAGCAGATACCAGTTCAGCCCTCAAACTCTGACAACTAGCGGCTGCGGGGCGTCAAACTCTGCTGTGTAGGGTTCATCTTTCTCTCATTATTCTGAAATTCAGCCTCTTTTCTTGTTTCTTTTTTTTCTTTTTTTTTTTTTCCTGGCAGTCTCACAGGGGCCAGCCATACATACTGTCTGGGGACAATGAAGTGGATTTTGTTGGATGCAAACAATGAAACCGGAAAAGATGAGGAGCTTAAAATAGGCAGCGTGATGATTCACTTGAAAAAAATGCATCTGTTCTCTTGTCAGCAAAATCTGACTGATGGTAGTCGTGAATGAATCATCGTGACAGACATAGTAAAACGTGCAAAAGCTGTTGGTTTGGAAGATCAACAAGACACAATGTAGCACTACTATACTACGAAAACGTCTTGTTTATTATGACATGTTTTCACAAGTATCAAGTTAAATATATTTTATTTATAGTGCACTTTATACTCGAAGTGCCACAACAATAAGCAAAGCAATCTTTTTTAATGACAAAAAAAAATCTATCTAGATCATAACAACTATGAAACAGGAATGTTTAGTTTGTTTGTTTTTTTTAAGGACTCTGCAGCGCTTTCAGATCGTTTGAGGGTGAATTTGCAGATCGGTCTGTCATGAGTTTGATCCTGGGCTGTGGAGGGGTAGATCTTACTCTGCTGTGTTGTAGCAGAGAGAACGAGAGTTAATGGAGAGAAACGCAGGATTATACCTGCTAACTGCATCAAGAGCATCACTGTGATGAGTCATGCTATTTCACAATGTGTTACGAGTCTGAATTATTTAAGCAAATTCAACTGGAAGAAAATTGTTCAAACAAATAATTTACCTCAGACTTCACTGATTTCCCACACATGCTAAAAAAATAATATATGGGGTCTCAGTAACAAAGAGAAATGACCTCAATCACAGAGAAACGCCGGAATAAGGCAGGAAGTGTGACGCTCGACCGACTCGAGGCTTTCAGGTGTCGACTGTTCTTTACAGCAGTAAACGTCTCTCTTCAGCCTGAAAGCAGCCAACTGCTGCTTCTTGCCTGCAGTAAACCGGATCAGCTCCAGGCGCCCGGCGTCGGGATATCTCGCGCTCCGACTGAATCGTTTATCCGCTAATTGTCTCCAGATGTGTATGCTCCTCACCAAGCAACACAATCACATTTGGCCCCACGACTCCCTCTTGTTTGTTAACTCCATCCCATGTTGTGAAATGACAAGTATCCTCAGTAGGTCACTGCTTCCCTGACCCTCTGTCTTCGATCACTACCCACCTAATCTGTTATTCCAGAGATTTCAAAGACAGCGAGCGGGCTTCGCGAGCGGCGGCGTCTCCCTCGTACGCCGACGATTCTGCTTAATGACTTATTCAAAACAACCACCTCTCCCACTTCATGAAGACTGACAGGGAAGAAATAATCCTTTAACCTGTGGGTGTTCTGCCAGCGTTGCTTGTCATTTTGCACACAGCTAAATCCTGTGGTGCGAGCTTGAGTGAGTAATACCTGGAACCACCAGTCCAAAGACCTGGCTGTCGAAAAACAAAACACGAGCTCATGGAATTTGACATTGATGCAAGGTTTTACAAATACTGTCATTAAAAAAAGAAAATGTCATAATTGTAGGTGTGTCTCACAGTTTTTATGCAATGTTTTGAAGAACGAGTGAACTCATCACAGGGCGTGTTTACAGAGTAAAACATGAGTTTAGATGTTCATACAGTATTGGTAGGGTCGCATAACAACAGCTGTATTTCAGATTTCTACCTGCCTGTTAGGGCATCGATCAAGTGACTTTGTAGCAACATCTCTAAACCCACACTTTCTAAAATACAACTTTAGAAATCCATAGAGGATAAAGTAGAGTTTACAATGATACACAGGGGACTGCACAACCTGGCCGAACGGCCCGGGGAAGGTCCACACCACACTCTGATCTTTCATTGTTTATTGTTATTTCCTCCCCACAGGGCAGCGGCGGACACTCAGACAGCTCCGGGTTTCAGACAAGGTTTTTCTGGACATAATGATGGAAACCGCTTCTGCAGCCAGAGCGCTGCCGCCACAACATAAATGGCCACCCTGTCTGCCCTCCAGAATGACAGGGAAGGTCAGAGTATGCGTCAGTGCGTTCAGCGGGGACCGTTTAGTCTGTCACACTTATTTCCATCATATTAAGTCCTCTTCCTCCTGTTCCTAAGTGGTCATTGGGAAGGTATCCTTGGATAACATCTTGTTCATTAGCCAATTAATGGCTCAGATTGGGTTGTGGACAGAAAATTGCTTTCTGAATGTGACTTTGGTTTGTCATACAGATATTATAAGCTAATGGAGCCTGCCAGGGAAGGTTTTGTAAAGCAGGAAATGTATTCCTCTGCTCATTTCCCAGGGATTTTAATAATTCAGGATACCAGATTAGGAATCATGTAAGTCCACTTTGATTTTTTTTTTTTTCTCTTTTGAGCAAGTGGCTCAGAAGATCTGCTTGTAAAGTCATTACAGTGGGGGGTTGGCGATATCACAAGCAGTTGTAAATGTCTTCTGTCAGACATCTGCGACATAGTTTACTATGAAGTGTATTCCCTTCATATTTCATAGCATATTAGGCCAGTGTGTGCAGCGGAACAAATCAAGGAGATGTGTTACTTGAAAGGACAATAGATTTTTTTTTTCTGCTTGTGTGATAAAGAATTCATTTTAGTTTGGATTTAAGCAGACACTCAGTTATGGCCTCAGTTAATCTACATGTTTCATAAGCCACAGTGACCCGTGATGCTCGGGGTTCAGCAGTATTAAGTTAGTTTAGATAGAATAAAGTTTTTACTGGTTCCTCTGCTTCCCACGAGATGGATCTTATTGACTTAATGCAACTTTTCTCTTGAAATATGAAATTCACATTTGTGATTTTGGACAGAATATGTATTGGGGATTGAAATTCAGCACACACTTCCACATCCCTCTCAGGATGAGCTGAGCTGACTCCAGAGTTGCGTCACCATTTGCTAACAGCACTACTGTTAATAATGTATTTATTTTCTTAGAAAGGGATGGTGAAAATAACTACTAATTATCATGTGTAGACATGCTAATGTTGAAATTACTGCAGTTGGTATCTCTATTATTATTTTTCCATAAAAGATGTAATGTTATATTTAACTCATAGTTTACAATTGACACCATGTAATCTACTTTACTACTCTCAAACACTCATCATTGAGTATGTATAGTAGTTGAATTTAGAATCAAGCCTTTTGATCTTCGATGTTGTAGCAAAGATTTTCAACAAGCCAAATTCCCTTTATTGTTATTCTACACTTCACTTTTAATCAGAGAAAGGTGCTTCGAAGGTAATTTCTTTTAAAGCCGAACTTAATGCCTGCTGTTAACGATGCAATTAAAAGGCAGTGAAAAAGTAAAATCTCCTCAGAAATGTACTTTGCAATCTCACTTGGAAATGAGTATAATTTAAGCATCATAAAGTGTGTACCTGTACATAAATCACTAATCATCTTCAGTAATTTTTTTTTTTTTTTTTTTTTTTTTTTGGAGAATCACAAATTGCTTTCCAGGTTTCCTTGCTGATGTTCAGCGTTTCATCTGAAGCTCTGACGCTTCACAGAGCTACAGGAGAACATCTATATGCTTTATTTGATTTTTTTCCCAGATAAAACCAGTAATACTTTTCACGCTTACCTTCAATCAATCTACTGGCTATTGCAGCTGGCTGAGAAAGACTGAATCGCTGCTTCTAATCCACAGAAAATCCCCGAGAATGTCGCTCATTCAACATGTTTACACACACAGGTTGCATTTTTAAAGCTGCCAAAAATATATTATTGAAGTTATAAAATCACGTTGATGAAGATGAAAAGAGCATTAAAAATGGTTAACAGATAGGATTCCTACTAAATTGCCTGAATTGTGCTCGATTATATCTAAAAACACCATTTTTGAATTATACTCCAGTGCACTAGGGGGCGCTTTGTGAAATGTAAGACATTGAGTGGCAGTGGGTTTTCTCAGTTGCTCGTGTGTAAATGGCATACACCTGTATATCCCTGACAAACACAACCTTCAGCCAGTGTTGTGTTACCTTTTGCTCCAGTTACATTCACAAATTACTGCTTCTTAAATAGAAGCCCTGTGGGTGTGCCAAATAAAAGAATCCAAAGGGACAAACATTCGAATTCAAAGCACGCTCTGATTCTTCAGATGGTTGGTGTGAATAATTCAATGATTTGGTACCATGCGGCTCATATCAGCAAAGCTGGTAGCATTTTTTTTTTTTTTTTTTTTGGGGTGCAAGATCCAGCCTGTGGTAAAATGTTTCCCTCAGTGGAGATTTTAATGGTAGAAATAAGCTTCTACCTTTGGAGTTCAGCAAGTATAAACTGAAATAAATAAAATGGGAAATTGCTGTAGCCGGCTGAGCTGGGAAGGTGTTGTTGGTTGAAAAGTGATGATTTGGTCCACATTAAGATCCCCCCCCCCCCAGCGGTGGCATGTGTCTGCCCAGAGATAGCACAGGAGGTGTGTTGGAGGAAGCGACGCCTCCAAACACAAAGAAGTGTGATGGTCGTCTTCAAATTAAGTGCATTTTCGGTGTGAAAACGTCCAAATCCCCCAACATTTTGCCACCTGTACGCAGTTTTTCCTCTGTCACACGTACACCCGGGGGACAAACTGTATCCTGACTGAAAATGAATTTCAATTTGAAGAAGTGATCTTTTGTGTCATGCAGCAATTCGTCTGGATGTGGATTTCTATCTGCGTGGTTTTTGTTTTTTTGCATCCTCCCAGTGGCAGATGTGTTGTGGTGGGTGGCAGCTGCAGAATGGAGGAGCACAGCTTGCTAAGTGATTCACCCTGCTCCTGGCGTCTCCGTTACCCCATGAGTCTTTTCACTGACAATGTTTTCATTTCTATTTGCTTTATGTGTAACAAGGATGGTGGGCTCGATGCTTTGACAGCTCTGTCAGAAAAATGACAGCACCGGTTGTCTCCTCGAGCCGGGGCGAGAAAACCTAATGGGACGTTTGGAGGTTATTTCCTTCTCATGACCTGTTCTGCAGGGGGTGGGGGTGAATATGACACCAAATCACATCTCGTGATTGACACGCTGATGATGCTCAGTCAGATCCAATCCCCACACCGGTGCTGCAAATGAGCTCACTTTGTGGTGACATGTGCTGCGTTTTTTTGTTTTTTTCTTTTAATGCGCACACCGGAAATAACAGTGTTTGGTGAGGAACCAGTCACATCCCCTGACGGGGGAATCATGTTTTGTTCACTGCTGTCAAATACTGCTCTCATTCCTCCCCAAAATCCCCCATTAGGTTCTCGCAAGCAAACGTTCTCTTTCTCCCCTCTCGCCGCCCCTCCCTCTACTCCCTTCCTTTGAGTCATTCATACTGTTGATTCCACCTCTGGAGGAATACATCAGGCATAACGCCTTTTTCTTTCATCAAGGCTGCAGCTTTAAAGTAATTTTCCTCCTCTCATAGGGAGCCAAATGGAGACGAGAAGATGTCGATTCTCTCATCTCTTTGTCTGTCCCCTTTGATCTCTTTCAACATGAATTCCCAATGCACAGAAAGTAAATGGGATTTTTTTTTTCCTCTATCTTTCTCTGGAGCATGGTTGATCATACGAAATTGACCAGAAATGACTCTTAATGACCCTTGTGTTTTACTCCGAAAAGAAGAATACCCAAAAACACACTCCGAGCTATCATTACTCATAGCGCATTTTAATGAAGGATGAATAATTCAGGGTGCGCTTGTAGATATAATAGTCCAGAGCACTGACGCCATGAACACCTTTATGGAGGCATCTTCGTGTGTGTGTTTTAAAAATGAGAGCAGGATGTTGTGAGGAAGGACAAAGGTTTCAGCGATGCCTGCCTGCCAGTGTGTATTGTTGCCTGTCGCATTAACCGACAGCGGTTGTGATTTATCTTGTATTCCCGGTGCAGGGGCCCCCTCTGTCTCACTGGAAAGGTTAAAGCATACAGCCTGGAGGCAGCGCCGCAAAGGTCAACGTGCAGTTTAGGAATGAGGAATGGTCGCAGGAAGATACGTACTCCTCTCCTGGCTCCGGCCTGCGAAAAAAACCGCCGGCCGCGGCGTTTGCAGTATTTCTCCTGCACTTCTCTCCATCCTCCTCCCTCTCCCAGCTTCATCTCATCGCTACCTACCCGGGATACACCTCCGGTATCACTCGCCGTAAAAATAGCTGACCTTGACGAAGCCGTCTCCGGAGAGGGACGCTGCATAGGAAAACGGCAACAAAGAGAAACCGTAAACAAAGAGTGTTCATTAAACAGAACCCCTGAAGCCTGGGTGAGCGTATAGCGGGGAGACGGAGTGAGAGACAGCTGCTTAGAAAAAAGGCGAAGGAGAAGAGGAGAGGAGCGACAAGGGCCCGTGAAGAAACACCAGTGTCTTTGGTGAGTCAGATGTGTTGAGGTGATTAATCTGCCTTGGCTGTCCTTCACAGGCCTGAGGGGGAACGCTGATCAGAAGGCAGCACGAGGCTGCCCCCTTGTGGAAAATAATAGAAGTGATCAAATCCCAAAAACCCCTTCTTCATCACTTTGAACGTCAGTTGCTGGCATTTTTAGTGATTTGCAGTTCCTGTGATGAATAGATCTAATGGTTTTACTTGTCAGGGCAGCTAAAGATGAATAAAGACAAAAGCTATAGGAAAGAAGGCAAGAAAGTGCTAATGTTCTGATATGTGGACAATAAATGTCTTTTAAAGACCTGTATCTAAAAAAATAGTCTCATCTCTAAAACTATTCTCAATATTACCAATGAGAAAACATATTTTGTTTGTGGCTCTCCAGACCTTGTTGCAATATCAAATGCAAACTTCACATTTCTATTTTATAACCTCTACTTTGTTACTGCAATTCACACAGGCCAACTTTAAAGGGGCTGTATCATGCTTTTTTAGCTAGTCCAAACCCTAGAAATGGCTTTAACATGGTAATAGTTTATTTTTGGCGTAGAGGAAAAGTCATTTTGTGTGAAATAAAAGACTTTCTGGGGCTAATTCTGAAACCCGGAAGAGAAAACGCTCTGTTTCACTGAAAATCCCGTCTCTCCCCCTGTGGACTTTGACTGACAGCGTATTTCAACCAATCAGCGCTTCGTTAGCGTCTCTAAGGGTTAGCTTTAGCTCTTTAGCTCTAGCTTCTCTACACGGAAATACACCCGAAAACATCTTTTCCTGTTAGAAACTCACCAAGCGCAGACCCTTCAGACTCTTGCTCTTGCTTGACTGTTGCTTTCAGACGATGGTTAAAGTTTATCTCCATAATCAGAGTTAGAAAAAAGCGGCAACGCTGATTGCGAGGGCCTGCGGGAGGGGGGCTCAGGGGAGCCATCTTCACAGTGTGACGTGAATGTGGGAAAACAGAGCGTTTTCACGGTGCGGGAGGGGCTGCCTCTCTGAGCAGCACAACAAGGAGGAAAGCTCAAACACGCAGGCACGAAGGAAAAAAAACGCTTTGGGGGTGTTTTTGGTGAGTACATAGCCATATAACAAGGTTAAAACATACAAAAAGTGAATTTTGCATGATATAGCCCCTTTAAGACACAAAGCCTTGTTTTACATTTTCACTATGTTTCCTCGTTTGTGTTTTTATTACTATCAATATTACAGTCACTTTTGTTACTGTTTCTTCCTCACTCTATGCAAGCAGTTAACAGATGTACTGAAAATAGCAAAACAAGTAGTCAAAGTAAATCTGCCCCAAAATGCAAAGCTGTGTGATTCAGATTCAGCTTCATCTTGTGCACCAGTGTGACTTCTTCTACGGTCTTAATGTCAACTCATCTCTTCTGGCCTTTGTAATGTCATGTGGAGCATGTTTTACTGATATAATATGAAATTTATAGGAGCATCACAAAAAATAACATTTAAATACAACTGTTGTTAAGGAATTTGTTTAAACTGAGTCTTTTCTCCATAATTTTGCTATACTTGAGGCAGATAACTGTTTTTAATGTAAATACTTGCCTTTTTCACTAATCTAACAAAGAGAAAAGTGACTGGAATATACCTTTGGGATACAGTCTATGTATGTATGCGTGTGCATGTGTGTGTGTGTGTGTGAAGGTGTGTAGTTACATTCTGAATCAAAAACCCAACATATATCCACACATTCAGCCATTACAGTCTCTAGTAATCATACATACTTTAATGCCAATATAATAGGTTTATTTTCCAATCAAGTGAAACATTTAAGACATGTTTAAAAATCCAATCCAAGATTCACAGAAACAAAAAGGCAGTTCTCTTATAATCGGTGCTAACATAATGAGTGATATGCACGTAGAGGAACATTTCTCTCCGTTCAAAAGCAATCAGTGCTTGGCTCTAGACATACTCCAAAGAAGGAGAGCACAGAAAACAGAAACAAAAATGTGTAGTTATTCATCCGTACTATAAGATCTCTGCGCTTTCGACTGCCTTGGTTGGATCTATAGGTCCTTTTGAGGTCCACGGCTCCAGACTTCATGTACATAAAACAACACGGAGCTGACGTGTTACAGATAAAAAAATATAAATGATCACCCCCTACAGCACATTGTTTCTCCAGTCAAGGCAAAGGACAGAGCAGCTGCAACAGGCAGCATGAGGTATAAGAGCTTCACTTTGTCTGCAGTCGATTCCAAAAACAAGCAAATCATTCAGAAAAGAAAGACGAGGCTGACGTCGGAGAGGTTTTTTTCAGCCCGGCACCATGGCATAGTACATTCCAGCTGTTTCTATTTTCAGGACATTCAATGTTTAAATCTTCATCACGTGAACGTAGTACATCAGTCTTGCTTCTTTTGATCAGTCTTTGGGCCAAATGAGTATATTTATTTCAGCCTATTTTAAGAAGAGAGGCGTGTTTCGTATTTTAACATTGTTTTTAATAGGACTGAATGAAGGAACTGGTAAACGCTTTTCATTATTTAGTTTGATTTTCTCAGAAATACTATTCTTCCAAATTAAAAGCCAAATTTCAGCATTTTGGGAAATGTGTTAATGTGCTCTGATTAGTGTATTATGTGATTAATCTCAGGATAGTCCACAAAATGTGTAAAAAATCTGTATATTTCTAATTAATGATTATTAATACAATAGGAGTATTCCAGGTGTAATATGTTCAACGGTAAATCAACTAATATTCATCATCAGCATCAAATTATATAACTGCCATTTTCATAATTACATTATATCAATAACAGGAACTATTACAATGATGTAAACTTCTTATTCAACTCTCTTTAAAATAACAAAACTTCATTAAAATCCTGAAGACACATTTCTGTTATGCTGATAGTGTATTTATTTACCTCAAACATTAAGAGAGGGACAGAGAACGCATTAAAAAAAAAAAGAAATTAAATGTGCACACAGGATCTTAAAACATCAGTAATTTGGTAATCAAGACATGAAAACAATAATTTGGGCTTCTTAAATTTGTGTGTGTGTGTGTGTGTGTGTGTGTGTGTGTGTGTGTGTGTGTGTGTGTGTGTGTATTTCCCAAAATGCTGTTTGTTAGTCAAGTGGCCAAAATCAATTGGGTTAACTGAATGTTTCCATGTAGTATTTAAGTAAAAGGCATTCCATGAGTAAAGAAGTGAAAAAGGGATGCATAAAGTGTGTGTCCTGTTAATGCAGCCAGTCACGTCACTGTAGTGCAGCGACCTCTGTATTGCCCCCTTAAGAATGATTTTCTTCATTTCCACCAGTAAGGGGTGACCTGGAGCACAAACTGATGTACAATTCAACCGAGATTTAAAATGGAATGCAAACATTTTGTGTGTGTTTATGTGTGTGTGTATGTGTGTGTGTGTGTGTGTGTGTTGATATTTAAGCCATCTTGGGGAGTAAATTACTTCAGCTGATACAATGTTCCCTTTGCAAAAACTCTCTTTGATAAGAAGAAAAGCATTTCGGACAGCAAATGTTGGACGAAACCCTCTGCAACATCACGATTGTGTTATTTCTTATTGATAATCACGTCCTTTTTGTTCATCTGTTCAAATAAATGCAGCCTCGAAAAACCTCTTCGATGGTGATTTTGATTACTGCCATCTTAGATCCGCCTCTTTTGTAATAAAGGGATTTCTCGGCTGTGTCAAATACTGAAAAATAAAGAAGCGATCAATCAGTAGTTACATTGATTTTTTAGAAAATATAAAGCTAAAGACAATAATAATATAATTTTCCGTGGGGTTTTTCTTTTTTTCCTTTGTTCATAACAGTTTGACGTGAGGGCCCTCTGTAACACCGTGAAATACTACAGTCATATGCAAAAATCAACCTTTAATCTCATGAGTTAGTTATTTAACAAAAAGGAAAAGTACTGATAACAATATTCATCTTCATAAACACTTTGTTTAGAATGTCATCTATGCAATGTCACCATTAGTACAAAATCTACCGATTTCATATTCACCGTTAAAAATGCCGCATTTGAACCAAAGATTGCAGTTTGCAACAGGAAGGGGCGTCCTCTGCAAACCACCTTTTTCTGATTATCTGAGGCTGTTTTGTAAAAAAAAAAAAAAAAAAAAAAAAAAAGGCAGTTAAAGGCCATTAGAAAGGAGCCCAAAATGAAGATAATATCTATTTGGTGACCGGTGGGATAAATCGTGGAGATAGGCGTGCCTTCTCCACCTACAGCCAATCATATCAAGTGGTTACAAAAACAGTTATGATATAAGAATTACAAACTAAAAACAACAGTCCGTGTATTTTCAAAATGTGTTCACACTGACCATGAAATATCCAACGTGTCTACAGCCAAACCGAATAAACTGAGGTAAACTCGCTGGCTGTCTGCAGCTAAAGAGGAAAAAAAACAAAACAATTCTTCACCCTGGATGTGTTAAGTCTTCATAATAAAGGGCTTTGATTGTTAATATATTTGGAGTCACAGGTGACGAGCCACTTCATGGCTGATCGGCTGAAAAACGCTGCGTGACTCTAGTGCGACGAGTGGCAAAAATTTAATCAACAAACGACTGCATGAAGGAGGTAGAGGGTGTGGGAGGAGGTAAAGAGTTTGTGGAGGAACAGCGCATATGAGGTAGGCTTTTGCTGTAAACAAAAAAAAAAGAAAGAAATCAAATGGAAAGGAAAAAAAAACTGAGTTTTGCAGTAAACGGGATAAAAAAAAGAAGTAACTCAATACATCTGGGAAGGAAGACCAGGAAGTCTGTGGCAACACTGGGGAACTTCTCACACAACACCTCAGTATCACAGAGACCTAGAGTTAATCATACAAGCTCATCAAAAAAAAAAAATATACAAACAAAATGAAATGCACAACTATGTATAACTCAAGAGGTAGTTGCTAATATCAGTACATGAATCGGTTACACACGTCTCTTCGCCGTTGCTTAAGCAGAGTTTGTTGAGTCAGTCAGTGGATGATTCCCAAAAGAATAAAATACACTTTTTTGGTTAATTCCCTGAGAACAGTTCATCATCCTGAGAGGAATTTGTGTGTAAAAATGTAAAAATACATCATACAAAAAGATGTTTCCATAGAGTTTCAAGCATAGGCTGTGCTCCTTCTGTGGTTTGGTCAATCTTTTTTTTTTTTTTTTTTAATTCTATCATGCTGCATTGTTGAGATTTGATTTTTTTTTTATGTGCGCACACACACACACGCATACACACACACACACATTCAAAAAGCTGTACATATATAAAAAAAAACTAAACAAAAAAACCCCTAAACAACCGCTTTATTACGCTTTCAGCATTTAAGCAATAAGTGCCTGTTTTTCTGAAAGGGCGAGGAGAGCGAGCACTTCAGTAAGCCTCAGCTTTTACATGTCTTCAAAATAAAGTCAGACTCTTTGGTATAGAAATATATACCAAGGAAAGTTGGTTGTCTTCTAAGAGCTTTCTTTAATTAAAAAAAAAAAAAAAAAAAAGACACACAAGCTAGTTTGATATAATCATAAAAAGTTATTTGATTTGTCAGAACATTAAGATACGACTCCAAAGCGACCCGAACTCTTGTGGGTGTGTGTGTGTGTGTGGGGGGGGGGGGGGGGGGGGGGGGGGGTCGACTTCAGACGAGCTCTTTTCACATTCAGTATGGTCAGAGAAGAGTTGTTAGGTCACAAATAAGTGCCACTAAAGCCATGCTTGGGATTCAAGTTATTCCAAAAGCAGCACTCTTATATTCCATCCTTCTCTTTCTTTCTATTCTCTCTCTCTCTCTCTCTCTCTCTCTCTCTCTCTCTCTCTTCACTGAGTCCAACGGAGCGGCGGCTGCTGCTGTCTTAACAAATAAAAGTAGGCACAGATGGAGGAGGAACAGGTGGTTGGATCTTACAGCCAGAAGAGCGATCAAGCTTGACATTCGTTTCCTAAAAGGAAGAATTATTGAGGTATCAAGTTAAGTAAAGCAGCTATGACGATACTTGTAACGATCCCTGCCTGCACCCGTTATTGAAAGGCCGGTCTCTTGTGCTCTCTGTTTCAGGCGATTGCTCAGTTTTTTTTTTCTACTGATGAAGGAAGGCATGGAGTAAAACAAAAGCGCGCTCGTCAGCCTGACCTGTGGCGAACTAAACATGGAGAGAGAGAGTTTCACACCAACACGGTTCCCCGTGCTTTAAAACAGGGCAGAGCTGATTTCTTATATATCAATCACTTAAAGTTAATAGAATCTCAATTATATCTTGTGACTTTACATATATATTAATGACTTATTCTATGATTTATAGACTGTAATGTTATTTTCAACTAATTCTGTAACAACCAAAGTGGATTTCTAATGATCAAGTCATTACTTTGAATCTAAACTAGGCTCTAGATGGGTTACATAAAGCCCTCTATAAGACGGGTCTACCTAGAATTGAAGGAAGCAGAGGGGTTAATGGTGTTGGCTCACACATGGAGAGGAGGTACTCCTGTCTGACACTTTTGCTTTCTTTCAACACATGCACACACATTTTCTCTCAATCTTGCACATGCTCACACTTTGACAATCAGTTGGTCCAGTCTAGGTCGTGTAAGAGGTATGTATTGAGTGTTTCTAAATCATAGTGTGTGTTCCAGCAGCTCATTGTGAGTTTTTCTTATAAAAAAATAAAAAAGAACAAGAAAAGGAAAGAAAAATCCCTCTGGAATCCATAAAGTTTTCCCTAAAGATGTTTAGAAGCAAAGCTCAGAGTCCTACGGGTCTGGATTATCGCTCGGAGGGTCGTGAGCTTTTAAAAGACTTCCTCTAATCCTTCTTAAAAATGAGCTACTGTGTGCTTTAAAGGATGCATCAGGTTGTTTTTCATCTTTCAAAGGAATGATCAGGCCTGCAGGATATAAACTTGCAGTCTTTAAAACAGCAACATGTGAGAGGAGAAAAGCATTCAAAATGGCCGACACTTAGGTCCAAGAGGAACAGAGAGGAAGAAAACAGTCAAAGAAACCTCGACTCATGCCGCGTCGCGCGGATCGGAACCAGAGAAACAGTCTCTCCCTGCAGTCAGCTCCCAGCAGTGTTTGCCATAGCTGCACCGAATGACTGCGAGTCAGTCACACACATTCACGCACGTCCGTACCCCGTTGATCGTTGCCATAGCTGCGCTGGTTAGAAAAAAAAAAAAAATCAAAACAAAACGAACAAAAATAAAAGTAAAAAAGAAATTAAGACCTCCCAATTTTTCACAGGTGTGAGGTAGATGAGGGGGGAGTTCAGGTAACCTTGATTGAAGTGGGGGGGGGCGGAGGAGGGAGGAGGGGGGAGGGAGGGGGGGGGGGGGACACGGGGGTGTCAAGGTTAGCAGGTGAAGGGTTCACCTCTGCGGACCGGGTTTCAGGATTTCCTCCACCTCTGGGTCCGGGAGCCGCGGTGTGTGTGGGGCTCCTCGGGGGAGGAGGAGGAGCCCTCCAGGGGAGACGAGCCGGAGCGCTGCTCCTCCTCCTCCGGGAGGCAGAGGTAGGGCCCCGTCCCCGGGCTGGAGGCCGAGGTAGACGCATGTTGGTCCTGAGAGCCTGAGGCGGGCGCCAGCGCCTTGTGGGGACACTGAGCCACCATGTGCGTGATGCTCTGGCAGTAGTGGCATTTCTTTGGCTGGGGGGGCAGGCCACACTCCTTGGCATGGTGATCCAGACCTCCACAGTTATAACAGCTGCAGAAGACACACACAAGCACAGCCTGTTTGAAACCACGGCCCGTCTGAGTGCGGCCTCGCCACTAGGTGGCAGCATGAGACCTGGTATTGCTCCGAGCCCCGCATGAGTGGCATTCTGTCACACAGCTCACCACACTTTATTACATTTGACAAGAGACAAGAGGCCTGGGAGAAGCCACAATGGGGAACGTGAAGGGCACGCTGACACACATTTCAACCTTTCACAGTGATTATCAGTGTTTTAGCACAACAATGGAAAGCTTTCGCTTGTAGGATTTAACTCTTCTTCGAGTCGTTGTTCTGGTTTCAGTGTTCACATTGTTTCCCCGATGTGAAAAGTTGAACATGTACTGAGAAGACAAAGCCTTCAGCAGGCCTTGTTCGGCTTGTTTTAACGTTTTGTTTTCATTTATATTTATCACTTGTATTCATTTTAAGGTCTGTCATGTTGAATGTCCAAAAGGAATCAACAGGCTGAAAATTGCTAGTAAAATAAATATCAAAACAGTTTTTAAAGCGCTTTTCAGTCCTTCATGCTTCTGTTCACTATCTATTTAATATCTATTTAGCACCATTCCTCCATTTCTAATTTAAAAAGTTAGCTCATTTGAAAAAAAGAAAGATGAAGAAATCCATTTTAAAGGTCTAATTAATTTCATGGCAAGATTCAGAAGAATCCTTTATAAGCAAATAAAAACTGTCAAACAGTTTTAAACAAATCATTAACTATATTACACATTAAACTAAGCGAGAGAACATCTGTTATTAAGATATATAAGCTATTTTTACATGCTTCAAGCACAACTCCAGCCAAATACCAAAAAAAGTAACAGTGTCATTTCATCAATCCAAACAACCTTCCAAACAAACTGCACAAATTTTCCCTTTATTTCAAAACTGAAAGTTTTCATTTTAACTCTATGATTGCAGAGATAAACTTATTTCATATCCACCTAAATTAAGAAGGGCCTCAAAAAATAAGCTTGGTTTCAAGAGGTTCATTACAAATGATTTCAAGAGATATTATCGTTTTCTTTACACACAGTACTGATCCACAGCTCACGTGTGGTCTAGAAATTGATTTAAATCAAGAACTCTATTTAGCCATTTTAAACCATACAGTTAAATTAACTTACACTGACTGATTGCAGAAGTTAGATTTTTTTTTTTTTTTTTTTTATCTAAAACATTCACTAAAGATTGAATCTCAGTCTGAGGAAAAGGCCTGAAGCAATATTACCTTCAACAAATTCCAAAGTCAGAAAATGTCAAAAATGCACTGAAAAATCAATTTAACAGCAGATTTCATGTGTTGTTAAACTGAAATAATTTCCATTACAAGCAGCGATTCTTGCCACAACTTTCTCCACAAGGTAACAGAATATTTTGTTCTGTGGAAACTATCTGGATCCGTTTATTTTAATCAGAAGCTCTTAATTGGGATTCATGAACTGATGAATCCATAAATTACTGAAAAGCTGAATTTAAAACGGGGTGTACTGGGGAGAAAGCAAAACACTCCGATGAGACCTATCTTTTAAAAACATTTGGGATTACAAAGTCTGATCATTTTAAATTCAACATTTTGACTAACACTTATAGAACCAAGCTTATTTTTGGTTTCTGGTAGAAAATGATGGACTTTTATCTTCTCAAAATGTGTGTAATTTGTGTGTGTGACATGCAGGAGGCTACATGGTTGGTTTTTTGTTCATTCCTTTGGGCAGCATTGTGTTGGAATCATGAGCCGCTTAATATCACTACACTGGTTTGTTCAAAGGCTTTTATTCAACCTGTTTTTAAGACCTCACTCTTCCCAATAGCTTATAGGTTCTTCATTGCAGAAACATCCAAAGCTGACTCCTTTTTCTATGTTTCTCTATTTCTAAAGATGAAATAATAAACCAGCTTCATGCTTTGGAGAATCTGGACACTGGCTGAAGAAAACGGCTTCAAGGGAGCTGTTTCTATTTCTCCTCAGACAGACGGCGGCTCCTCTGAGCATCAGGCTAGTTTCCTGGACAGCAGAGCCTCCAGCAGGGGTCAGAGCAGCGTAGCAGCCAAAGGAGCTGCAGCAGAGCGCCCACAAAGACAAAAAAAGACATCCCAGACGTCTACCTGCCATCTCTGGATCCAATAGCACCTTTTCTACCACCTCTCTGAAAGGTGGAGATACTTGACCTAACACTGGATCGATTATCCCAAATAAGCTGAATAATTCAAGCTGTGTAAAACAATCAGGGAGCCTCCTCTCTCAGATACGGTTTCCTTCTTTCTGGCCAAAGCTTTTCTTTTCATACTTGAGCACACAGGATAGCACAGCATTGTTCCACTGAAGCAACATCCAGCACAAAGAGCAGCCGTCCTGGGCTGCAGAATGTAAACGTGGCCTTGAAGTGATGCCTTCCTGTACAGCCATACGGCATCGACTCCGCTCCACCTGGCAGGGCTCGGCGCCATCAAACGAAGAACGGGGAAGGTGTATCCTCTCCCGCCTGAACCACCAGCCATTTTCAAGGGGCTCCTACAACAACGCCTCCCTCGGACAGATTTCAGCAGAGCGCCGTTTAGGATTTTAGCGAGGGACAAAACAATTGATTGGGCTGCTGCCGCATTGAGATGCATACAAATCCAATCTGCTCCCGTGCTAATACCGCCTCTAATGTAAAAGCTGGCAAATTGATTTAAAATATCGGCAAAGGCAGGCAAAGTGCCCTATTCAGTTCCTTATTATGGTGCAAAATAACCATAGCAACAGGCATGTACTCAGGCAGATTGAATAGATTTAATCTATAATTTCAGCCCACTCAGAAATAGCTCACTGCGGTGAGACGTATATATAAGACATGTTTTCTTTTACTACACTGCAGCCCTGTTTGCAGGAAGTACACGCTGACAGAAATACAGCTTTTGTTCAGGGGTGGCTGGGATGTGCATTCATACAGCATTCACTTGATCTAAACATATAAAACAACGAAAGAATGACTCTTAATGTGTCGAAGCGTCAGAATACTCACCGGTCTCCCTTTGGTTTGCGTTTCTGGAGTGGGACCTTCCCTTTGGGTCTTCTCTCACTGCCTGCACATGGTCCCCCGCCGGGTCCGGTCACCCGCAGGGACTCCAGGCCCTTAGAGGACTTTTTATAGGTGAACTCCACCTGCTCACCCTCCTTTAAGCTGCGGAAACCCTCCATCACCAGTTTACTCTGTTGGGAGGGGAAAGAAAAGGAAAAAAAAAAAAAAGCAATTATCCCTTTAAAAGTGGCAGATGCTTCGAATCCACTGGGGTCTGTATTTAAGTCAGGCAATATCCAGGATGTAGCTGTGAAGCATGTTTGAGCTGATGCCACATGAAATCGCTCTGAAGGTGCACCTGTTTCTTTAAAGCCCGGACGGATGCAGTTCTGTAAGGACTCATGTGCACAAGGTGTAAAGTTTTGTAAGCACACAATTCAACGTAACACAGCAGAGGGAAAATGTAAACGAGTCATTTGAATTATCTCTGACATCCATATGACCTTGAATAATGTTGAATAATTTAGCAGTCCATTAACGACAACTCAAACGCTTCCTGTATGGATATTTTAGGGTTCTATATTCTGTGCTACATGGGTTAATTTTACTTCAGCTTGATTTTTCTGACCTTGAATCATACAATAACCAGACAATTGCACTTTAATAGTCCTAAGTGGTTAAGTGCCAAACAAAGGATGCAATCATCTTCAGCAGAAAATGTCATTTCTCAAGGAGGAGACTCAATTCGATGCCTTATTTCAACTTTCTCTCTGCAGGGCGACCGCTTCATCCGTAATCTAGTGTAAGTCCACAGCTATCCGGGTGAATTTAAAACCTTCGCGAGGAGATTTGTGACTGCTAGAGAGAGCATAATGCTTATTAACAGCGGTAAAATTTACAGTCGGCGTGCGCGCCGCAGCATGCGGCAAACACACACAACAGCCAGCAGCACACAATGAGTGCAGAAAGACAAAGACCTCATTTCAGACATGGTGGATTGACTCGATGTGGTTTGCACCAACTGCCATGACAGTTTGCGCACAGAGAGACTTTATCTGGCACGGAGTGTCCTTGGTACACTCTCTTTATCTACTTTTTGCAGAGACACCACTTCCTATTCCCCTCTGCGGGGCGAGAAGACAAGAGAGCTACACCCGTGCAATCATTTCCCCTCAACACATCCACCATCCATCTTATCTACATGATAGGAATTATTGATTTAGTTACTACATAACCACTGGACAATGATTTATGTCGTGTTGATCGCACGGAACGGACCACTGATAGGCACTGTATCCGTGACCTTCACGAATCGCAGTGAACCCTGCAGATCTCGGCATAGGTAAACACACCCACACGGCCATGCGAGCGCACACAGCAAAGCTTACTACCTACTATACATCAAGACCTATAAATAACACCGGCGATCTGCAAGAGCGGCGCTTGCAAGTGGAGAGACACACATGTGTAGGAGACGAGAGGAAAGAGAAAGAAACAAATGAGCAGAGGGAATCAGATGTGAAACCATAGAGGAAGGAGGCAAAATGTGCTCGGCGGTATTTTTTCATAAACGACGGCAGCTGCAGGAAACTCAAGGTGCTCTATAGGTGGCGGGGAGATATAGATGAATATGTAAGAGTGTAAAGTGAGAATGTACACAATGGTGAGAAGAGACGCAGTGACAGAAGACGTGGGAATTAATTACAAACTAAGAATAGTGTTGCATTGACTGCACTCTGGTTATTATCTTTTGACTGTCACTCTCCAATCACAAGCGGATGATGATTTATTTTTCTTAAAGAATTAAAGAATTTCAATCAATGCGGAAAGCTTACATTAAAGTGTTTGAATGTGAGCTCCTGAGAAAACAAATCTGTTGAGGATTAACAAATCGGTCCTGTTTCATTAGGAAGTCATTTGTCTTCTGAAGCTGAATTACTTAAAAAGATTATTGCATATAAAGATTAACAAGTAAATTAAATAACTTTGTTTCGATTTGTAATTCTTTTGAAATGCAGGAAATGGAAAGTCAGATTTAAAAAAAAAAAAACACAATTTTAGGGGTTGCTTATGAGAAGGCACATGGTAGCGAGATAAATAAATAAAGAGTGACATTTTACTGAGCTTCATCACAACTTTTATCACATTAGTGCAGGAATTTGACAAAAAGATTTCCAAGTTTTAAACTAAACTGACAAACTTCTTTTAATAAGCCAGTAATGGGTTCATTTAAAGAAAAACTTTTTTTTTTTTTAAACAATTCCCTTTCTCTTTTGGTATAATCAGTAAACAAATGAATTATTTTCTATATTTACATAATTGTATTTGTACAATTTTTTAGCTGTAACTACAGTTGCAGGGGGAAAAAAACCTAGAAAATCTGATGAAAAATGCTTTTTCCAAACTTGAGGAAAAGGCAAAAAAAGGCCCCAAAATATAGAACTTTCATGAACAAAGTCAAATAAAATAATAAACCAAAAGTTTTAAAATGAAATGGAAGCACCTGCACTTTAAGGCAGTTCTTTTCATTTATTGTGAGCAAAAAGTAGGTATTAAGATTTTTACCAATGTTTGGTTTTTTTTAACAACTTCACTTCCGAAACTACAAAATCTGAAAAAAAGATATATTTTAAAACCCATAATAGATTTCACATAATTTTTTTTTTAAATCTGATAAAGCAAGCTGCAGTTTAGAATGTGTTCAGTTCAAACATAATTAAAGATTTTGTAAAACACACATACAAAATCAACTGTTTCCTACTTTCTGATTTATTGTTTCCCCTTCTTTTTTTCTTTTGTTTTTATATTTTCAAAGTTTGAATGTTTTTGTTGTTTTTTTTTAAATATTGTTTGTAATTTCCATGAAATTAGTTTTGTATATTTTCTCATTTTGCCTTTTTGCTGTCGCGATGAAGCCCACTTTACTGAGTCGATCGCTGATGGAGGCTCGTCCATTCTGCGTGTTCAGGTATTGGCTTTAGCTTTGAGAAGAGCAATAAAGATCAGAGTGAGAGGAATCGCTCTGTGCACCACATTCAGAAGAGAAAGCAAAACAAAACAGGACTGAAGCTTAATGCAACTGTTACAAGAACGACAAAAACGAGAGTTTTAGCAATCATTACCTTGTATTAAACTAAAACTCATTAGAAAAAAAAAAAAGGTATAATGAAGAAATAGCCAAAAAAAAAAACCTGAGGTGCTCTGATTAAAACATGATCCCTATCATGAGACCATCCGAACGACTGAACTGCTTTTTTTCTGTTTCCTGCACAAATCAATGGAAAGCAAGAAAAAGTTGAGCCCATCCCCCACGAAACACAATGAATCCAGAATGATGCTGAATAGTCGTGGGCCGAGCTCCGCCGCGGCACACGAGCTCTTCCTCTTCCTCTCCTGTCTTCAGCCCACAAGCAGTGTGTCTCTCCAGGTCAAAGTTGAGTGGTTTGTCTCAGCACTCTACCCCCTCTCCAACCCCCTCAATTCCCACAATGCATCTGTGAGGAAACCACACAACCTCTTTTGTTCTGCAGAAATGCAGGAAAACACACACGCTCTCTCTCTCTCTCTTTCTCTTTCTCTCTCTATCTCCAGCTCTCTCTCTCTCTCACACACACACACACACACACACACACACACACACACACACACACACACACACATCTCCATATAGGATATGGTATCATTCTCATGTTCAGGTCTCACATGAGCTTTGAAGCGTGCTGCTGCAACAGTTGAGGCTCAACAATTACATAACAAAATGCAGACCGTGGATGTGTGTGTGTGTGTGTGTGTGTGTGTGTGTGTGTGTGTGTGTGTGTAAAACTATCTCAAATCAGAAGCCTATAACCTGAGTCGCCCCCTCTCGAGTGACCTGGCGGGTGTCCTGACCCGTTTCAGTTTACGCAAAGAGGTCAGGAAAGGGCACGGCTGGAGAGAGGGAACGACAGTATGCCAAGGAGAACGTGAGAGTGAGAGGGAGAGAAGAGAGAATGGGGGCGTGGCCTGGCAGGGAGGTGGATAAGGGAGGGAATCTGGAGGAAGAGGAGGAGGGGGATTCATGGAACTGCCTCCAGCGCATTCTGTTCAGCTCCAATGGAGGAGCAACTCCTGATCAGTGCCTGGACTTGGGGGGAGGCCAGGAACAAAACCCCCATTTGATCAGGAACCCCACAGGTCAGGAGCAGAAATCCTGGGGTCAGGGGTATAACCACCCCAGCACCACCCCCTGCCCGAGTGGAAGACCACACCAGCATTCAGCCCCGAGCCGCCACCAGCAGTCACACTGCCATCACGACTGCTGAAGATACTGATACTACAAAATGGCTACCAACACACTGAGAAGGCACGATGACAACAACAAGCCTTGCTTATATGTAATAAATATCTCTCAATAGTTCTGCACGTGTGTGTGTGTGTGTGTGTGTGTGTGTGTAGGAAGGAGCCAGCGATCAATGCAGGCGCTGACATCCTGGATAGAAATAGCCCTCCTTTTCATCAGCCGGTCCTCGTCATCACCAGGCCCAGCAATCAATACAGGAAGCTATAATGTGAGGGGACGGGAAAGCAGGGAGAGAGAGAGAGAGAGAGAGAGAGGGGAGACCCGCCGTCCTCCGCCGAGGCCGACCACCGGCCACGGAACGGCTAATTACGGGACGCTTTAAATCAGAGGTGGCCAGCACCAAGCTGTGCACCGGATCAGGCTCGCGTCGGGGAAGGGAGCGGGAGCGTGCGGAGGTGACCGGGAGGGAGACGCCGGTCACCATGTGGCGCTCTGCCATTAAGGAGCTTTTTATACGCAGGAAATGCTAAGTGGACAAAGCTGGGCCAGATCAGCTCAGATGGATGGAACCCAACAGCACCGGGATATAAACTACAGAAAGGAGGGAAAAGGAGCAGAACAGGGTGAAGAGGAGAAACACATACACACACACACACACACACACATGCACACACAAGCATGCCAGTGAAAACCACCAACAGAGCTCTTATGACGCTGACACCCCGGCCCTCCTCAACACGTTGTCATTAGTGGCCCTGACCCTTCAACCCTGCCCAACCCCCATCAAACACTTAAAAGCCTTCATGTTTCCCCTGCCTCAAATTAACAACATCCAACACCCCCGATTATGACTGGGGCAAATATTTGATCTGCGGGAGGAAGCACTAGATCATCTTGCTACATTTATCAGCATGAGAGGGGAAATGAACCTCAGCGAGGTGACTGGCGATAAAACACACAGCCGGCTAATAACTGCGCCGATTCAGGACGCAAACACAAGCTCCCTCTCCGTTTTTTATCTGTAATAGCTGCTCTATTGTTGGGAATAATGATCACATATAAAAACTTATTCTGAACGTTTCTTTTTTGAAAAATTCTGCTACAAAAACTGTCTGAAGGTCAGGAACATTTCTAATCTTGCACAAAGCACTTTTACAGAAACTGTACTGGATAAACATCAGCAATAGGTGAATATTAGATGAACGAAACGTCAGACTGTGTTTAATTTTATGCTAAAGTGAGTTTTAATTTCAGATTTCACTGTTGAATCTGAGTAATATTATCAATGCTCCGAATCATAAATACAATTTACATAAATGTTTTCAGTTCATCTTGTGCTTCCGATGCATACATCTTTTTTCAGTGCTTTTCTTCTTTGACCAGAAATGAAATAATTAATTGGTAATTTTAAATATTATTTTTAAGTCAGTTTTCCTAAATTTTGTCCCTCTTGTTTTTATGATTTTTTTGTTGCCATGCCTGACAGTAAATATAGATATAGGAGGTTGTAAATACACTTTTTTTAAAAACAAAAACAAAAGATGTACTTATTTATTTGTTTATGAAATCAATTTCTATTATTTTGAGCTGAAATCAGTGTCCTGGAAATCTGAAAATGTTGCAAATGTGAGAATAAATAGTTTAATGCTGAATATGTCAGATATGAAATTGGCACGTTTCTGATTAGATTAAAAAAATTGTTGAAAGTGCAAAATATTTCCACGTTAACCTAACCAGCTGATTCCCTCTTTGTATTTTAACTGAGCTGTGACTCTGCCTTCTACCTCGCCACCTTTCTAATTACCGATCATCTCCTCTGTATGTGTCCAGCTCCTCAATAGGAAGTCACATGACCAGCCTTTCTTCTTCTTTTGCTTTTCTTTCTTTTTTTTTTTTTTTTTTTTTTTGATGTACAGGGAAGACGGGCGGGTTGTTGGAGGTGGTAGTGCGGCTGCAGGAGACACAAAGCCTGATACTGGCTATCTGGAGGCAGGGATGGGTGGGGCCTGCATGCCAAACGGTGACACGGACCAGAGGTTAATCTCACTAGGGGCCCACTTTAACCTCACTACACAAAACACACACACACACTCGAGCATGCACGCATGCACACTCACAACCTGAAACATCTTACAGCGGTGCATGTAGACATCAACAACCTGGTGGCTGAGAGCACAAATTAAGCACAACCACCACCCACCAACACACACACACACACACTCACACACGGTCTCCATAAATTGAACACACACACACTCACACACACACACACACACACACACTGGGGGTTTCAGGAGAAAGCAGCAGCAAACTGTTCAACATTTCAAACTGATTACCGACAAAGGGCAAGCAGCCCCCACCTCGCCGCCACACACCCTTCACGCCACCCAACCCTCCTGCCTTTTTGTCTTTAAAGAAATTCCTCTTTTTAAAGAATGCCCGAGGAGAGAACACCCCCCAAGTCCCAGCAGGATCTCTCTACACACACACACACACACACACATATGCACAGACGCAGTGAGGAACCTTGGGTCCAGGTACAGACGCCGTACACAAACAGAGATAATGGATCGGCGCGTGTGTGGAATCGCCGAGCTGAGAGCTATCAGGAAGTGAAGATGCTTAATTACTCTTCCACACTGGCAGCTTCCAGGAGGAAGTGATCAGATAGGAGCTCTGATGAAGAGGCCTCCCAGGAAGAGAACTCGTGGTCGGGCGGGGACCCTCTCACTGACTCACACACTCGCCCTCCCCTCTCTTACCTCCTGCTCCTCCACTCACTTGTCTTTTTCCAACCTCTCACTCATGTTTTCCTCCTCGACGACCACGAGTGCCCCCCCCCCCGGCCCAGCACCACCTCCACCGCCTCCACCCCTCACCCACACTTATTTTTCCCACATCCCTCCTCTTTTCCCTCTCCTTGGGAAACTCCTCCTCTCCACCCCCACCCCCACCCCACCACCCTTCCTCCTGTCCTCATGCTCCCTCTTCCCCTTTAAATCGTTCTCAGCTCGCTCCTGTGCTTATAGGGCCACTGCTGTGCAGGGAAAATATTTTTTTAATCTTCATGAAAGATGACTTTGCACCCCCACTCTGCCCCCCCCCCCCCCCACCCACCCCCCCGAAAAAAAATGAAATGCTGAAATTATTACAGCACTTTGTGTTGAGCCAAAGTCTTTTTCACCAGCTTGTATAAAAGTCTGCTCTCAGGTTAGCATGCTTCATATCCCAAGAGACGTTTTCCAACATCCTGGCACTTTACAAAATATAGATTTCTCTTTTCTTTCTCTCTTTTCTTTCTTTTTTTTTTTTTTCTTTAGATACAGCTGCAAAATATAAGATAACCTGCCAGACTTTAATTCAATAAACCCAAATCTGGACACTTCCTTTACACCTGGAAATAGCATCAGTTTATCCATATGGCTCCAGGCTGCGAGCAGGCACCGAGAGCGAGTGAACAAGTGAACCAAAATGATTGACTGACGTAATGAGAGTGCATGAATGAATGCAAATCCCTGCGAAGAAAAGGGGTGTTTTGCATACAATATCATAATGTGCTTGTGTATGCGCACGGTCTTCCCTTTTCAAGTTAAATGACAGCTGAAATATTGTAAACACAATGCTGAAACTGGCAGGGAAATGCAAAAATGTAAACATGTGATTTCTTGTATTCTCGCTGATTTACAGGCCGTTTTTCCTTTTTTTTCCCCCCCCTGGGGCAATTTGCTTTTTATGGATGTAAATTTGCAACTGCCTGCACAAACATAATTGTCACACAGCAGATTTGACAGTTGCTGCAAGCAGCCATTTTTTACTTCAACACCTCTGCTATCAGAATACCTGCCGGGCTGGTAATGCATCGTGGATAGATACAAAAAAAATAAATAAATAAAAAAATCTCTTTGCTATAAAGAATGAGAGTAGGGCAACGGCCTGTGCATTACAAACTGCTGAGACAGACCGTGTTTATTTAACTTGTGTTCAGCTCTTAAGGCTCTTTCCCAGACCCAGACTTTTCCTTCAGTCTGTCTCGACTGATTCATTTCTTAAACATCTCTGGCCAGGAAACAAAGCCTGCTTGGAGTGTGCAGATGGATATGGCATGAGTCAATGGAGTCGCAATGTGAAAGTATCAATCATAACCTGGGAAAAAAAATGGTTTTCACATGTATATAAAGGCTGACAAATGTTTTCTTTTAATGTATACACGATGATGCATGTCCACGCTCTATTGCTGGAAACATTTAGGGCAAAGGTCAACATAATGTTTATAGCAATTCACTCAAGATATCCAGCAAGATTACTGCAGTCTTTAGATGAAATATGTCATTTGCCACAGCAGTGGAGCTAAACTTAGCAATCAAATTAATTACTGGATAACAGACTGATATATTGCAGTGTTAACACACTTCAGGAGTAACATGTGGAGGGTGACAAGTACATACATTGAGAAAGCAGGTGAAGTGAAAGCAGAACACACGGAGATGTGTTAAACACAGCAGCAGCAGCAGTAAAAACCTAATTTCATCTCTGTGATCTGTCCCAGCCGTGTGTAACGCCGGCACTGAACAGGTTGAAAAACCTCCTTCCTCTGCGATCCATGCCAAACGGCGCTCTCACCCTCTAATTTTAGATTTGCTTCCAAGAGTTTAGAGGCTTGATCGGGCAAAACAAACAAACGTCACTGCCAGTTCACATTTTATACTTTTGTGATTCTCCTAATTAGTCTGCTCATAATTAGTTGACCCATCTTTTTATTCACCACTACCTCCCTGCTGACATGTGACCTTTACTGTAGCTGCTCCCCCCTTCCCACCAGCTCGGCTCCACATCCCCTGAGCAGAGCAGCACAATGAAGACACTTCCAGGAGAGTGTCAAATGAAATGGTGAAAATGCCTCTCTTCCTCCCTCTGTCGTGTACGTTAAAGCCACTTTACAGCACTGTAAAAAGGCTGATTTAAAGCTGCGAGGAGGGCTGGACTCTCCACCGCTCTTTGTTTGCGGTGGAATAAATGGAAAACAAGGCCTCTGAAATGAACTCCGTGCACATAAAATAAGCAACACACACGCGGTGTGGAGACAAACCGAGCCAGACTTGAGTGCAGTAAATGCTGCCATAAAGGATGTTGTGTCTTAAAGCGTCACGCTTTATTTCTAATACACCCAACAAAACAGAAGCGTGGAGTCGAACGCAGATCACAATCAAACCGTGAGGGTGAAAACTTTCAAGGAAAAAAAAAAAAGAGAGGGAAAAAAAACATGCTCTCCGACATGTTGGCTGCATGAGAAGTAAAGTGTGCTGTCCCTGAGAGCAGAGTGTGAAAGTAACCGTGTCACAGCCACACGACTCCTTCCTTTCACTTCGCAGTGCAAGAGGCGAGGCTGTGCACGTGCGGCCCAAAAGAGGGAACTTGTTTTCTTCGAGCCAGTGGACACGTTGGGCAACACAAAACATCCGGGTGGTACAATGTAACTACCGGGAGGTGGAAAGAAGGATGTGACCAAGATGTGATCTGAAGGAGCACACAGGAAATAAAAACCGATCGACTTTCCAGGAGTCGGTCCGGCTGAGGCCGATGCGCGAGAACACCAAAACCACCACAAAGCAGATGTTGATCCATCTTCACTTTTCTTTTTTTAAAAGGAACTTACTTGGTGGACGAAAACATCCAGTGGCGGGTCGACGGGGCTCCCCTCGCTGGAGGTCATTGAGATAAATCCAAAGCCCATCCGGACGTTGAACCACTTGCAGAAGCCCGATCCGGACAGGACCTGGGGTCGAGTCCGGTCCTCCTGCTCGGTGGACTTGGCGGGGTCTTCTCCGCCACCTTTACCCGGCCCTCCTGGAACGAGAGGCGAGTTAGAGGCTTCCTCCGACACGAACACACACACGCGCCACGGGATGACCACTTCGCTGCTTTATATAAGTTTGATGGTTCTTCTGTTGCGTAAAAAAAAAAAAAAAAAAAAAGACAAAGTTCTCCAAGAACGCATGGGGGGGAATCCCCTCCAGTTCCTCCTCTACTACTATCACCCACATCGCACAAGCAGCCGGGGGCGCGTGCTGCTGTGACCCTGTGATTCAAAGCAGATACCCCCCCCACCCCCTCCTTAAAAAATAGAAAAAAAAAAAGAAAAGAAAAAGAAAAGTTGTTTGTTACTCCCTGACAGATGATCGCCCGTGTTTCGTGCACAGGCATGTTGACTAACTTGTGGACGCCCCCCCCCCCCCTCCTCATGCATCTGCAGTCCGCTCCTGCTGTGGAGTTGCAGTCTTAACCCGGGGGAGGGAAAAGGCAGGTGTACACATGGTTCCCGGAGCTTTACTAGTGGACACAACAGCATAAAACGCTCTAACAATGCGTGTATCTTAATGCAGCGAGACATGGTTAGACACGGTGCTCGGCAGGGGCGGCTCAGGTCGGGTTTTGCTTTTTCTTTTTCTTTTTTTCTTTTTTTTTTTTTAGGAAGAGGTTTGGAACAATAATCACGTTGCACCTTGCCTCCCCCCACCCCCCCTTCCCACCCACCCCGCCTCCTTCTCCCTGCCTTTCAAGCGGACGGAGAAGGAGGGAGGAAAAAAAAACTATACAAGAGCAGAAAAATAGAAAATAACTGCAGAATAACCTTCGGCCATGTTTCCCCGCGGACCCTCTGCGCCCAAGTTGCAATAGAGAAGCTTCCTCTGCGAGAACGGGTTGCGGTAGTCACCATTAATCCGACATCCTCGATCCCAGCGGTCACCAATTGAGCTCGCATGGTACGGCGTGCTTTCTACCTTTTGATATTTTTGTCATGTCTTTCTCTCTTCCCTTCAATCCCTTCCTCACTCACACCACCTCTGTACTGCTCTCTCTCCCTCCCTCTCTCTCTCTTACTCTCTCTCTCTCTCTCTCTCTCCTTCGCTCTCATTCGCTCGCGAGCTGGCTGTGCCCGTTCCCGTAGTGAGAGCACGTGACTTCGTCAATTACATGCTTTCTTGCGACTAATTTCTGCCCCGCGATTTTGCAGGCAAAGAAAGAAAAAAGAGAAAGAAAAAAAAAGAAAGAGGATTTGGACTCGCAACCTTCAGCAACGTTGACTCGTCCTCGCGTTATTTGCGCGACGCGAAGCACGATGATGGAACAATGGAGCGAAAGAGAAGCTGTGTGGCACGGAGCGCGGTGCACGCGCTCTCCTCATGCGTTCAGCCGAGATTGTGAATCATCGGAGGGGCTGATGTGGCTACATGAAGCTATTATGCGCCCAGATTAGATTAGATGATTAGATGAGATTAAATTATATTTTAATGAACCCTGTGGGATAATTGGCCGGCCATGGCAACGGGGAAAACACGCGCAGAAACAAAGGGATAAGGCATCGATCGATTTAGAAATTAAAAGCAAAGGATGAAGTGGAGTCATCTAAAACCGCAGTCGGATGCAACCACTCCAGAAAGTTTTTCTGCTATCAGCAGCACAGATGACAGTGTTTAATGTCTTGACTGATGCAACTTTCTGTGTTTGTAAGATTTAAGCTCACATGGTTTTTATGAAACACGTGGAAACACAGCTTTATGAGAAACAGCTTTATTCTGCAATCAAAACTGCATATTAAGTTTCTCATTCTTAAAAAAACATAATTTTAAGAATTAAATCATGTAAAATACACATGTGAATAGAAGAGTTAAGAGTAAAGTATTTTAGAACATTTCTTAAACTGATACAGAAACATAAAAACAATCTCTCAAAATTCATATTAACAAACTTTGATTTAAATCTCAAGTTCAGTTCAGCCATATGTTTGTGACATGCCAGGCTACAACCTAAAGAATCCAACTTCCTTAACCTCAGATTAAATTTAGGACCCACAAAACTCCTAAAGCAAAAATGATAAGTAACATTTTGTTTTCCATGCTGTTGCATGTGTCTCTGAGCTCATGTTGCTACCGCAGAGCCTCCCAGTATGGTAGTGGGCACCAGAGGAGAGCTGAACTCACAGCTTAGGAATGTGGCTAAACCCCAGAAAAACAAATCTGAAAACTGTCAGTCATAATCCTCACTTGTCACTAGAATATCAGTCTCCCAGCCCAAATCACTGTCCGGTGGAGGAATTCGGGAAATACTTGCAAAAAGAAGAAAAGGCTGTTTAAAAGTTGGATGAAGTTATTTTTTTCTTCTGCAAAATGAATAAAGATACTGAAAATAGGAGCTTGAAACAAAAATTGTGAAAGATACTCTGTCTCCATTATAGTTTGAGTAAATCTTTTGTTGCAAAAGCATACTAGATTCACATCATCCAACCCTGAAGATGCATTTTTTTCTTCTGAATGTATCTCAAATTCATCATTCTATTGCTGCTGTCTATTAAAGCTTCGCCTTTAAAAAGAAAAAAAGAGTGAAAAAGATCAAGTTTAAAGTGCACTCCAAGTGTCCCTCCTCACTCAGAGCACACACAGGCTGGAGCCAAAGCAACAAAGAGGAGAGTGGCTGCAGCCACCTGGCAGCCTGACAACAACAAGCCAGGAAAATACTACGTCCATTGAGAAACTCCCCACCTTATCTCACGTCCACCCTGGTGGGACGTTTCTCAAGGGGTTATTCGCGGGTATGAGTAAAGAGGAAAAACACGTTGGGAGGAATGAAACAACAACAAGTCTATCTCCACCCACCGACCACTACAGAGCCCACCCTCCGGAATTTACAAGCTTCGGCCCCTACCCCCAATCCATCCACCCCATCCACCCACCCGCCCCCTCCCAAAGGCCTGTTTTTGAAGATGCTTGTAGCGGAGGCCTCTGCAGCGGCCATAGAAT
Source organism: Salarias fasciatus (assembly GCF_902148845.1). NCBI lineage: Eukaryota > Metazoa > Chordata > Actinopteri > Blenniiformes > Blenniidae > Salarias > Salarias fasciatus. The sequence continues at coordinate 15,979,070 of NC_043759.1, forward strand.
TACTGTTTGGGTCACAGGATTGGATACCAGTGTCAGATGTTATCCACTCACTCATATCCTGACAGGAGCTTTCTGATTAGGGCGAGTCAGTGGGAATCACTGCAGCCAGCTCACTGGCGTGTGTGAGCAGACCACAAGGAAGAGGCTGGATTTAGGTGTGCCTGTTTTTCCAGGAGGCACCCTAAAAACAGTGAAGCGGAGGGGAGATTAGCAGAGATTCCCAGACACAAAACAGTCAAAGTGAGGTTATTTTTAAGTCTGTGAAAACCTCCCGTTTGTCAGATGTGAGACGTCAACATGTCAGGGTTTAGCATGAGAACAAAGAACACCTCCGAACACAATTCACTTCATGGTATTCCTTTGTAATAAACACTAACTTGTTTATCAAATCAGTTAAACTTTTATTTGAGTTCAAGATACTGGAAAAAGGTGTATTTCAACATTTTTTGGTCAATTTCTCTACAAAAAGTGCGGTCCATTTTTACATCACAATATCTAAGTGTTAAGATACAATCTAACTTTGTTTCTTTGCAGTGACAGTTTGTTTTATAAAACCTGGAGTTAAATTTCATTAAAATGATGATTGATTGATTTAAATGAACAAACAGAAAGAGATTGTACTTTTTTTTTGTTTTATTCACTTGCAATCACTTTTGTGAGAGAAATCTTAAAAACTAATTTTCTTATAAACTTTTGTAAAAAGATTACTAATGTAACTGCATTGAAAGAAACTGAATCAAAGTTTTTTTTTCTTTTAAATTGGTTGTTAGTTTTGAAACAGCTCCAGGTTTACCAATTATACTGTAGAAGAGTTGGTTTTTGCTTCTAATTAGATTTTGTATTTGTTATTACAGTGAGACACACATATAAAAACTAACATTTTGAATCTTTTTAATCTTTTTTTATCTTTCCAGAAACCTGATGATTGGAGATTAGTAACATGAATAGATGCAGTAACTTTTCACACTGTGAAGGAAACAGTTCAGACTGTGAAACAACAACTTCTACATGAAGTTTTTGCCAAATGTAAAAAAAAAAACTAATTTCATGTCAACTTTTGCTCAGACTAATGAAAAAACTTACTATTTTATATCAGTAAAGTTGATCAAAGATAAAAATTGAGTCACTTTTCATCTGTTAATAAGCATGAATGTAAAGAATTTCCAAAGAACTTTCATTTTACTATATACACTATATTTTCACTTCTCTTTTGTGTTCATTTAGCTTTTTAAAAATATTTCAGAAATAGTCAAAACAAAGGAGTAGTTCTTTTTAGTTCTTATGAATGAAAATTTTGAAGACATGTTTTCATCAGTTAATGTTAACAGTTGTGTGAATGAGAAAACTTCTCAGTTTTACTCTCAGAACTTGCTTTTGAATTTGCAAGATTAGAAAGTCCACATAAAGAAAAATAACTTTTCCAAGAACAATCAGACAATGCTTGTTTTCAGTTAATGATAGTTACTAAGAGTGTTTCATCGTGCAAGATGACAATAATCTGTGATAAACCAGAGCTAAAATCAGATATGACTGGTTAATAAAAGGGATTTCATGTTCTTTTTTCTAAAAAAAATCCAATATATATTTGATTTTGAAGATAGGATTGGTCTTAGTTACTTCTTGTATTTGATAGTTCCATAGTGTGTGCAGGCTCATTGGACTCAAAGCTATGAATGCCACATTTCAAATTAGATTTCCTAAATATAAAACCTTTCAAAAAGAAGTATTTGTCCGTTTCTGCCATACCACAAACCTGAACCCAAACTCTGTAACCATCAGATCTAACAAATAGACTGTTTTTATGCTATATAATATGTCCTAAATTCCCTTTTTTTTATCCCACAGACAAACACTGATTAATCCAAACTATAAATGAGAAAAGGTTTACAGAGATACAAATAAAAGCAGTAGATGTGAGCAGCTCTGGGAGCCTGCAGATTCCTGAGCTGTTTGAATACCAACTTTCTGAGCAGACTTTGCACTCTCTCACCCCAGCTAACCTCACCCAACCCCCACTACCCACCCTGTAGGCTCTCAGAGGAAATTTGCCTTTACCCTGTGTTTCTGTCAATGCAGTTCAAAGGGTTCATTGAGTCCGTCTCCCTTTTCTCTTTTCTTTTTTTTTTCTGTGTGAGGGGATTGTTTTTGTCGTTTACTTCATGCATTCCAGCTACCAATCTATCACTTTTTTTATAGATCCCTCAGACAGAAGTGTAAAAAAGTGCTGGAGAAGCATCCCCTCCTCTCCCCACAGTTATTTCTGGATGTTATGTGGATGGTAAATGTTTTAAAGCAGGACGAAATGATTTTTTTTTTTTTTTATCAAGTAAATAATTTGATATTGTAAACCTTTTTTTCTACTCCTTTGACTTTGAATTGAGAACCACTCAGACTTCCTCTGCAAGATAAGATAAATCAACTGTTCTTAGATTTTAATAACCAATTCCTCTAAAAATTTTTATATATTTCGTTTAGAAATATTTAGAGTCAACGAAAAATAAAACAATTTTTAGAAAAACTGGTATGTGTTCAGGGTTGCATACTTCACTGTTGGGGTTGTTAAAACCTTGGAGAACTTCTCACTCATTTTCTCGCTGTATTTAGGAAACAAACACAATAAACGCGTTTCTCTAAATTCGGATTTGATGTTTATGGAGGCGTGAGGCGCAGTTTGGGAAAAAAGGTCACTTATTTTGACTTTTTTTTTTCCTTCAAACAGTCAGTTTACTTTGTAAACCGCTTGAACCGTTCAGAAGCACACATTTCCTTCCTGGTGAGCAGCAGAAAGTTCACTGCTGAATGACGGGAGAGTCGGTCTGTCGCGGGTTTTCGGTGTTTTCTGGTAAAAACAGCTTCGCTCCGGTTTTTTTTTTTTTTTTTTTTTTTTTTTTGGGTAAACAGGCTGAAAATATGTGAATGAATCTGGTGACGTCACAGCGGGGGGAGGGGGAGGGGCGGCAGGAAGAGCGCCTCTGAAGCCGCTGCGCCAAAAACTGCGCACAAAGCCAACAAACACCATCAATACTATTAACTGCTCCGGTAATTTCGTTTTCGGTTTCTGCACAGAGTCGACCGGTCAGGACGCGTTCTAGAGTTTTTTTGTGTTTTTATATCTTTTTTTAATTTTTTAAAAATTCCTCATGCAAGTGTTGCCTCTTCAGAGATTGATGGAGTTTCCTTGGATATAAAGATATGAAGGTAATATCAGAAAATCTACAGAATAAGTTAAAGATTGTAAATAATGTGTGGGGGGTGGTGGTGACACATGTGGCGTTTATCAGTCTTTTTTTTTTGTTTTGCTTCTGATAAGGAACTACTTTTAAAGGAAGTTTTGTTTTATCCCAAATCCACTAAATGATAACTTTTCAATTTGCATTCACATGCATTATTCAGCCTCTAATCCATATTTGGTGTGTTTTTTTTTTCCGCTGAAAGAGGCGATCCATCATTTTGTCATGCTGTTGAACGTCGGTCATTTCAGGTCAATGAAAAGCAGGTTCTGCAGCTTGACTCCGGCTACCGAGCTGCAACCAAATACCGCGTTTAAGAAAACAACGACGAACATTTCATCGGACTCACCTGTGAGAGGCGAGGTGGACATCCTCCCTTCTCTCCCCCCCTCAATAAATGAAATGGCACCTGATATCAATCCCTTGGTTTTTCCCTTGAAAGCAGCCGGGAGTGGAGAGGAGCCTGCAGGACTTCAGCGCAGTTTAAATGACATATTTCAAGGCGCGCTGTAGATGGAAGCAAGTGACCGACTGGAATCAAAGAGATTTTCCATGGATGAATATTTTATAGTGACTCTGTAACACAAGCCGCGGCGACGTGACAGTCGGGCAGATTTGTCTTAAACGTGCTACAGTGAGCCGACAGATTGGTGTGGAGCCATGGCGCAGATCCTCTTCAGAAGGCTCCATGCTTCCTTCCACTTCCCAGCTCAGATGCGTTGATAGTCATCCTGTTTAATCTACAAGTCCAACAACCCACAAAACAGAAAAAAAATGAGAAATGTGAGCAATTTAGATCCAAAGCAAGTGGATTTTTTCCCCCTTCAGTGAGCTTGTAGAAAATGTGGAAACACGCCATTTAGAGAGATTCTGCATTGCTCCTCAAACCATGCGGCATCTGTGGCCTCCCCCACCTTTCTCTTGTTGATCAGGATCCATACCTCACATCCCCCACCCAGCCTGCTCTCCCTGCTCTCACTCAGCCACTCCTAACTCACCATTAAAACTATAGGATTTCTTTAGAGCCTGATCATGGACATTTCACTGCTTTCAACCGATACCTTTAAAAAGAAACCTTCATTTAGTCCCACAGTAGACTAAACCCAAACTTTGACAACAGACCTTATCTGATCTTCGCTCTCTCTGCCTTGTAGCCCCACAGAGGGACCCCAGTCAGCTGGTTCCAGATCAGTGATTGGGACCTGATTGCACCAGAGGACTGAAGAGGGAGGAGACATAAATAGCGCCATCCATCGGTTCAGAGGAAATCCAACAACTTCACAAGAGTGTCCAGAGTGGAAAGTAGAAACTATTGCATGTGGCCTCCAATTTATTTACTTGATAGATAGATAGATAGATAGATAGATAGATAGATAGATAGATAGATATAATATTAATTTGTTTATACATTCAAAATAAGTTATTCATTTATAGGCTATACAGATTTTATAGATTATTTTATATTAAAACATAAATAACCTGGGATACCTCTTTCTATTGCTCTCTCATGGTTTAAATTTGATTACCTTGTTATAGGTGGGAAATAAAAAGATTTAAGACACTTAATCCTAAGTTCAAAAAGTTGGTAAACATAATAAATCAGTTTAATGTCCATAGTTAGGGTTAGATTGTGAGAATCAAGTCGTTCTGATTCTTCCGCTGAATCAGATAGTTCCTCAGAGGAGGCAGGGCGGCGCAGGAACATTTCAGGAAGGTCACAGGTGTGCCGCCATTGGACGCTTTATACCGTCTTCAAACGCGTCGACCAATCAGAGACGAGGGCCCGCTCCACCCGCTTCACGAGACCCTCCAGAGACCCATGCAGACTATTTACACGCTTTTTAAACGTTCTAGATCAACCAAATGAGTTCATGTTCAGATCTATCTAATAAATTTACATTCTGATGCCTTTAAAAAAAAATTAGCTCTGAGGAAATGAGAATAATTATGACTTAGTAAAGTTTAAGGGCGGGTTTTGCTGGGCAGCTCAGCACCACCTGCAGGGGCAACGTCCCCCTCGGTGCGTGTGCGCGTACGTGCACACGCGCACAGCTCAAGCTGCTAATATAAATTAGCTGCAAGGTGATTGATTGCACTGAAAAGTCCATACTGGACAGTCTTGACACCCTCACTGTTTTCTAAGTAGGTGGTGCAGAGGAATCAAATACCTCACTGCATTCTATGTCATATGACAACTTTATAAAGTGATATGAAAACTAAATCCAAAAATTTGTCTCCTTACCAATAATTAGATTTGGAATAAAGGAGATGCAAAGATTTGTTTGGTTGTTTTTGCTTTTCAAATGCTCTACATGTGGATTTTTGTGCACATCAGGGTTTCTGTTGTCATGGTTGACTTGTTTGAAGCATGCATGATAAATTGGAGTTGAGATATTATTTGGTAAAATGTCTATGTGAGCTGAAAATCTGAAAATAGATAGACTAAGCTACCAATTGATGAGGTATGAAGTAACTTTATGAATACATTGTACTGAATTTGTTGAACTTTTCATCTATTCCTGCTCTAGTTTTCCCATGAGATGAGAAAACAGACATTGATGTGATCATAAAAGTGCATCTCTTTGGAAAGTTTTATATTTTGATTAATTTGTTGTTGTTAATCTTAACTTTTTATAAGATATTCACTGTGAAGATATTCACATTGAAATAAATCTGGTTACTAAGGACACTGGTATAACATTTTTTGTCTTTTGTTACCTTCTGATAACAGTACAGATGAGCACGTCTATTTTCACATATAATCAAAGACTTTTCTAAAGTATAAAACTGACAAACTTCACTGATTTTGTGGGATACCGTTTCCTTTGAAACGCTCTTCAGTCTTAGTAGCACATTCTACAAACTGTTCCACTGATGTGAATAAAAGGGTGAAGCTGGTTTTATGTGCAAGAAGCAACTGATCAAATCTGTTAGACTGTTTAACCGTTTCCCCATGTTGTGATGATCACAAGTCTATTTTCTCAATTTGGAAGAAATGTGAAAGAAAGTGCAGAAGTTTCTCTGTTGACCTGTCTCAGCAGTTGTCACTCTCATCAAACATCGTCTTTCATAGTCCCTGTTTAAACTTTGATTTTAATCAAAAAACCAAAAAGGGGGATGGAGAAATGTATGTGTATCTGACATCATGTGAACATCTCTAATACACCATCAAGGTAAAATTTCTGATAAACGTTTATTTTGCTCATTGTTGAGGCCTTCCTGTCTTTTCCCAGTTACCTTTATTCATTAAAGCTCAACTGTATATAAAACATAATCTAAATATGAGAAAATAAATACAGAAAATATGTCACTGTTGAACGAAAACTTGTTCTGTAAGTTATCTTGTGTCTTTACAAATGTAGTTGGGAAGTCATTTTAATTCATGACATGACATGCAATTCAATAGAACTTAAAGGTCAGATTTTTTTTTAAATTAATTTAAATGAAAATTATCCTCTGAATACCCACGTTTTCTTTTTACTCTTTGAGAATTAATTGTGCTCTGTAGAGAAGTTAGGATATGAAAAAAATCTGATCAAAAAGATGCTGAATTTAAGAAAAAACCTTTTCAGCATTCACTCTACTGTGCTGCATATCTTCCTGCCAGAAAAACACACACACTCATACACACACACACACACACACACACACACACACACACACACACACACACACACACACACACACAAAGAGGGGCATCAGAGAAGTTCTTGAACATGAAACCTGTATGTTAAGTAATCCACATGGGGCCCTGTGTCAGACCACCCTCATTTCTGCTCCTGCTCTGCACGTGTTGGGCCACTTTCAGCGCGACTGCCCCCTGGCGGACGACCGCGGAACAGCAGGGACTCTGTGTAAATACACAGTCATTGAGGTAAATCACATACAACGTTCATTAAAGCAAAAACAGGGAAATCTGATCTTGTGTTGTATTTTTTTTCCACTTGTAAACTCTCGGTCACTCGACAACTATATAAGTTCCAAGTCCTCTGGGTTGTTTTTTTCCCCCCAGTTCCTTCCCATTCTACGAAATTGTAGAGTGAAATTTATCATTATCTGGATTTTCACACACCTTTCAGCATTTCACTTCAGCACACCACAGCATACGTGAAATGAAATAAAGAAGATATGAATCCAAATCAAGGGAACACAGGAATTATTTGTGTTCTCCTTGACTGAGGGAGTTTACATGTATAATTGTTTGTCCCCCGTATTCATCAACCAAAAAGAACTATTTTCCTCTTTCACCTTCTCCCATTTGTCAAATTGTGACTTCTTTAACCTGTTGAATATCGAATTACGTTGAGTATAAATGTGTAAATAAAAGTGTGCGAAGGCGGATAGACCTTCCTGAGGCCAAGAGTACATATACATTGACAATCACAGGCGGAAGGGGTTGGGAGCATTGATGGGAAACATTTTATGACATTATCATCCTATCAGGGCACTTCCACTACTTCACACTTTGTCAAACTATTTCACAAAAAAAAACTGAGAAACAATCCACTGTTTAAAAAGTTGTTTATTGTCGTTGTGGCATTGTGTTTCGTTCCCTTTCGTAAGGTAAACAATCAGCACAAGTCAAGAGGTAGAAATCATCAGTCTGAAAATAACGGTGGGACTGACTTTTTTTTTTACACACATTCACACTCTCACACGTACACAAAACACTTTTTTTTTTTGCAAGTTTCTCCAGCGACCCGGTCCAGCTGTAGTGGATAATACTGTAATACCAGAATTGTAGGCGACCGCTGCGCTGTGTGCACAAACGAGAATAAATAAGATGAACGGAACTGGAAATCCTGGGACACGAGTTGTTGTTTTGTTTTCTCTAAATAAAACCATTTTCACCTCAAGACTTCGACGGCTGATTTGTTGTTTACTCCCACGATTCATTGCAGTCCGTGGCTTTACAGAGAACTACAAACATGGCCGAACTCCGACCACAGGCTCGCCACGCCGAGGGGTCAAAACAGCTCAGTATATTTAAAAGAAAAAACAAAAATGTTAAAAGTGGCTGTGAAATGATCAGTCAAACCACCCTGTAGTGTTGCTGCTGTGCAGAAAATATCACCAGCTGGAAGGAACTGTGTGAAGAGAGGAGAGGAGGATCAACGACCGTTCACACACGCGGCGGCGGCCGGCACATTATTTGACCCAGGAGATGTTGAGACAGCGGGCGATGAAGGCGTAGGTGTCGGCCACTTCCTGGATGACCTTGCTGGTGGGCTTCCCGGCGCCGTGCCCCGACTTGGTGTCCACCAGGATGAAGAGCGGGTTGGTCTGCTTGGCGCTGCGGCCCACGATGTGCTGCAGGGTGGCGATGTACTTGAGGGAGTGGAGGGGCACCACGCGGTCGTCGTGGTCCCCCGTCAGCAGGAGCACCGCCGGGTACTGGACCCCGTTGCCTTCTGGGATGCGGATGTTGTGGAGGGGGGAGTATCTGTCGGAGAGGAGAAATCAGTCTTCAGTAGCTTGAGGAGACGGAGACGTGAAGCGAGAGCCACTTCTTCACGAGGAGCACCTACTTGATGAGCCACTCGAACTGCTCCTTGTCCTCCGAGCAGCCGAAGTCCGTGGTCCAGGCGTGTCCGATGGTGAACTTGTGGAACTTCAGCATGTCCATGACGCCCACCTGAGCCACGGCGCAGCCAAACAGCTCGGGCCGCTGGTTCACGCAGGCCGCTGGGAGACGAGCGCACGGTCAGTATGCTGAAACCGAAAACCTGCTGTTGTTGTTGTTGTTTACGTACCGACGAGCAGGCCGCCGTTGGAGCCTCCGTTGATGGTGAGTTTGGAGGGAGACGTGTATCCCTCTTTGATGAGATACTCAGCGGCACACTGGAAGTCTGTGAAGCAGTTCTGCTTGTTGGCGAGCATGCCAGCTGGAGAGAGGAGCAGAGAGAGCTCAGACCACGAGCTGATGACGCATAGAAAACACTTGACACACCCTCGTTACTTTCAGTCCGAAAGAGTGTTTGAAGCCTCTCACCTTTGTGCCAAGTCTCCCCGTACTCCCCCCCTCCTCTGATGTTGGCCACGGCCAGGACTCCCCCCAGGTGCCGGACAAAGATGAGCCGGGAGACGCTGTAGCTCGGCGTGATGGAGATGTTGAAGCCGCCGTAGCCGTACAGAAACCCGGGATGGGAGCCGTCCAGCTTGATGCCCTTCTTGTGAACAATGAACATGGGAATCTGGGCGCCGTCTTTGGAGGGATAGAAGATCTGAGGGAAAAAAAAACAAACAGTGGGGTTGATGTAAAACCTCTGATTAGTTTTGAAAATCTAAAAATGACAGTCTGAAGGTACTGATCAACATGAAGCCAGACGGTTTGGAGAGGTGTTTGACTCTTTAGAACTTTTAACTTAACTTAAATTTTTAACTTTTATCTGAAGTTTATTAACAATATCAAAGGAAAATGATCCAGAGGGGAGAACTGACTGCACCCTCAGGTGTAATCACCTGTGTGGTTTGATAGTCGGAGGGGTTGAAGCCTTTCACTGTGACCTCTCTGAAGATGTGGGGCTGCAGCGGCTCCTTCGTCAGGTCACAATGGTAGATGATGGCTGGGTGGAGGAGAGAAAGACGACGTTTTACTGAATGCTTGTTTGAGTTCAAAGATAAAATATTGCTCAACAGGTAATGAAAGGTAGTGGAAAAAAGTTTACAGTGTAATTAGAGTGACAGGCTGCAAGTTTTGTTACCTGGGGATAGAAAAGAGGTGAAATAGTAGAAGATCTCAGAGTCCCGCTTTCGCCCTGTGAAGCCCACAATGGAGCCAACGTCGAGACTGAAGGTCCTGAGCTCCTCTCCTGAGCTCAGGCGGTACATCTTCAGCACGTTCTTCACGTCATGAAGGAAACACACAAACAGGTAGCTGGAGAAGGTGCAGGTGGCGAACACTGCGGGAACAACGCCACAAAGGAAAACACCAGGGTGAGGGAGTGGAAATTTGGATTTGGTGCAAGAATAACGACCTGAATATGTCAAAAGCAGAGATCCCAGGTGTTTCGACTGCTCACCAATAACATCCTTGTCATGCTGAGGGATGAGCTCCTTCCAGTTGCTCTGATCGGGGGAAGCAAAGTCGATGTTGATGAGTCTGTAACGCGGGGCGTCGAGATTCGTCTTGAAAGTGAAGAGGGTGCCCTCGTTGGTCACATACTCATACTCAGCGTCAAAGTTGTCGATTAACTTCACCCATGGTAAGAGTCCTAGAAATACATCAATGAGTACAAAATGCAAAAAAACAAAAGAAAAGAAAACCTCTTTTAAGCTGAAGAGGAATATTACTGTCCATGAGGACAGGTATCGTACCTGTAATGCCTCCAGGAGTGACCTTGAGGTCACAGTACCAGAGCCTGTTGACAGGATCGCAGCCTTCTCTGATGGACAGCAGCACGTAACGTCCATCATCTGATACCTGCAATGCACACACAATCAGACATCCTGAGCAAAATAACAGACGACACATGCACTCTGGTAAAGTTATCCAAATTCAGAACAAAAGAATAAGAAAGAAAACAAAATGCTTCAGGCATACCTCAGCCCCACTCATCCACTTGGGGTGGTCGGGAAACTCGGCACACAGGACGTCCTCAGACTGTGGAGTCCCCAAAACATGAAAATACAACTTCTGATAGAGGTTGGTGGAGGTCTCAGTGCCTGAAAGAAGCAACAGATTTTAACTGTCAACCTAATGGACGATAAAGTGGGAGAGCTGAGAGCTCTTTTTCCTTTTCTAAGGCTGCAGGTTTTCAGCCTTACCATCACTTTTGCCTTCCTGGTCGGGATAAGAGTTATAGAAAAGGCCCTTTCCATCGTGAGTCCAGGACATGCAGCTAAACTTGACTCGCTCCAGGCGGTCCTCCAAAGGTACGGCACCTTCCACACGCAGGAAGCGGATCTCCACCCAGTCGGAGCCACTGGCGCTGGTGCCATATGCCAGATACTCCCCGTCCTCAGAGAATGCATAGCCTTAAAGTGACACAGTCATATTTATCAATTAACGGGAAGGGTGTACGGCTAAAATTTTAACTGAAACAAGCAATGGTTGGTATTATGTACCTCGCAGTGCTACTGTCCCATCGTCAGAAAATGTGTTTGGATCTAAGAAGACTGTAGGCTCAGCATCCAGGCTCTCCTGCACATACATCACACTCTGGTTCTGCAGGCCTGTGTTGTAGAAGTGAAAGTACCTGCAAATAACAGGATGGAGGGGAAACACAAGGGTACAAAGGTTATTCAAACAAATGTGGTAAAATGATCAACCACGTCACTTTAAGCCAGCTGGAATGATCTATGCTGTTGCAATGTCACATTTCATGTCTGATGCAACTTTTGAAGTTCCCAATTTGCTCCTGAGCATTATAACATTTGTAATATGTTGGTAATTCCCCAAAAGCCTCATCATTTTGGTGGCTACAATTAAAACGGTATGCGAGACATAAAATTATGATCAGATTGTCTTTAAAGATTTATTTGCATCTCATCTCACCTGCTTCCCCTCTTGAAAGGACAGCTGTACTTGGGATAGTCATACAGTTCAGTCATGCGCTCCTTGAAGAGATCCCGCACTTCACAGCGCTCTAAAAATGGTAGCGTTAGCTGGTTCTGAGCAGTAACAAAGGCCTGGCAGGAAACAAACAAATACCAACACAGTTATTTGACACATTGACTTACATCATTTATGCCAGAAGATCCACTTTTTTTTAGAATTTTATGCTTTTTTAACAATAAAGCCATCCCAGAAAGTTCACATGGAGGTTCCAGATTTTACTCATCATCATCTAGAGCAGTGAGTAACCTGGATTTGCTGGAAGATCCCTTATAATATCAATAAAATGAGCCTCCTACAACCGGAGTGATCTGAGAGTACAAATGATGACATTGTCACAGTTTATGCAGAATGGAAAACAAAACAAGTGAAGTATGAGGCTCCGATTAAAAATGTTGATGTAAACTTCAGGAAAACACCTAAACATGGACATCTATCTAATCTAGCCCAAAACAACCAAGCAACAGATTCAGGACACATGTTGCCAGTGTTTACCTGTGTCTTCTCGCTGTCCGGATCCTCCAGCCAGCTGTAGGGATCCGGCACTTTGTTACCGTGATAGTCATCGAGCTGCAAACAGTCATGACAGTTATTATCAAGATGTGAAGCATCTGAAATGTGTGGCAGCAGCAAAAACACACTTCACTTCATTTAGCTGTTAAATCCAATCTGAGCAGCACAGTCCACTCAAACAGCACCGGAAACGACAGCTGAGATTATTAACCAGATCGCTTCACTCATTTGTCAACACGGCATGGACTGTTTGATGCGGCTAAGCTAACTAGCGAGCTAACAAAGCAAACGCTCGTTTTAATGAATGGTGAAGCGTCCCGGCTCATTAGCAGGCTAGGCTAGGTAGCACGCTCACTTACAACCGCCTCGTCGCGGTAAGCCTGCGGGTACTGAAAGGACATTCTGGCGGTCAGGGTTCGTGAACTGCGCAGCGAGAGGATTTGAGTGAAGGAGCGAAGCAGCGGGCTTGAAAAGAGTCTGTGAATCCTGTAAATCATCAACTTGAAGCAGTGAAGGGGGATGAAGCAGCGGCAGAGGAAGGAACTGCTCACAAAGAGAGTCACAGACCGCTGTCCAGGTGCCGGCGGAATCTCACACTGCCCCCTGCTGGACAAACACGAGAAGACAAGTGTGGAGGCTGTACAGCATGATCGAGCACGGAGGTTATTTCATCGCGCACCTTTCTTTCCTTTAAAAGATTCAAATGTTTTGATTAAATTCAAAATGTGTGATTCTCTTCTTTGCATACAGCACATGCAAGTAATGTTATTCTACACGACATTTTGCACTCTGAGGATTTTATTTTAAAGAAAAATTATATTGGGCATAAATACTAAGAAAAAAAAACAGTGGAGCACACCTCCTCAGATCCTCAGACCATATTTTAGACTATAAGAGATGTGAGTAAGTCATTTTCCAAAAGGCCACAGGAAAAATTTGCACTTCACTTCAGTTGTTGCTCAATAACATTTTTGATGCTCTGCTGCATCACTTTTTCTCACTCTTTCCCATTGTTTGTTTTGAAATCAGAATTATTTTTTTCTTGTTCATAAGTAAATAAAACAATTTTTTCCTACACTAACATTTTCTCCAATATGAATCACCAAATTTGTGAGATAACAATCAGTTGCTCTAAATGGGATAGTTACAAGACATGTTAAATTCAAGGATGTATTAACTGGTCAACTAAGATGTGTCTAATTAGTTGCATCTGTGAGGGTTTCTAACTCTTTCTACAATCGAAACATCTTGTTAAGGTCTGTTTGTGTCCGTTCCATGACAGATTCTCACCATATCCAGAATGCACCACACTCTGGCTCTGGTCCAAAGACAGTCGGGGGGGAAAAAAAAAAAAAAGCCCTCATTCAAGACTGAACCTGATACACCACCAGGGGGAATTACAGCTCCAAAATGTCAACTGGGTTTTATTCTTGTTCTTCCTGCTGTTTTCATTTTCAAGCTCATTTCAAAAAGTAGAGCACATTCTTGTTTATTTTTTAATTTAAATAAAAAATCGAAACTTCCATTTATTTTAGATTAATTGCACTTGCAACTGAACATGTCGAGTTATTACTTTTCTAGAAACTTTTATTGTAGCTTAGAGGTCATAAAAATGAAAACACAATATCTAAAAAAAACAAAACAAAACAGCATTTCTTATGACAAGATGGTGTTTTTGTACTTTTTATTCACTTGTGGCTATAGTTATTTATTATATTTCAACCTCACTGATGTTGAGACATCCAACCATTTGAATTTCTATAGTATTTAGACTTATTCCAGTGTGAATATGACCAGCATTAATGACGAGCAGAGCACACGGGGTCTTTTTGTCTCAGAGGAAACACTCTGCAGAGTAAAGAGCGATGCTGCATCTCTAGTTAAAGCTTGCCTGACTCCATTGGGAATCTCAATCACTGGCCTTATCTGTCTGACAGCACAGAAGAGAGGTCAACTTCTTCTTTTTTTTTTTTTCTTTTTGCTCATTCTCCTCTTCCTCTCTCTCTCTCCCATAATCAGTCAGAGCTGATTTGACCATTATTATCTCTGGCACCTTCTTTTCCACGGTGACTGATGGTTCAGGCTGTTAGAGGTGGGACACAATGGATCAAGATGAGACATGATTGGAAGTTGTTTTTTTTTTTCATTTTAAACTTGAACTCTTTGCTGTAGTGATCAGCACACATCTGAACATAACTGCACATGTTTCCTGCAGTCGTGTATATTTTAGGCTGATTGTGTATTTACGGGATCTTGCGGCTTGCTGTAAAGGTTGTTGTATTCCTCTGTGACGCCACAGTTGGGCTGCATGTCATTCCACAGGTATGCAGATAAGAGCCCCGAGACAGGTTTAATTACACAGCAGCGTTTCCGTCCAAGAGGAAACACATTGTTTGGATACCGCTGCTGATCAGACAGTCAGATGTCTTCGGCGAGATGCGCAAGTGTTGATACTTTCAGATTTTAGCCTGAAGTGTGTCAGAGCTGTCACGCTGCAGGGCCGGGCCCAGACGCGACGTGTCAACAGGTTGAAAGGGAGAGAGATGGAAAGGTAATGCATTTGCTTGGATGAATGCGCAATGAAAGTGTAAAAAAAATTAGAGAAACGGCGTGCAGGTGGAGGAAAAACAAGAAGCATTCCACCTGTGGTGTGTTCTTCAGACAGGTTGTGTCTGCTGATATGTGGTTTGCCTCTGTGTCAGAGGGTGGTCTCTGCCTCCCCTCCCCCAGCCAGAAATACCCTCCTGTCTCTGCAAAGAGGGTCGCTTCCTGTTTGCCTGCAACGCGGTCAGATATGGATCAAAAGGCTATTGTATTCTGACGCCTCCGACAATTTGAATGAGCGTATTTGCTCTCCAAAATGGACCTTTTTCCACTCACGGCCTGGTTGGATTCGTGCGCTTGTGTATTTGACAAAAAAAACAACGGGCCGAAGCTGGAGGCGTCCTTTCATGAATCCCACCTCCTTTTCCTCTGGTGGATTTCCATTGTCCCGAGTCAAACGTGATCTGTCTCCATCATAGTCGGAAGCACCTGTCTGTGGAGCAGCAGGCAAAGAAGGATGACCGCCGGTTGTTTCAGTGCACCGGGGTTAATACAAGGTTAAACCACTCTAGAAAAGTTTCTAAAAAGAGTATTTAAAAGCTCCAAATCTACTTTAATCATCGGCTGTATTATGAATATTTTATGATTTCAGTAAAATATCTCATTTTACTCATATTTAAATACAAAATACTCTGCAATCTATTCTTTTAAAATTCTCTCGTGGTACAGCACAGTCGTGTAGTGGTTAGCTGCCTCTTGCCTCACAGAAACATCCCAGGTTCAACTCCAGGCTGTGTGGAGGTGAACTGGTGACTAAAACCGAGCTTAGAATTCCTGCAGGATCTCCTTTTTGCTCTGAATTCTGACAGGTGTACCGTGATGTAAATTTTCTGTACTTGTATTTGCTGCTGTGTCTTTTGTTGTCACTAAAAAAATTCTAATGATAATAACTTGTTGCACTGAGGTGTCATTTGAGGACATGTGCAACTAAGACACAGGGAAATCCCTCACAGAGAAAAAAAAACAAAACGCTAGAGTTAGTGGCCTCTATAAAGTGGTAACATTTTTTTCTTGAAAGATGTTAACAGCAGATTAAAGCATAAAGGAGAAACCTGCTGATCGAGGCCATCAGCGGAGATGAACAGACAAACTGTAGAATTATGTGACTGGATTGACCAGTTCGACATGCCAAGATAAAACGATACGAGCTGCTGATCAATCAGTGATCACTTTTACAAAAAGAAACATCCAAACTTTTCCTTGTAAGCCGATTAATATCAACACAGCAGGAAGGATCGTAGTTTTCAGAGACACGCTGACGATGCGCCAGTAGATTCATTTCGATGTTAATCGGGCTTTTGTGCCATCAAAGCATCTTTACAATGATAATTGCCCGCTTCCTTGCTGCAAGATCAAATTTTAAATCATGACATGCCATCTTCATGTTTTTGTTCCCTGTGTAGAGACAGCGCTCACTGAAAGTTGCTCCACTATATCAGGCCGGGGTGTGATGTGTCTGTACTTACACATGGTGCAGAATTTATAGCATTGGTGACGGTTGTGAAGGTAGACAACAGTTTGCAGTGAAAGTTTCTGCTCCAAATTGTTTGAGATCACATGTAGGGAAAAAAGGATTCAGGTCAAAGGATTTCCTTTTTTTTTTTATTATTATTATCTCTGGCGTTGGTGGTTTTTCTTTATAATATCTGCTCTTACTTTAGCTAAAATCCCCTGTGACAGCCTGGTCAGAGTCATTCAGCTTAATAATAGTAGTCCAAGGGATCCCAACACGACAAAACAATACACAAGCAATAATAAGGATGCTTTCAAACAGAGATCACAGGGGCCAGCTTCCTGCCCGGGTGTCATTAGCTGGGGTCTGGATAACAGTGTGTGATGAGGGAGGTCAGTCCAAACTGTCCTCTCAGATGTCCTCAGACAACAGGATGTTATTGAGGATCCAGTCGGAGGAAATTACAGTGCGCGAGAACGATAGATGCGATTGGTGCACAAAATTATAGGAAATGCTAAACGTGTCCCGATGCATGTACAGTAAGCATGCTCTCAAAGCTGCGGACGTGTCAGACGCTCAGTGGCGCCCTGTTTAATTAAGGCAAAACACAGTGACGAGTACCGCGCTGATCGCCGACAAAAGAACTGTTTTACGTTTGTTTTTGAGCCGTGAAAACAAGTCCGGCGTTGTCCTCGAGTTATGTCACCTTGCGCAAGTTTCACGATGACAGCCGAGAGCGGCTAATAAGTTCCTGTCAGTATCTATTCAGACACAGAGGCCTGATTTCATTCATCAGAACAGAACATAAAACAGAAGTCTGCTATTGTCTGCACTGATCTGGTTGAAGAGAGAAAGAGAATACTGGGGTTACCCAAAGCCGGCCTGGTGAAAGAGCCGCGGATAAAAGGGCAGTTTTAAGAGGCTGAACTGTCAGGTGGAAATGCGCTGTTTTATTTACACTGGCACGGGGATGAGGAAAGCTGACGTCACTGTCTGAAAATAAATCTGTGTCTCTCAGTCAAAGCCTTTCTGACGCTGTGTTTTCCTCCTTGCCGAACTCGCCAGCACACTTTTCTCCACTTCATTTAAACGTCAGGCCCTGCAGATACGTTCGGTTTCCATTTCCAGATAGAGAGACTGTGATCACAGACTCTCCCGTCCTGATCAGTCAGGTAAAAAGAACCCGAGTGGGAAGAACAAAGGTGGGATCTAATCGTGCTCTGACTTAAGTTGGAGAAGTGGTTTGTAATCAGTGAGGTGAAGTCCACAGTCAAGCAGAGGAACAGGGCTGACACAGGTTTCCCCTTGTCATTACACAAACACACACACACACACACACACACACACACCTCCACTGTGTGTCCGTCATCTCCAGACATCTCTGGCCTTTTCTTTGTTTTGTCTTTGAACCTCACCTCCTTTGTTTACTGGGTTTGTCACTAAAAGACGAGGAGGAGGAGGAGGAGGAGGAGGGAGCGCGGAGGAAAATGAACGTATTGCTTGCGTGCAGACAGATATTACCCTTTTAAAATGCAAAACAAATATGTGTGCGTGGGCGCCCTGTAATTTAGTAGTTGACATGTGCACTTACAGTGGGGCTCCGGGACCCTTTTAATGACGGGGACAGGTAACACTGGAGACAGGTGGAGCACGGTGCTGTCTGACTGGTCCTAAGAGAGAGAGAGAGAGAGAGGGAGAGAGAGAGTTTGTTTGTACATGAGTTTTGAAGATTGTCTGACACAGACTGAGATGTGTCGACAGACACGGTGGCACCTGGTGAGCTCATTGATAATGTCACTGAGCGGCGGTAAATTTAACCTTTTACAATGGACGCCATTCCTCTGCTCTTGCTCAAGCAGGAATTCAATAGCTCAGTGGCACTCTTATCAGTGTACAGTCATGAGGGCAGAGAAAAAAGCTCGTCATTTTGAAAGACTCATTTATTTCAGTGTCCTGTTGACAGTAAAACAAAGTCGGTGCCACTCCTGTCGCTGCCCACGGAACCTGAATCGAAGCATCTTAGAGAGGAATTTGTGAGGTTACGAAGTGTTGGACAGAGACAGGAACGCCGCGTCAAAACGTCATTTCTTTAGTTTTTGTGATCAAACAAATCTAAAAATGGCAAAAGCAGGAAGCAACAAGTATTTATGTTTCTAAGAACTTTTAATCCCTATTCCCTACAGCTCAATACAAATAATTACAATTTCTATTTGCTACACTGTAAATTTAAGGTAATATTTTATTAGTTTTCGTGCCTCTTGATAAAGGATCTGTAAACATTTACGATGAAATAATTGTTTTCTATAACTTCCAGCCAAATATAACATTCCCTTCAGATGCAAAATATTTAAAGGTGCTGTAGGCAGGATTCCGCATCTCCGCCGATTTGACCCATCTAAGATGGCGATTTGAAACCCAGCACAGCCAATCCTGTCCTGTTTTCTCTGACATCTCGCCTTTACACAAGTTAAGCCCCTCCCACAAGAACGTGCGACGAACGCCCCTCGACCAATCACGGTTAGAGCCTCATGGGCTCTTCTGATTGGTCAAAGATACCTGGAGCTGTCGAGATTCCTTTTCAGCTCAGAACAGAGACAGATGGAAACGCTGCGCCCTCGCAGTAGTGCAATTATGCTACACTCCTAAAGGATTATCAATGGATACTCTAACATTTAATCCAAAGAAAGCACAGAAAAATTAGCATTGACTAGCAAAATCCTGCCTACAGCACCTTTAAGTTTCAAAATGAAGACAACACAGTATAATCAACTTTTCTGTATTGTTTTGTTTCTGTATTGTAATTTAGGCTCATTTTTTATTCTCTCTAAAATATTTATCAAGAATTGATTATCCATTCACTGACGTCAGATAGGTCCATACAGTCTGATTATATAATTTACCGATAATAATATGGATTCAAAATTGCGCAACACCATAAAGTGACGGCAGAGCGAACATGTTTTACTTCATTCTTCGATAAAAATGCAGAGACACAAAATGCACACATATTTTTGGCATTTCGGGTTGTTAATTATTGAACAACTGTCAAGGTGAGATCCATGTATCAGTTACTGCAGCGTAAGGGATTGATGACACTCACGCTAGACACGCACTCACATATGCATCCATGCATGCAAGCACACACACACACACACACACACACATATGGAGTACGGAATGTTCAAGCTTGAACACACATATACACAAGCATGTTGCATCAGCTTCAAGGGTCTGGAGACAGTCCATCAGCTGATGATTCCTTTTTGGGGATAAGTGTGTGTATGTGTGAGTGTGTGTGTGTGTGGGAGAGAGAGAGAGTGAGGAGAAACTCTACCGGGTGTCAGAGTGTGACAGCATGGATCAGGTTCACCTCTGTTTGTTCAGTGACCATCCAGAAATATGGCAGGAATCTGAGAAGTGTGAAGATGACTGAGCTGAACTTGCGAGCAGTCACCATGATCCGGGACCAATGTGAAACAGAAAGGACAAGAACCGACAGAATTACAGTCACGCACTGCACACTGATTAAGAAATGCAGTGAAATCCCCCATGTACATGGAGTAAATGCTGAAAAGTACGCTTCAGGTTATTTTCTTTCAGTGGAATGTTCTGCTTCAGAGGAATATTGGAGAGAGTGTATAAATAAGTGAGTAAGAGTTCATTTTCTGTTCATCCTTCCTGGATGACGTGTCCCTGTGTTGGTCATCATCACCGGCTGGCTAAGTAATCGGGAGGAAGTCAAAACAATGTTAGGAGCCTTATGACAGAACCAGGTGGGCCTCCTGACGGCCTCACACTTCCCCCGCTGCACAGCTGCTATAGAACACGTAAGAAGGTCAGATTAAGGGTTTTGAATGAAAACCTTCATTTTTATGCAACACATCAATTTCGGCGCCAAATGATGGAACACTATATTAAATTTAACAAAACTGCATTCGTTCATAGAGCCGTTTCCTCAGCGAGAAGTCACTGGTGTTTGTTTTTTCAAGTTGAGCCGAAATGATTTGTCATGACACAACTTTACACGCGAATTCCTGATCTGCTGACTGAGATAGAAATGAAAACAAGTGTTGGAAAAAACAAACACTTCGCTAGAAAGAAAACACCCAGGAAGAATTTTTTTTCATTCTTTGGAAGCTCTTTGAAATGAAGGGTAAACCACACTGAGCTGACTGACTTCTCAGGCAAGAGCAGAGGCATTTCCAGCTAAAAACCATGACACCAGCGCTGATGTTTGAGTAGTGCTGCAGATATACACGTGCTACTGTATGCAAAAATATCCTAAATACTGCTTAAATCTGAATGACGTGTTTTCTGCAGAGGGTCTGTGAAACATGTAACCACTTTACAGCTGCGTGTTTTGAGAAGGAAAAGTAGACTGTGCAAAGAAATGAAACCCCATGTGAGTAAAATCCTGCCCTGACCACAAACAAACATCAGCTGCCTGTGGACCGGAGGAAAAGTCACACCGGGGAGATTAACGTTTGGTTTTCAAACTGCTGTTCACCACTTGCTTTTGTTATAGACTGGGATGAGTCTCATATTCATGACTGTCTTTCCAACCTGTCACCAAGGCGGCCCAAGAGTTGGTTATTAAGTTTCACATCCTGTGCAGCCATCAGAGCACATTCAAGGCTGTTGTATGCATAATCAGAAGGGGATGACTTTGATTAATAAAACATGAAACCTAATGCAACGCAGTAGAAATGAAGTTTAGAAAAGAAGTGAAATCATGGCCAACTGGACAGCTCCAAAAATAATACTATAATGTGTATAACCCTGCAACTATCATCTGTCCAGCTGACCTCTCCAGGCTGTTTAAAGACTATCTGCCTTCCTCGCTGACATGCGTGCGTTCTCCAGGTCTTTGTCTGCAGAGCATCATCCTCGAACACAAACTGTGAGACTTTGGGTCAGCCGAGTACAGTGATACCCTTCTCTCCTCATCTCTGTGGGTGGTTTTGTCAGGATTTGAAAAGACATCTGTCATGAAGCGCGGCAGCATTCCTCTCGGCCCAAGAAAACCATGATAATAACCCCTCCACCTGTCAAGAGGAGATCATCTGGCAAATTGACGCAAGTTGGTTGGTGGACTTGGTGGGTGGCTGTGGTGCAACGCTGATGCTCACTCGCATTCCCACCTGCGAAGAAAGAAAAAAATGATGGCGAAAGACGAGATACATCTTTTTTTTTCTTCCGTGAAGTTGACATTGGTTCTTTCACGTCAATAAAGTATATCTGACCTCCAGTGAAAAGCGTGTGAGTGATTTCTCAGCCCCGCGCTGAATGGAGCGCTGGGTAAATGAAAGCGGAGGAAATCACTTAAAGTAACGTTAAATGGAAGGGAAGGCTGACGAGACTGACAGTCTGATAACAGCCCCCAGCATGGCATGGGACGAAATGAGGGAGACACAGGCGAGAGTAGGGGGGGCTCTGACACCAAGACACTCGTAATAGAATTCGAAATATCTCTCCTTGAGTCGGCCATCAAAGTCCGAGAAAGGCAGAGGTGGAGGCTGTGTCAAGCGCTTCAGCTGTAATGGGTTATAAAATGGGTTCGGTCTCAACCATCTCTGCCAGAGATCATTGTCTCCATCCTTGGGGGAGGTGACAAGGAAGGAGGGGTCGCCTTTAGTCCTGCTGCGAGAAATGACCTGAGGCAGGTACAGACTCAAGCATGGAAATTACAGAGCCGGAGCTACCGACGCCATTTACAGAGGCCCCCAAGGGTGTTCTTAGCTTACAAGCAAGCAGGTTCAGTCCACTTTTCAGCATTAACTGGTGGACAACTGCATTGTCTACGTGTGTAAAAAAGCAAAGCTCCCTTTCTACAAGAAGTGAGTGTGACAAGAAAAGAAATCACTCACGTTTGACACTTCACTGCAGAGGGGTTTTGCTTATTGCCACACATTCGTTCATTTGCTTTCTTTAATGTTCCGGGTATTTGTTGAGCACCTCGCCACTTCTAAAAGAGTAGATGCAAATGGACTTTGTGCATGATGTTCACAGATTGAAAAGCATCATTTTTTAAAACTTTTGACACTTCGTGGAGGTGATGCAGCTGGTGCCACTACAAATTCAAATTAAAACTCCACTCTTGCCACAATGTTGTACACTGATATGTTTTGAGGAAAAGATTCTCCTGATAAGTCCAAGATTTTAATCTTGTTCTTAATAAGATCAGTTGTAAAAATCTTTGAGTATAAAAAAAGAAAAATTGTGATTAAGTTCCAGGTTGATTGAGAGGCTGAGGTGTGCACAAATACACTGATATAAACAGGCACACAGTTTTTACAGGGTGACTCATCTCTGGCTACAGCTGTACATCTGTTTGTTTTTTTTCCTTTTACATTTGGAACAAAGCCCAACGGATGTGACCGGATTAGTAATAGCATTTTTTGGGATTTACTACTTTGTTTTACATTGTTAAAGAGTTATCCTGCTTCAGCTGACATGGACACGCCGTGCTCATCACCTTTGTTGCGAACACCTCTCGCTTTGGATCAAAACGTCCAGGCGACAAACTCAGTGACAAATCTTGTTTTTCCTGTTCATGCAAATTACATTTCCGAGAATAATTCTCAGATGGTCTTTCTCCTTTCCTTCGTAGACGTCGCTCTGTTATTCCAACAACACCGTGGAACAACAGCACCTCGCAGTCATCTTTCATCTTACCTTGCTGGCTCATACTGAAAAACACTCATCCACATGTGACTATAAGTTCTCAGTGCAAGCCCTGCTCAGGGACCCCACACTGAAAGTCCTTGTTGTCATCATGTGAATTACTCACATAGTACCAATGAATAATAGATGCAGTGAAGGGAAGATCGAGATAGAGGCATTAGAGAGGAGGAAGAGGAGGTGGAGGAGAGCTGAATAGAAGGTGATGAATGAAATGACTCAAGGCAAAGAGGAGAAGCCAAACAGTGAGAGAGAGAAGTGGATTTTAAATTACACGGTGGCTCATGTCAGCAGCCGTAATTAGTAGCCTGGTCAGGTGTGGTGAATGGGACAGGAAGCACGAACAAGGCGACGAAGCACCACAACAGCAGAAAGGAGAGTCCGCGGGGTGAAGGAGCCTCCCGGCGCAGGACAGCACAACGTGAACGTCCCCGAACTGGAGAAAGTGAACGAGAGCGGCGCTGACTGTTCCGCTGAATGGAAATAAGCTGAGAGACAGGCACGTTGTTCAGAATGTGGCGTGTGTGCAGCACGTGGATGACAACTCTGAAAAGTCAAAAGATTCCTGAAGCTGGCTGGCAGCCTGCCAAGTCAAATGTTGCTTTTGGAGAAGTGAGCAAGAGGAGAGGAGACGGGGCGGAAGCTGCAGATATCGACCCGAGAACCACCAAGAGTGGCCCTCACTCCCACTGAGCTGCATAAAGCAGCGATTAACAAGTCCACAGGCACAGGAAAACACACTTAAACACATCTCAAACTCCCACTTATCTTCCTCTTAGTAATAAAGATTTATTCATATAGGCAAATCTTCTTTTTGATATGTTCTAGATTTTTTGCATAAGAATTTAAGTTCATTATTTAATGTTGCCAGGAAAAACAAAACCCAACACAAAATAACTTTCACTTACCCGAACAAAGGAATTTTTTTTTTAACGAGATTCTAAATCGAGCCAATTCTTACATCAGATTATATATATGAGCTTTGCAAGGGTTGAAAAATACAGAAATTCTTTTTTGTTTCTTGTTGACAGCAACTTAATATGCAATCTGTGTTTAGCCATTCAATATAAGTTTTCAAGAAATTTTTTGCTGATTCACAAAAGACAAATAATTCTTTGTTTTATGATGAAATAAATGACTTTGACAAAAAGAAATGTGAAGAATCTGAGCTGTGTTCATATGTCTCATTTCTTAACTTTCCACGTCTCAGATTCACTAAGTGGCCACGTAACAGTCTCATAACCAGAGTGGAAACATTTCTGCTTGCAGCTGTTGCTTCAGTGAATATCTACAGATTACATGTCTTCACTTTCACAAAGTATCTCTTTACCTTTTCTGTATTTAAGTCATTTCAAACTATTCACTCAACTGTTTCAACATTAAAATAACATGAGTAATTGATAATATTTGAGTCAAAATGACCCAATTAGATATTTTTTTGAAAAGATACAGTAGCAAGATGTGCTGCTGCGGGAACAAAACAGAATTTGTTACACCTGTCAGTGCATTATAAATGCCTGGATTGAACAGAACTTCACCAGTTTGAGGACTCCTGTTCAACTCTTCTCAATCTACCTTGACAATAAACATGTACTAAATGATCTCATCTCTGCGCTGCTCCCTTGACTCCAAACAGCGGGGAAGTATTCCTCCCTCTCACCCACAGGTAGACAGGGCGACTGTCAGAGAATGAAGATGTATTTGTCTGATCCGGACATAGCTGTGTGACAGCTAGTGCACCCCCCCGGAGAAAGACTCACACCCCGGGGCAGAAGAGCGACAAACACACACACACACACACACACACACACACACACACACACACACACACACACACCCTCCA
This sequence comes from Salarias fasciatus, assembly GCF_902148845.1. Taxonomy (NCBI): domain Eukaryota; kingdom Metazoa; phylum Chordata; class Actinopteri; order Blenniiformes; family Blenniidae; genus Salarias; species Salarias fasciatus. The sequence goes on from NC_043759.1 coordinate 16,003,951, forward strand.
AGGAGGAGTCATGGGGCAAAGCGGAGGAGGGGGGAGGGAGCACAAGAGAAAAAGAGTGTGTATCTCTCATACATGGTGGGAGGGAAGGTGTGTGTCTGTAGAGAGAGGCAAGAGAAGAGAAGGACTCACATATGCAACTGTTGTGCAGCCAGTCACACATTCGAGAGAGAGAGAGAGCGAGAGAGAGAGAGAGAGAGAGAGAGAACAAGAGGACAACTACTGGTTGCTCACAGACACTCAAGCTCAAGGAGGGGATAGACAGCCTGCCTTATGTGTGGCTCTTCTCTAGGCTTCACAGTAAGTATGCAACCTCTATCACTCCTGAAATTGATCCTAATGATAACTATTCTAGAATAAGTAGCACAGAAAAACGAAAGCTTCTGTTGCAATCCATCGATGTGTTTTCTACATTGCAATCTTCAGCCAAAAAAAGAGTCACATCAAGGTGAAATGTGCTTTCTAGAGTCAGTGCGGTACATGCAGTCTTGCGAGCTTCGGCTGCAAGCCTTTTGACTCATGTCTTGATTTCTCAAAGACTATTTTATGCTGTATCAGAGGGTTCGGCAGTTTCAAAGTGAGCTGTCACACTTGTGACAGTCATTCCATGTCAGCTGTGGTGACACACTTCAGAGAAAAACAGAGTGAAACATCCCATATAAAAGCCCATTCCTGCGCACTCTTAATTGCATTTATCTTATTCTGAGAAAAGCTTGCCATGTTATGTCAATAGCATACACGTCACGATTGTAGAAACGTGCCAAAGTACCGCATGAGATTTTTAACGCTATCTGATGACGACCTCTTGTTTTTCATAAGTCAAAACGTATGTGCTGATTTTGGAAATGTTTCATTGGTTCGTCAATGATGTTTAGTTTTTTAGTTGAGTTTTTGTCTGTGCAAGAGGGAACATAGGTCATGTGAGTGCATCCCAAATAATCCCAAGCACAAAAGAGGTCTAAAAAAACAAAAAAAAAAACACAATCATTTAATTTTCTCATTTTCACTTTGTCTCTTTTTCACTGATTTCCAATCAGTAAAGGCTTTGTGCTTTTGTTTGGACTAAGCTACCTGCCAATACACTCTGTGAGCAAAAAAGAGCAAAGAGACTGTCGGGAGCAGACAGAGCGAAAGAAAGAAAGTTCAAATCTGGCCGAGAGCCAAGTCTCATTCAGTTCAGAGGAAGTCTGGTTGATTCACGGGGCGCGCTGGTTTCCTTGTGAAAGTGGTCCTGCTCCTGGGCTGACGTGCACAGGAACCTCCCTTACAGCTGAAGGGCTGTGTTTCGGAGGGTGACAGGATGTGTGGGACAGTGGGGCCAGTGGGGCAGCCAACACGAGAGGCTCCCCTTTGAAGTTTGTTTGTCCGGTACAACCAGTTGATGGGAGTCTTCATCCATAACACACACTGTGTGATTTTAGTCAAAGCATTTCCTTCAGCTGTTGTTTGCATTGTCAGTGTTTGTTTCTGAAAAGGTGGAAGAAAAGCGAGGGGAAAAAAATGTTGTTGCTCAACGGGTGAAGTTATCCCTATAGCCAGAATAGTGCATTTAGCTGATAATATAATGAGATGTGATGTGGAACGATGCATACTCTGAAGCGTATAAGCGCATGACTGAATCCTTCTGTCTTTCCTCTAGGCCTCCTCCTCTGAGTACAACAAAGCCATGTTAACGTCAGAAAGATCATCACAGAGCAGAGGGCTCAGCAGTGCAGCGATGCCAGGGACAGAGGATGTCGACATGACGTTGTGGAGGGAGGCAGACTTTGAGGAGAAGTGCACTTACATCGTGAAGGACCAGCCTCTGGAAGAAGAGTCTGAAAATCACAGAAAGACACAAGCGGAGAGATCCTTACCCAGAAACCTGACTCTGAAACGCTGCCACAACTCAACAGAGGTACAAAAGGCTTCCTTTGCTTGTTGGTTATTCAAATCTTAAGAGGAACACAAGTCCTTATAAAAAGCTTACAGTCTTATTCTCAATGATGTCACAAAATTATGCAGAGATCTATTTAACCAAATCCATAAATATCTTACATTTATGTAGGTATTTACAGCAGTTGTTTATCCACTTCTGACTCCTTGCGTCAGTCCGACATCCTTCCATGCACTCATCCATCCCCAAGCAGGAAGTACTTGACATGTTGTTGTCTAATTTCAGCTTTTCCTCTCTGGTAAGTGTGTGTAGAAGCAAAGACAGAGACAATGGCTGAAGTACTTCTGTACAAGCTCAAAAGCTCAATAACCTCAGATTTCCATCCCTTCGTTCCAGCAGAATTTGCACCATAAAGAAAATGTGATGCACTGGGACCTGTTGTAGGGATAACACCACACAATGGATCAAGTGTGTAACAGTTACAATGAAGGACAGGTTAATTGTGACTGAGATTAACGTGTTAACATATCAGAAATAGTATGGAAAATATATGAAAAGCTCTACCAAACAGGACAAGTCATGAAAAGGAATCATTCGGTTTCCTTTTTTAAAAGAAACATGAAAGTAGCCAAGAGTCGCTGTGCCTGAATAATATAAATCAGGTCAGACCAGAGGAAGCAGCCACTCTGTCTGTTTCAGAAATACTTGCATTACCACTTTGACCTTCTAATGAGATATGTTTGAAGTCTCAGTGAGACTAAAAGACAGGATGCATAACCACAGATACAAGGGCATCTTATATGCAGTCATAAGGCAAAGCCAGAGAAGCAAGGGCAAAACTAGCTCAATAGAAATAAACTGCAAGGACAAGCAAAATGTGGCTTATCTCGCTGCATACACGGTCAGTACGCACCTAGATGAAAGAGAGAGTACATCATTGCTTTGGGGCTTTTTCTTTTTTAACATGGAGCTCAAGGTGCAGTCAACTGCTCAGGGTGTGACCGTGACACCTTATCCACTCTTCCCCACCCTGCAGGCTTCAGACAGGGAGGTGAGTTTCACACCTGTAGCTAGCAGAACAAGAGTGGTGGTGAAATTTTAATATGGTCGAGAGAAACTGAAGATAACTCGGTTGATTGGCTTATGAAAAATTCAGCATGTGAACAAGGCAACATGTTATGTCACAGCTTTGCAAAAGCCTCATTTTCTCTATGGCAGATTTATCACCAAACTAAATAAGTAATGACAAGAACAAGGAATGTAATTTTCTGTTCCTCCTTACTCAATAATGACAATTCTCCATGGAATTGACTCAACTGTCTTGGTCAACCATAGATAAGAAGACAGAGGGGTAAATGATCTGATGAAGTACGAGAGTGTCAAGAACCTCATCCAGTCCAATTATGCTTTTCAATACAGCCTACTTCTGGCTGATTACTCAAACCTCCAGCTTTGGATACGCTGGTTAATTGATTCAATGTCCTCTGTGTTGAACAGGTGCTCGGCGTGTCCAGCAAGGAGCTGATTCCTAAGGGCACACGTTTCGGCCCTCTGGTAGGGGAGAGTTACACCAACGAAACCCTGCCCAAAGACGCTGACAGAAAGTACTTCTGGAGGGTAGGTGACTCGTATGTGAGCCTGGATTTATGCACATGCATGTCAACTTCAACTTCTTTTCAGAACTGTTCACATCCTGTCTCTCCAGCCAGAGAAGCTGCTGTGGCGGCGGAGTGGCACAAGTTAGCAGTTGTGGTCAATGTTTGACATCCTGTGAAACCATGAGTCTGCCTGTTGTTGCTTGGGCTGGGTATTGTAAAGATGGTTCACCTGTATGAATGTGCACATACTGCATTGTGCATCATATGTTTGCCAGCTCAGTGCACAGCTCATCTGAGGTCACGCACACACAGCTGTTCGGTTTCAGTGACGCAGCATTTCTCCTTTCGCCCCGCTTTGCTCAGTAGCGGTATCACTGCCAGTAAATACGCCATACACGTGTCCGCACATCTCCATGCTCACAAACTCTCACACTGACTAAGCAAGGATGTGGCTTCAAGCCTGAGAACTGTTACGCCTCAAGTCAGCAGCATCAGGGCATCTTCCATTACAGACACACTTCTGTGTAATTCTACATTTGAGAGTCAGCAACCTTGAAACCGAGCAGCTCTAACCAAAACCTACAGAGAATCTGTTCAGCCATGACTTAAGCAGCAGCACGCTTTAAAAGTTTCAGATAGCACGAAGTAAACTCTTTTTACTGTAAAGCATCGGTGAATGTATAACATCAGGGTCTCAGATTCAGACCATGCCAAATGAATTGTCTGTAATGTGTCTAAAATTTCACACTCTATAGGTCTTCTCGGAGGGACACTTACACCACATTCTGGATGGTCTGAACGAGGAGCGAAGCAACTGGATGCGTTATGTGAATCCAGCGTGCACTGTGGAGGAGCAGAATCTGGTCGCATGCCAGAGTGGCTTGGACATTTTCTTCTACACAATCAAGCCACTACGGCCAGGCCAGGAGCTTCTGGTGTGGTACTGCCCTGAGTTTGCCCGCCGGTGTGGCTACCCTCCGCTTGGACAGCTGGTTGTCGAGAATATCGGTAAGTGTCATGGTGCTATCCATTTTGCGGAGGAGTGTAGCGTAGATAGAGTAAACAGAAACCATCCCAGAGCCCACGCAAATGAGACATATCTGGTGTGTACTGTCATTGTGAAGTAACGCTCCCAGTCAAAACGCCAGGCGACTGACAAGTTCTTTGTGTGGGTGTTTAAGAAGTTACTCAGTCACACCCATCGCCGCTTTGTTAAAGGAGAACACAAAGGAGGATAGTGGAGTGCTGAAAGTAGAGAGGGGCTGTCTCCAGGTGCAGTCACAGAACTGAAGTAAGATGACACCAATTTCAGGATTTCAAGCAATGTTTCAGTTTCCCTTTTTAAGTCTTTATAGAAAAACCGCTGGCAGCACATGAACACAAACCTTTAGGCTTTCATTCACAAAAAGCGTGCATACCAGCAGAAGTAACACATGAGAAATATCACTTACATACGCACATACACACACAAGGCCACTGGAAGTGCTGACGGCATTTTGGCACAACTCCTCTTATTTATTTGGCTCTTAAGAGGGAAGAGAGGTAGGAAGTGTTCGGCTGACTACTTGAACTTCCTGACAAGGTGACCTGCTGACAGATTGATATCTCACTGAGTGTTGGCTGTTTGTTTGCTGAGAGCTGGCCCCTCAGGAGTGGTGGGGGACGCAACAGAGGAGTGAACAAAAGATAAGGGTTGCTTTGTTTGTTTATGTTGATGTTAACTGGGTTAGAGAGTTGGTGAAATGTGCATGCATACCTCTGTTTTGTCTTCTGTTGTTTGTCAGATTGAGTGCTTTGTCTAACTGAAGGTAATTCAGTAAAGTAGGATTTCTTACTTGAAACTTTTTGAGTATGAAGTGGGAGCTTTCCCTTTACGGTAGAAAGATTATGGATCCAGATGTTATAGACATAACCGGTACATGGAATTCAGTGATATGTTTGGTTTTTGATTTGCACTTGATCGTGCAACTTTTAAGATGATCTATCCTGTGATACACTAATCCCCTTTTACAAGTTTGTTCCTTGTATCCGGTAACCTGTGTATCCTGTTCTGCATATGATAAAAAAAAAAAATACAAGGCAGGCCTCACTAATGCAAATAACATACTGTATCCACTCGCTCATTATCTGTATCCTGATCGGACACCTATTGTTTTACTTCTGGTGTCCACTTTCATGGAGATCAAGGGTCTGAGAGAGACAGACAGACACACCTGATAAAATCATGCCTTGCTATCTTGTTATGTTTAAAGAATAAAACAACAGGTCTTGATTAGAGTAGATGCTAGGGTGAAGAGTGAATGAGTGCAAACATGGAAGTGTACCATTGGGCAGGATACTGGTTATTGCAACAACTTAACTTCTATATAATTTTCTCCGTTTGTGTTTTGTACCACAGATCAAAGACAGGCTTCTGAGAAGACAACAGGAAAACGAGGACACAGTGTTTCTGAAATCCTCAGAGAAGAGCCCTCCAAATCACACTCTACCTGTCCGACACATCTAGAAAGTGGTCCTGTGCCTCAAACCAATGCCTCAGCAATCTATCCCATGTGTCCTCATGTTGTCTACCCAGTCAAACCGATCTCAGACTCTATCCAAAGCCTTAGATGTGCACCTCTGCCATCTATACCATCCTACAGCCCCCCAGCTGCCAAAAGACCAGCATTGAATAGTCCTGTCCCCTCCGGTGTGCACTTCACTTTTCAGCACAATCAAAGCCCTGTCATAGCCAAAGCTTATCAAGAGCCCATTGTGTTTGATCATGCTCATCCTGCTCTGAGGCACAGTCCTTATCTCCTGCCTCCCTACTCACTCAGCCTCCTACCTCATTCATACCCATTCTACAGTGATCAATTGAAACCTCACTTTGCCCTCTCATCCCATTTACTACCTTTTGACAACTATGCACGTTTTCTACATCCCCTGGCCAACAGATGCAAAGACTTTACGCTTGGTTCTGCTCATACCAAACAAGAACTTATTCCTTCGCCAACTAGTGAGTACAAAGACGACAAAGACCTCATGTCCAAAAGGACAAACTATCTCAGGATCCCCTGCCATGACCTCAGAGATTACAAGCGCTCTTCTACCAGTCATATTCCTGCAGACCTCACTGTACCTGCCACACATTGTGCCTCGTCCATGGTAACAGAGCGCAAAGGAGCACTGCCTTCTCTTGCTCCTGGAGGATGCTCACCACCAGTGGGAGTGGGCGCCTCGTCGGACTGCCACCCATCCAAACCTACCTCTGCCACACAAAGCAACACTCAGGATGCAATGGACCTCAGGAAGAAACGAGGGGGGCAGTACATTGGCTACAAGACCCTGTCCTACCCACTCATCAGGCAGAATGGGAAGATCCGATATGAGTGCAACATCTGCGGAAAGGTGTTTGGGCAGCTGTCAAACCTCAAGGTCAGTTCCACTTAGTACAGAGTTACAGCTGCTCAACAATACTGACAATTTACATTTTTACAGGTTTTTTCCTTTTTCTTTTTTGATTTCTTAGAATAAATGAATGATAACACTGAACTTAGATGTACTTTTCACAGGTCCATCTGCGAGTACACAGTGGTGAGCGTCCCTTCAGGTGTCAGACTTGCAACAAGAACTTCACTCAGTTGGCTCACCTGCAGAAACACTACCTGGTTCACACAGGAGAGAAACCCCATGAATGCAAGGTTGAATAAAAATCTTTTAATGTCACCATTCACGCTGAACATTGAAGCTAAAATTGACTGAGACCTAAAAATTAATGGAAAGTGCTTTACTTCCGCACAGGTGTGCCACAAGCGATTCAGCAGCACTAGCAACTTGAAGACCCACCAGCGTTTACACTCAGGTGAAAGGCCATACCAATGCAAGCTCTGCCCAGCTCGGTTCACTCAGTTCATCCACCTGAAGCTCCACAAACGGCTTCACAGTGGGGAGCGACCGCATCGCTGTCCTCGCTGTCCTTGTGCCTATCTCCACTACTGCAGCCTGCAGGTGCATCTCCAGGGCTTCTGCCCTCTGTCTCCCTCAGCGTCCCGCAGACACTCACCAGAGGAGCTACATGGAGTCAACACAGAGATTGAAAGGTTTGACTTGAGTGAAGCTGCAGAGCAGCTGGAAGCCATGGCAGCAGAGGTAGAGATGGACAATGGGATTGTTATCGAACTAATACAGAAGATAGAAACTCGTGTTTCCGGCCACCTGGATGGTGGCAGAGGAGAACCTAAGCTGAAGATGTACAAATCAGAAAATCAGTGTTCTGGCGTTGTGCAGCATCATGACAGTCCTCTACCTCTGCACTCATCCAGCATCAAGCTGGAGTCAGGCTGCATATCAGAGTCCTAAGACAGCCTTGCTAATCCATCCATATAATCCTTACAGGTCAACTCAGCAGCTGTCCGTTACTGCCCTATTTGAAGTAAAGCCTTATCTCAATCATGGATTGCCTAGCTTATACTGTAAAGAGAGAAGAGCTCATGAAGAACCAAGACTTTACCAGCATGGCCTGGGACCAGTATTTTCTATTTTTGATTTGATGTATGCATTTTTCTAATTTATTAATTCTGTCATTTTTACATAAATTGCATCTCATGACACATATGACATTTTTCTTTTGTATCTATGAATTATCTTGGTGTAAAAACAAGTAAATACATGATTATGTATGGAAGATAATTGCTTTTATTTGTGGTTTTGCTGTGTGAGAAAGACATTCTGTTTGTTTACACTTGCGTAATTATGTCTCCTGATTAAAGTGACAATCACTGACCAAACAAGACTGTGTAGTGGAAGTGGACGAACCTCTGAAGTGTCAACACTGTGATCCTCAGCTGCTTGTAAGCAACATAAGCCTATGTTTGATTGTACTGTGCTAATTTTGAGAATTGATGATGTAGATAAACATCCTATTATCCATCAGCCCTTCAGAAAAAAACATCCTGAAAAAGAACAGCAGAGAACAAAACAGGAGTTTCTATTGATCTGATCCTGAGGAAAATTTCAACCTAATTAGATATGCCAGTTTTGAAGAAAATTAGTATGTATTTTGACTTTGCTTTTAATATTGAGATATGGACACACCGCTGATTAGGCCATGGGGTACTCACCAGCTGCCGTAGAGCTTCTCCTGCGTGGAAGACAATGAAAGGGAAGAGCAAATGATCAAATGGGTGCTGCTAATTCCTGTGTACAGAGTCTACCAAATTATCAGATAATCTGAGTAGTATGATCTGTCTGCTGATTTCGATCCTCTGGTGACAGTGTCTTTCATCTTATCAAAACAGACATCTTTGAGGAAGTTACTTTATGAATACCCTTTCATAAATGAAGCCCATTTTTTTAGGTTATAAAGTCAGCTTACTATTGCTGCATTTCATCCACCAGTATAATTTAATTAAAACCAAATTTCTGGAGAAATGTGAGTGCAAAATAAATAAATAAATAAATAAATAAAAATTGCATGGTATTAGCTTTGTGGTACACTTTAGGGCATATAGTACTACATGCCACTTAATTCAAATGAAACCTATTCTTAAATTTTGAACTTTTGCCTGTTTTGGTTTGTTTGTTACGTCTTTCATTTGTAACTGCTTTTTCTCTTTTTAACTGTAATGCTGAAATGCTCTGGTGGATCTGTCAGGGGATTCAACATGCAAACAGCTGCCCGGTCTCCAAACCAAGAGTGCAAACCACTATAGCAACGTATAAAAATTAATCAATAAATAGATTGAAAAACTAAATATAATGATGAAGAATTGATCAATAAATGAATATCTAATCCTTTAAAGATTTAGGCGCATTGGGTCAAGTCAGGACCTCAGTTGTGGGGGACCAGGACTGATATCCTGATGGCGGCAGAAAGGGAATCCAACATGAACTCTATCCAAGTCTGTGTATATATTGTAAAAAAAAAAAAAAAAAAAAAATACTGCAAAAGACTGACGAAACTGCAACAAATGATGTTTCCAAGCTCTATGCATTCATGTAAATTCAACCTGACAGACTTTCAAATATGGAAACATAACTCACAGAAAATGTGATTATTCAATGAAAAATCCTAAAACAAAAGGTCAAACTGTCCCTCTTCTGAACAGCAGATGCACATAATAATAATAAAAAAATCAACTGATTTGAGAAAACATAAATAATGCAAATCGGTGACAGCAACTTTAAATAAGAGGCCTGAGAAAGAGCACTGTTAATTGGAAGAACACAACTCAAAGGTCAAAGATATTATCATCATCCAGTGTTTGTATTTAACACCAATCACGCTGCTGTTTACCTATTATGCTGATGAATGAGAAGGCTGGGGTTTGCTGTTCAGGGTAACAGACAAAAGAAGCGGAGCTGGAAGTGGAGGGACGGAGGGGGGAGGGGGAGGCGCGTGCAGTCACGGCGGCCGCTCGGTAGAAGATGCCCCTTTAAAACCTCCGGGTGACGTCACATATTTTGACAGGGGGCAGGCAGCGGGAGAAGAAGAAGAAGGAAAAGAGAAGAAGAAGAGCAGGAGGAGGAGGAGGAGGAGGAGGAGGCAGCGGGCAGGCAGGCAGCGGATGTACCCGGGCTGAAGGATGCCCAGCACGGTGTCACCATCATGATAAACGCCGCCGGAGCGGTGGTCCGCAGGATGCCGGCGGCGGCGGCGGCCCGGCGGAGCGGCTGCTGGATCGCGTGGTGCCAGGCGGTCCTGCTCGGCGTGTCGGCGCTGGTCATCGTGGCCGAACGGAGCGCTCGTAAGTGGGGAACGCCGCTCCCGCTCGCCCCCGGGGCTGCTAGCTTGCTTTGCGTTTTGATCACAAGCCCGCGAGGCTGAACCGTGGCAGTGCCCGGGGGTTGTTTACCGTGTATGTGTGGCGGATGAAAGGGTGCTGCTGCACAGACATGGTGCTTCGTGCTGGAACCGCCTCAGTTCAGGTTGGAAACACCGTTATGATGATAGCGGTGTTGATGCTCACTCGCTACTGTTAACCTGGCAGCTGCTGGGAGAGTCCAGAGCAGCTCACGGTGGATAAGTGGGGCTCCAAGTCCTCCAGGGGTCACAGATCAGAACTTTCAGCCAATGACTCAGTTTAACGATCAGCATTTATAACGATGTCCTCGGCAGCCACGTGAATAATCCTTAGCTTTCACCTTTGATCTGCCCTCTGTACCCTGATCGTATTGATAAAATAATAGATGGATAATATCTCAGGTGCTGTCATTATTGCTGCTTTCCAAAGCGTGCACGTGCAGTCTGCATGGTGCAGCACAGTGTGACGATTCCCTGACTAAGCAGATCAATGGGGCAAGGTCAGGACACAACACAGAAGAGATGACTGGACGTGGACTAAGTGTGACTTTGTCTTTAGCAGATATAAATACCTGACACGATACTTCCCGGCACTGTTTAGTCACCCTTGCAGAGGATGAAAAGGTGTTACACAAAATTATCACTGTAAAGCAATGATATGCCCTGACACAACAAGCTTTCTGGTGCTACATAAGAATAGAGGTTATGTAACTAAGGTAATTAATGCTTGTGTTCTAAGGATTTTGGTGCAGCCTGTATGATCTTATTAGAGAAGCTTTCTATTTAATTAAAGGGCAGCTCCAAGTGTGTGTGCTCTTTCATTTCTCAAGGACTTTGCAGTTCTTTGCAGCTGTCACAGTGCAACACATACATGCAGGGTTTTCTTTGCAGCTGCACTGATGTGATACAAAACACATAACCTTGCACCTCTGTGTGTGTTGTTTGTGTGTGTTGTAGTCATCTACTGTATAGGGTTCTACCTTTGGAATGAAGAGACACAGTGGGCAGGCCTCACACTCGGCCTCTTTCTACCGGGGACGACGGTTCAACTGCTCAGCGTGAAATGGTACTACGACGATGGAGATGACAGGCGATGCTACCTCTCTGTCATACACATACTCCACCTCGGCATCTTTAAAAGGTAAGCATCTTCAGATATTTTATGTATTTGATGCTGTTAGAGTTGAAATACAATGTGCAGTTTAACATGCACTGTTATTATGTTTCTTTTTCTTCAAATATCTACTAAAAGATGTATTTCCATCATTTTTTGTCATTGAAACCTTTGTTGAGGTTACATTGAGTTTCTGCCCTGATGTGTGCCTCTATCTCCCTCTTCTGACAGGCTGTGGGACTGCATGAGGTCTGTGTTGCAGATGCAGGGCTCGGTGGCAGAGCTGGGAGCCGCCGTCATGCAGCAAGCAGATGTTTCTGCCCTTTGGCTTCTGGAGGCTCTTGTTCTCACTCTGCCCCAGAGCCTGCTGCAGGCTTATGTCGTGGTGTCCACTGATGTGGGCATCATGTCGCCAGGTAATGTGGTGTATCGATTGTTGCAGAACTGCTCTGAAAAGGAGATGATGTGTGTTTTTATGCAGTTTTACCTCTGTTTTACCCCTAGTGGCCTACTGCTGTGGTCTGTGTGTGCTGTCTATATCCTGGTCCTTGGTATTGTACAGCCGAGCCTGCTGTCTGATACGGCCGGGTCACCTGGCCATGCCTCCAGCGGCCTTGCTCTGCCAGCTGGTGTGGAGGGCAGGCATGTTGGGTGCCAGGGTGACATGTCTTATGTTCTTTGCCAGGGTGTTTAACTGGTGGGTTTGTGGAGTAGCAGGTGAGTAAGAAAAAAAAAAGTGTGCTTTTGTTATGTTGGCCATATACTCCAATAATGGAAAACTTGTGGAACTAAGCAATCAGTTAGCAGCATACATCAACAACAGAAAGGCTATCGGCTATTTGAGGCGCTGAATGCTGTGTTCCTAATAGCTCTAAATTCATGAATAATTGAGGAGACTTGATATTTATTGAGTTGAAGTTAATAAAAAGATTGTGTAATTATCCGCAAAGTGATGCAGCCTGTCCTCTTGATCTACTTTTCAGTTGATCCTCTGCATCCACTGCACTTGAACATTCTGGTCTATTTTTACGTTGACCTCCAGGTTTTCACTGGCTCACGGCCTCTTTCTGGCTGGTGTCTCAGCAACCGGACATATGCACCGGTCCGTGGTGCTGGCGCGCCTTTAATGGCATCATGGGCCTCGTCCATGTCTTCCTCTTCCTCAACGTCAAAGACGGACCTTCACGCTTCCGCATGGCCAGTTTCTATGCCGTAAGATGTGACTTCAGTTAAATATGTTGCTCTTGCACTTGTTTCCATGTATTTTCAGTATATTGTTTGTACTCCATGTGCCCATCAGCCTCAGCAGGTACACACACAGATGTGTGTACACAAGCAAAAAGATTTCAGTGTCACTGTCACCTCTGTGTCCTTAGAATGCAGTGACGTAAAGCTGTCAACAAATGACTGATGGTGTGACCTTCTCTCTTCCTTCAGTTCATGTTCATAGAGAATGCCACTCTGCTGCTGGCCGCGTCCGACTTCCTTACTGAAGCATCATGGGACAACATGACCCTTCCCACCTCTGTGCTGTGTAGCTTTGTCCTCGGTGAGTCATTCCCTCCATATCTGCAGTATTCAGCCGGCTTCTCCCCAGATGTTTTGATGTTCATTGATCATAATTAGACTGACGCGGGCTTGTCAGATAGTTTCAGCAGCATCAGGCTGACGAACCCACAGGGGTGAAACGCAAAGGTCAAAACGATCGCGGTAAATACCAAGTCTTTTCTATGTTTTCTTTATTGTCCTTTCCAGGTGCGATCTCTCTTGTCCTGTACTATCGGTTCCTTCATCCCAAGTCGACAGAGATCTCCCAGGGCATGAATCGCAATCACATGGGCAGCACATGCATCGAGCAAGGGGAGTCCTCCTTCTCCCTTGGCGACAAAAGTCTGCCAGCCCCCTCCATTCAAAACCACGGCAGCTTCTCCCTCTCGGGTGTCGCTGGTTCACTGCTGGAGCACCCGGGGAACTGCGGGGTCCGGCCGAACAGTGCCTGCCCCTGCTACCATCATCACTGGCTTTTGATCCGCCTCGCCCTCAAAACAGGTGACCTTGGTAAAATTAACAGGGCATATGGAGCTGGAGGTGCAGCAGCCATACTGGACATGGAGGAGTACAACCAAGAGTATAAAAGTAATGAGGGCATGACCATTACAGCTGGAGGCAGCTGTGAAGGTCTTTCCACCTCTGAGTCCCAGGGGAAGGGCCTGGCACCCCTCTCAGACTGCAAAGATGAGTTCCAGAGCGTAAGCGAACCCACATCGACTGAACAGCCCGAGGAGGATGACAGTCTGGAGATGGAGAGCCCCATGGAGTCACCCGCATCAGATTTCAAGCGCAGTTCACCCGAAGGAAAGTCTGTGTTCGGCGACAGCCCGGAGCCGTACTTTTGCCCTACAGAATCAAGTTCAACTTTGTACTTCAGCGCCGATCCTCAGTCTCCCAGCAGCGCCAGCAACCCTCGGTTGGACCGAGACACCGGGGGGCTGGAAGAGGGGGTTTGCCTGAACTCAGTGCCGAGCGACCCTGCCCTCCACAGAGATGTTCGTGGACTCATGGGACGGGTCGGCCCGCGCTGCACTTCCACTCCCAAACTGGACTCTGGAGTGTTGGACTCTCCTTCCAGTGTCCCTCATCTCACGGGTCCCAGGAGGCAGCTCATAATGTCCCGGAGAGATGAGGACGACAGTTTCTAGCTGCCTCGTGACAGAGCCAGGGAGCAAGTAACAGCAGCTTCTCCCTCACTGAGAGAGTACACCAGCTTTTCAGGAGACAGATTATTTATCTTCTCATTGACATTGAGAATATATAAAATATTCACATTTCTTTGTTTCTATACATGAAGCACACTGTGTGTATGCAATTTTTGGGAATAAGCATAACTGTGACTCTTCTCGAGCTAGAACTTTTCTCAAGGCATTGCTTTCCCAAATGCTGAACAGCCTGAGGTCACTCCAGTAGAACTGCCATTGAACATCAAGAAAACATAACAGAAGAACTCAGTAGTCACAGCTTTGGGGTATTTAGCTCGGGCAAATCATCTCCCTGGCATTCAACTCGACAAACATATTTGTTTGGCAGCAAAGAGCTTAAGCCTCCAAGATTATAAAGTGCAACAAAACTCCGGTTCTACCAGACTGTAATCACAACAAGACGGTGATCAATAGGTTGATGATCGTCTGTAAAAACACACAGCTGCGTCATGGAGTGAAACGGCTGACGCTAAACACTAATACTGCTGTCGTTCATATAAACAGTCAGCATCAGCTTTTACACTAGAGAAGTTATTTCCAGATCTAAGTGTCTGACCTCTGAATCTTAACCATCTCAGTATAAGCCACAGCTATTTTGGCATCTTAAAGCACAAGTATCTTCTGTATCATATGACTATTGCTGTGATGCTGTGATTTTATTTATTTATTTTTATTAACCTAATAAGAGGGAAAATAAATCCCTGCCTCTCTAGGCTGTATTTTTTGTAAATTAACTGCCATTGCATTTAGTTGGGCCACTCGGTCAACCTGGGAATACTGTGTTTGATGTTTTATTAATATTATTATTTACATGTTGATCATGTAAGTGCTGAAATGTTTTTGCAAATTGCATTATGTAGGGGGAAAAATTAATGTCTCAGGCATTGACTTCAAAAAGCTTTCAGCTGTCTGTTGTGTAACAAATATGGTTTCTGGGACATTTGTGGTGATTTTTTTTTATGTGTTCTTGCAGTTTTCAGGGGGCAGATTTTTTTCCCCTCCAATGCTGTTTGAAACCCACAAACAAAGAAGTGAAATGATGCTGGGTTTTGTGTGTTACCCAGGTGACTGCCTATATGACACTTTGAACTGTGAGGTTCAAGGCCACTGGTGGCTTGAAATAAGCAATAAATAACCTACATGTTGGGGTTATTGGAATACAAGTGTGTGTTTCTTTCTTTCTTTCTTTTTTTTAAATAAATTGAAATAAGTCAATACTTCACTATATTCAAAAAACAAACGGTGCTACATTGTTGAAAAGTTCAGTCGTTTTTTTACCTTTTTTTCACGGTAGAGTGAAATCAGCTTATTGTGTAAATGGCCTCGAAGAAGGTATTTATGGCACTCGCCCTTTAAGACGACGCGCATGCGCAGACCGCCGAGAAAGTTAACTCCTGAACTTCGTAGTCAGAAAAATTCTGATTTATAAAATACCAGGGAATACTCCGTTGAGTTGACATGGCATTTCGCCGAAGAAACAAGAGTTACCCCTTCTTCAGCCAGGAGTTCCTCATACAAAACCACGCAGACATCGTTTTCAGTCTGGTGATTTTCATTTTGATTGGATTGATGTTTGAGGTGAGATGAACTCTGCTTCTTTTTTTTTTCTTCCCTCGCCTCACTCAGCTGTTTTAAGATGGCATGCCTGCTGCACGGACAAAGATGGAACGTGAAAAGATTTCTTCTGCTTTCTGAAGCTACAAACGCCTTCAGGACGCGTGTTTTCTTGTAGTCCAAACCTCCGCGGGCTTTAGGTCGCTTCTTCAACAACTTTTAGTGAACAATGAATACTGCTCTGTTCTCAAAGTAGCTGTAAAGTGTCCATACCGAGCCGCACAGAGACACTTTTTAAACTATTTCCCACCTTTTATACGCGTGCTGCTTTACACGTTAACTTTTCTGTGCCTTGCTTTTTAGTATTTACGTGTTTCGTACTTTGGGGTGCACCTGATGAAGAAACCCCTTTGTTGTTACGGACGTGACAAACTTCTTTAAAAAAAACACATTTTCCATCAATATTTACCTTCTTTTACGTGTCTTCATATCTTTTAAGTAAGTCTGCTGTTGTATTTAGTTTTTTTAAATCTGTCCAGCTACTGCATAAAGTCCCAAACAAGACAGGAAGTTAACATTTTAGGGGGAGTTAAAATAAAAATCGCTCCTTATGAGACGTCAGCCGTCAGTGGTTTTATTCTGAAACGTGTAACCGGAAGTTGTGTGTCTAGTTGGCGATGGCCTGACGTGAGTGGTTTACTGCCACGTCTCAATCTCTGAGCCGCTGCGGTGGGCTCCGCTGCTGGCAGCCCTGATCTCTGAAGACATCTATCTGCTCACAGTAGCAGCGTGCATCAGACTTTTAGTCGGCTCGTTGTTTCTGCTCTGTAGCTGCAGCCCGGGCGCATCGCAGCTGGGTTTCAACCCGGATCCCTGGCTGTGATCACACAGCTGGTCTAGTAGAAAATAACTAGGGGATTTCCTTGTTTTTTTTTTTTCTTTTCTTTTTTTTTTTTCTCGCTTTGGGGCGAATAGGAGAAAGAATAGCGGTGCAATAGATTTAGTCTTGAATTTCACATTTCAGTGTCGGATCACTCTCCACTGGGAGCCCAGGGAAGAACTGGTGACATGTTACACCGTGAGGGTCTCAAACAAGTCAGGGAGCAAAGTCCTCCATACAGGAGAATATACACAGAGAATATATTATTAAGAAAAAAAAGAGCCAAACCTGACAACTAATTCCAACCAGAAAACACACGTAAACACATTCTCTCTCTCTTTTTTTTTTTTACTATTTGCAATTCCCCCAAGTTTCTCAATATTGTGAAGTTTTCTGCTTTTTTAATCTACTGCATATTGAATATTTTTAAGTTACATGCTTCTAGAGACATCTAGCAGTTAGAAACCACTTTTGCCCCTCACTGACAGTATCCCCAGATGAGTCCATGTTTCAGGGCCTTTCTGCATGGAGTTTGCATGTTCTCCTTATGTGTGCATGGATATTCTCCCGTTGCTCTGGTTTCCTTCCATGGTCTAAAAACATGCCTATCAGAATAATCAGTGACTATCAATTAGCCCTTAAATGTGTGTGAGATTGACTTTACAGAGTGGGCACTTCCTTTGCTATTAGTCACGTGGGATTTGTCCCAGTGACACTTAGTTGTATGAAATTGTATGGATGATGGACTGAAATTGATTCCTGCTAAGGTGTATCATTTCAGGCCACTCTGATCGTCACTTTAATAATGAAAGTAGTGTAAAGTTTCCACTTGACTGAGGGTTTGCACCTTGAGGGAAGTGGTTGACTATAGTTTGGTGAGTTACCAGACAGCACTGTGCACATTAGTTTGAGGTTAGACACGTTTTTAACTGTGACAAGACTATCTTCGTCATGAAATCAAACACAAGAGTCCCATACTTCCTGTTCAAATTACTTTCAGAAAGAAGTTTTATTTCCTTTTTATGATACGTGTTTGTGTGGGAACTTCACACAATAATTGGCATGTCTTCAGACCAACGACTGGCAGGACGACTAATCCATTTGCAACAAAGTAAATGCTGATGAATAGATAAATATTTGTCAAGCTCTCATAAAATTCTGTCATATTTAACATGTGTAATATAAAAGCAGTTGGGGGTCACACATTGGGGATATTCATGCTGCAAGGTGAGGGATAACCCTGTTGTTGGATACTCTGTGCTTTAAAGGTTCTAAACCAGTTTCTTCAGATCGCATTCAGACTTGTGACTAATCACAGTTACTCTTCATTTCCAGGCAACAGCCAAGACAGCTATCCTGTTTATTCAGCCACAGTACAATGTCACCACATTATCACCAGGTATGATAACTGGCTCAATTTAAAATCATCTTTATTGAGTAAACATTGATTGACACAGTTGAAGTGTTTCACTTTCGTTTCTGCCTCTGCTGCTCCTGCACGTTGTCGCCGTGTCAACTGCCACTGCTGTGATTAATGAACCGTTTTCTATCACATCAGGATGTGCAATGCAAACCTGATTACAAGCATGCTCCTGTGTGTTTCCCTCCCCACCTATGTGTGCTTAGAGGGAGAGGTGACGTTGTACCATTACGGGTGGAAGGACTGCGCCACCATCCTGTTCTATTTCTTCATCGCCATCATCCTCCATGCAGTAGTCCAGGAGTATCTACTGGATGTAAGCACCTAAACACACACACTGACTGAACCTCTTTGTTTTTTTGCTGTCATTAACGTTAGGTTTGAAATGTTTGTGTTTTATGGTGAGGAATATATCACAAGTGCATATTTTATTCCTGCTGAGTGTGGAGTCTTACCAGCTGATAACAGACGAAAAGTTTTACCGCTTGGGGCTCGTCGTCGGTCTATCACAATGACACACACACACGCACACACTCCCTTGTGGGCAGCGTAAGAGATAACAATTAGCCTAATACACATGTCTTCAATATTGCAGGAGGAAAATCCACACATGCACAGAGAGAACATTCAGTAGTTCTATTATTTCTCTGCACGCACAGAACTAGAAAGCCCAATTTCTAAATTACGCAGGAATTCCCAAAATATAAAAATATTTCTCCACTTCAGATTTTTGCTTTCAGCATGAGTAAGGCTGCAACGACAGATGACAAAAATACTTCACATATTGTTTTCATCCAGTCATTCAGTGAGTCCATTTGAGCTATGCGTTAAAAAAAACAAACAAACCCCAAAACACATGGTGTTTGGTGATTTTAGATCAGGGAGTGGATAATATCGCATTACTCTGTGGAACGAGTTGCGGAGACAGAAACCCGGAGTAGCTCTTTATTTGTTTTAAAGCATGAGCCCGTGTGTGTTTGTGTGAAAATAGGTCATCAGGGAGGAATGAGGTTTTCATTTTAGCGCCATCGCCACATTTTCCAAAGTGTCTTGAAAGGATTACTCGTTCAAAGGAGGATTTTCAGCAGCAGCCATAAATAGTATCTGCTGTCTTTTCGCGTCCTACATTTTTGTGTTTCTGTGACACTTCCTTGTGCATGACACTGACAGTGTCAACATGTCACCCATCGTGGCCGGGTCCAGCAGTGCTCACATGATCTGCCGTATTGTTCCCGCTGCAGAAAGTGAACCGACGTCTTCACCTCTCCAAGAGCAAGAATACAAAGTTCAATGAGTCGGGCCAGCTGTGCGTGTTTCACCTGGTGTCTAGTGTGTGGAGCTTCTACATTCTCATAACGGTGAGTGAGACTTTCCTGCCGTCAGCATTCAAATGTCAACTTCCCAGTCGAGGAAATACCGCATGCTTATTTTTAAAGCTCAAACAAACACACATAACATAAACACACAAGCTGCTAACAATACGAAAGTGTTTAAGGATTTGTCTGTGCTTTGTCACACAGGAAGGATATCTCCTGCATCCCAGCAGCCTTTGGGAGAATTATCCCCATGTACATCTCAGGTATGATTAATTTCTTGGAAAATATACTAATTATGTTGGGATTTTTTCCCCTGCCTGACTTAGAATATGGCAAGAAAACAGTTGCCACTTATTGAGTCACCTCTTACTGGTAATGTTCAGCTTAGTTCTTACTTTATCCAGCGTATTTGCATTTCTCCACGTGTATTACTTCTTGTATGCACACAGCTCTATCCAACTGAGCAAGCTGATCCCGACTAATTATGGGTGAAGGCAGGATACACCCCAGCCAGGATGCTTTAATCACAGGGCAAACAGTCTCACACACTCGCATTCACACCTACAGACAGTTTAGTTTCACCAGCTAACCTCTCGTGCATGCGTCTCCTCCACGCATGCAAAACTGAGCAGACTTGGCGTGGGATCGTTCCAACATGTGCTCAGATTAGACTTCAACCTGAAACGGCTATGTAAATTTGGAGGCCTCCTGGTTCCTGTGTGAAACAAGCAGTGCAGAAATGTGTAAAGCTCTTTAGCATAAATGACACGTGTCTCGGCGCAAGGAAATATTTGAATGAGCTCGCTTCTCCCTGCGTTTATTTCCGCTCCAGGTTTCAGGTGAAGTTTTTCTACCTCACTCAGCTGGCCTACTGGCTCCACGCCTTGCCAGAGCTCTACTTCCAGAAAGTACGCAAGGTCAGTAAAGAGGCCGTGGGAACTGGAGGAGCACTGGAGTGTGACCAGATAAGCTCTGTTTACATTTCAGGATTTTGATGGCTTGTATATATACCCTGCTCTACAAACGGACTGAAAAACTTGAACTGAATGAAGTTCGTTTGTCTTTAAGGAAGAGATTTCTCGTCAGCTCCAGTACATCTGCCTCTACCTGCTGCACATCTCTGCAGCCTATTTGTTAAAGTGAGTATCCTGCCGAAGCAGCTTGCGTGAAGTTTATTTCAAATTTTCAGTTCACCGTTCAGCCGAAAATCTCAGTACAGCGAACCATCAAGTCTCTAAACGCCTTTGTGACCTGGCTCCCACTTCTTCTTTTCTGTGCAGTTTGAGTCGTGTGGGTCTGGTCCTCTTGTTCCTCCAGTATGTCTCAGAGCTGGGCTTTCACATCGCTAGACTTTTGTACTTCACTGATGAGAATCATCAGAAAATGTAAGTCTTGTTCGCGATCAAGCTTCATTAATGTCACCACTGGGTAGAAGTAGGGTGTAATAGTTAAAGGGATTGAGACAGGAAGACAGAACAGTAAAATATTTTTACAGGTGTTCCTAATGAGTGGAAGTGCTCTAATGAGCTGCCTCCTCATGGGGTGCAAGAGGAGACTGTCACATTTCAGATTAAATTTTCTGCATCACAAGAGCTGAAATCTTGCACCTGCACATATTATACCACGTGCCTTCAGTCACTTCCACAGCACCGTGCGTAACGGCCTTGTTTAGCTTTATGGTCATTATATTGAGTTGATTGTCGCAGTTTGTTTTATCTCTCCCTCCCCCTTTTGCCAACAAATGCGCTGTGTGCCTCCTGTCAGGTTTGATATGTGGGCGGTCAGCTTCGTGTTTACGCGGATGTCTACGCTGACCCTGATGTTCCTCTCGGTGGGGTTTGGTTTGTCTCGTGCTGAGAACCAGGGGCTGGACCTGGACATGGGCAACTTCAACACTGTACTGATAAGGTGGCGTTACTGTTTACAGCTCCAACAAACACGCTCAGTACACTTTGTACCCATTAAAAGTGCTGATTTCTTTTTATGGGTATTTTACAACATGCATGGTTCATATTTGCAGTGGAAGCACATAATTTTCTTACATTAGTGTAAAAGAAATGTGTGAATTACCATAATTCTAACCTTTTTTTTTTTGTTTGTTTTTGCTGTGGGCCCATTCAGGATGACTGTTCTGCTGCTGGTGTGTTTAACCCAGTCTTGGCTACTGTGGAAGTTTATCCGTTTCCAGCTGAGGCGCTGGAGGGAGTTCAGACATGAACAGGCTGTTCGCAAGAAGGCTGCCACAAAACAACCCCTGCGGCCACTGAAGAGGGATTCACGTGAGTTTAAATGCGATTCAGGGGCTGCACGGAGCAAACGATTCCAGAGAAATCAGCCAGTATTAACAAAAACAACCTGATTCTCCCTGACAGTTGGTCACCACGAAAACGGAGTCCTGAAAGCTGAGAACGGAGCCTCCCCTCGAACGAAAAAACTGAAATCCCCCTAAGAGAGCACACTGACTGGCCCGATCATTTGCCTGAGCGCCGGCCGAGGTCTCTCATCGGCGCCACAAGTGAAGCTGGGAGCCGCTGGCCGCCAAGCGTCTGGTTGAGTATGTCCTGAGGTGTCACATGGACTCTTGCCGTGACAGACTCGAGCCTGAATGCTGGAAAAATGAAATCCAAGGAAATGCCTTGAGCCCAACAGACATTTATTCTTATCATATCAGTATTTTTTTTTTTTTTTTTTTAATACATCCACGCATCCTGCTATCCCATCCTAAAGGCACACTATTGTATGCAGAGTGATTTAAAAGTAAAGTGAACTCGGTGCACACAGCGCGTGTGTGTCTGCGTTGAATGTGTCGAAGCATATCCTCAAACAAAAGTACTGTATCGGTTGTAGTGTTGTCAGATATTGCAGCTCTTGCCATTGAGCCAGCTTTGCTTGTTTTCTATACTGGTCCATTCTGAAGCTGAATCGTTACTGATGATATGAGCTTACTGTCTGAAAATTGTACATTTGTCACTGGTCACTTAACAGATACGCATCAAGTATGCACGTTGGATATTACAGCATGCCATTCCATGTCTTTTTGTTGTTTTTTTTTTTCCATTTTATTTTTTGATTCCTTTATTAAAAAAACATGCAATTTTCAATAATGTGCCTGGTTTATAAAACACTGCAAGCTGTGGGAAAACAAGTAGTTGTGGAATAGAAATAAGCGTAACTGACACTGCAGAGGCTGTTCGTGTTGAAAGACAAATTGAAAAATAAGGTGATTTGCTCCACAAGAATTTATTCACCATTGTAATCACAGGACTGGCTTTTCGTCGTGAGATGGTTCTGCAAGATCTGACAAAGAGAGGACAGAAATATCTGCATGAGTACTTTAACAGTTTGTAGAAGATAAGTGACATTGACAGGATGAAAAGTTATTATTTTTACCGGTTTGGTCAGCTGGCTGCTTGTTCGCCGTCCCCTCATCCAGCTTTTGCCGTATAGAATCCAGAGTCTGGGAGGGGATCTGATCCCAGACGGACTCCAGGTATGTGAGAACATAGCGGTCAGCGTCGGTCAACACGAAGCGGTGGCTGAAAACTAACGGATATCAAATGTGTTACAGTCCCTTATCAGAACACAAAGAATTCTAGATGTCAATACATCACGCTCACTATAAGCTATGAACGTCTTACCCTCCACAATGGCTCCGATGGCGAAGTCCGCAGGCGAGTAGTACTCTGGGTTTTCCACCGTGGAGCCAGGTTTGGGGACACGAGTCTTTTTTAAGAACTTGCCACCAAAGAAACAGAGGCTGGAGGACTTTTCAAAAATACTGATCATGTCATCTGAAAGGTAGTATGAGAGTATGAAACGGCGGCTTTCATCCTCGGGGTGTGGGGATTCCTGCGAGGTGAGACAGAAATATGTTTTCTTGTTTCTATCTGTAGATTGAGTTAAGTTTTGAGTCACTAAAGAAACTTCATCCTACATTGAGATAGAAATTGAGAAATGAGGTTTAGACTCGAGGATTTTATCTTACTTTACAGTAATGGAGTGGTACAAGTCGATCTGTATAGCAAGTTTATCAAAAAGGCAATGAAATTGGAAATATCTCACCAGCCGGGCACTGTAGCGCAGCACCTGGTTTTGTTTTTCCAGCTTCTTTAATGGATTGATTTTGGGAGGCTTCGGGTTCAGAAACAAACAATTCTGAAGTGAGTCTTCAAGAGAACCGAAACCATTGTAGGGAGGAACCTCCTGTAAATATGTGAAGGGAAGAAATTAGTGACGATTAAAAAAAAACAAACGCAAAACTACAGAGAATTTTGCACAAAATAAATCTCAATATTTCACCTTCTTCCTGTCCTGAACAACATCAGATTTCTTTGGAATCTCAACCGATTTCATCTCCATGTCTGGGTGGTTCTTCTGGTAGTATTCTCTGGTAAAGCCATCGCACTGGTACAGCGTGAAGCTTCGACCAAGCAGATTTATCGTTTGACCCAGCTGGAAGTCTTTGGGGGAATAATACTCCACCTCTTCATCTGACACCTCCATCACACAGATGGGGAAGTTCTCTGAAAAGAACCATTTTTAATAGTAGAAAAGTGCAATAAAAGGAAAAACCAATCCCAGAATTTGTTGTGTTAAAAAGAAAACTGAAGGTTTGATTGTTTTTTCCTGAAACATTAAATCACACCTTTTTTGATTTGCTTGGGTATCTTCAGTCTGTGCAGCAGAACAGGGAAAGGATCGTCACTGCTGCCTGGCTCCTGGACGTTTGTGATTTCTACTGTGTCATCAACCAGGTAGTAGTGGATTTTAACAAACCGGGTCTCATCAGCATCATCAAACAGAGCAAAGAAACGTAAGACCTGCAAAGACAAAGGTTGCATTTAGACAAAGAGCAGAACTGGCATTACTGTCAACATCAAATGACAACAACAATATTTATTAGGTTTTGAAACTTGAGGTAGAGGCTCTAAAATATTATTGAAATCTTATAGATTGTTTGTACTAGATTGGTTTTTATAAAATCTGATGTGTGAGGACACTAAAAGCATCCAAGTGACTGAGTTTGGAATTAGTGGCATGTTCTTCACCTTGCCATCCATATTGAGGAACTGGTACAGCTTGTCCAATTTGGAGGGAGTGCTGTACGGCGGCTGAGGCTTCTGGTGATCTTTGCTGTGAGAATCTACCGGCATCGGCTCCGGGTCGTTCACAAGTATGCCCTCACTTTCCATGAACTCCTGATCATGAGAGAGAGACACAAGTGGATACATATTCCAACAAGAGAAGAGGTTCTTCAACGGAATAAATATTTAAGCCAGGCCAGTGTTGTACCTTTGTGAATGCATCACATTGTGTGATGTGGTATTTGACCCCATAAACATCCAGGTCCATTCTGAGGTTGAGGTCTTTCCACTTGTAATACTCCCCACGGTCATTTTTAGGAAAACGCTGGCGTTTGATGCGTTTTCCCTGCTGCGTCCCGGAGTTCTGCACTCTGGGCTCAAAGATGCACATGCTGTCATCCACTAGGTAGTAGTAGATGACCACAGGGCGCACGCACTGCCCCACCTCTGGAGAATCCAACACGTCCTCCACAAAGTATGCATAGTAACGCAGCACCTAAAACACAGCGAATGAAGGACATTATTGTGGTTGTGGATTACCCCACATTTTCCTTTACGTCTGGGTGTCACTGGACCTTCTTGTCCAGGGTGACGTGGGCTGGAATGAAGGCTTTATGCAGCTTCTGGTCGGCGGGTCCATAAGTAAGGTCAGTGATGTCCTGATGGGTCAGATGATACTCTGATAAAAGACTGTCCTGCGCAGGGCGAACACTGGCTCGATGGGGCAGAGCGTAGCCATTCTTATAGCCCAGTGTCTGGCTCCGATGAAATGCTGACTTCTGGAGAAAGAGATCATTTAAGAGGAAACAAATGAGCAAAGTTGAATCCAGTAAAAAAAAAAAAAAAAAAAAAAAAAAGGGAAACTGGATACGTTCCCCCCCCCCAAAAAAAAAAAAAAAATAAAATCAAGTAATGTATAAACCACCAGTGAACAAATTTAATTACAACAAAAAATACCAATTTTAATCCTTCTCTGGGTGGTATGTCGTTGCCATGCCAACGTTATTAAGTGGAGAAAGTTACCATCCCAGTTCCAGTTGCTTATATTTATTACCTTATGGCTAAAATAGAGAATTATATCTAGTGTAACACTAAAAATAATGTTCAGATTGATGATATTATAAGTGTAACTCAAAGTTTGCTGATAAAAATAAATTTATTACAATATTATTAATTTAATAACTGATGTGTAAGTTTCACATTCACAAATGCAGATTGGCAAATGTAAACCCAAATTTTAAGTTCTTTATTGAATATAAGAACACATAACAATAAGTTAAACACACAAAAAAGTCTCAAAAGAACAATGTCACCCTCTGCTCTCCTTTGTACCAAATGTTGCTTTTATTCAAAGTTAAGCAAAAACTCTGGAGTTATAACTTCTAGCATAGTCGAGAATGGCATTCAAAACGTTAACGTTCAAACTTGACGTACTTACCGACACGTCCCGGAATGAGTATCCTGGTAAAAACGGTATTCCGTGGTTGTTGAAATTGTAGGTCATTTTCGATCCCAAATTGAATAGAAAGAGTAGTATATGTTCCCAAATTCTTCTCCCGGGTAGTTTTTTCTTCTTCTCTTATTTAGCGGTACCGTTTCTTTTCTGTGTAAAGCTGCTTCACGACCCACAGTGAGTTTATGGTCTCCATGGCAACGGCAGGACAAAAGCGATTTGATACATTTCATGAAAATTAAGTTCCGATCCAAAAAAAAAAAAAAAGTGAACACATTTTAACAAATAAACGAACACGTGCAGTCATGAAACAGGTTTTCTTATTAATATCAGTAGTATTGTCCTTGTGATCTTTGAATCTTGTTGAGGTCTAACATCACCACCAGGGGGCGACCTCCGCCAATAAAGCTCGCTGATGCAGTTGCCCAGGCTTTTAAATGGATAAAAGAATAAAAAATATATACATATACTTCATTAATCCCTGAGGAAAATGACTTAATACGTACATTGATACTTATGTAAGTCATGCACCATCTGCAGTATCAAACTGTTAACTGAACAAAGCTGCATCACATACAAAACACCAAACTCAAGGATGGGAGTCAGCTTTTTGTTTTTTTGTTTTTTTGAACAGTTTATTCCAAGCACAGAAGTCATATTTTGGTCTTGTGTAACCAGTAATTGGCACTTTATATACCTTTTTTTTTCTTAAAAAAAAAAAAAATATGCAGAGTGGTGGTCTTGAGGAGGAACCTATTATATCCTGTGTACAATATATTTAAACTCTCGTTCATAAAAATACAGAGCTTTCTGATGAAAACTGGTTATTGTTATGCTTGTATCCAGAGAAGCACAAACAAGTCTGGATTAACAATAGCTTATATCAATAAACTGGCAGCATGATCTCAGAGACACAGGTCATATGTCTGTTGTGAAGTTTTTTTTTTGCAGTGCCATTTCCTTCTTCAGATGGACATGAACATCTGTTTAGCACTGATACATTTGAAATAAGGGCATAGTTGGCACGAGATGTGAAAACAACACAATCTTTTGTGAGCAATGACCAGAAAAAAAAAAAAAAGATTCTAGCAAAAACTACTGGTACAAAGTTGGCATATTCTGGTACATCATACTTTACATCTGGGGAAATGGCAAGTGCAATGTTCAACAGAAACATTCAGATTTGTACAATGCTCCACTTCAGCAAAGCAACAGTCATGACCATGAGGGAAATATTTACGATGAGGAAAAAAAAAAAAAAACGCAAAATTTCCAATTAATAAATAGTTTGACCAGTTAGACACACTAGCTGTAATCTTGAAGTTAAACAAACTGCATCAAAAGATAAGTTTAAGCCACTAAGACCTCTTTGAGGCTCTTTATATGATAGCTAATTCTTTTCAGGAAACGCTGACAAAGCTGTTCAAATGGGCTGATCCCCTTCTTAGGAAGCAAATACATCAACCAAACACAAACACTAGGATTGCATCCCTGAGGTGCCGGACAACCTTCGCCAAGTATAAAAATATCTCATAATAAACCATACTTGAGAACAAAAAAAATACACAACATCAATAAACTATTAAATATTATAAAATATATTTCATAAGGGTCGCGATAAGTCCCCCCACGATATCTTTTGGTTTTGACATAGCTCAAAAAGGCAGTGTGGTTTATTCACTGGAAAGATTGTCTTCCACTGTCCCGTCGCGAATGAACTTGCTCTGCACTCTGTTAATGTTCACACTGGAATACTGGAGGGTACTGAGCGGAAAGTCTCTTCCGGCTGCCCTGCGTTCTGCGTGAAACAGGCCACCCGAGGCCCTGGTCCTTCGGTCACCATGTAGTTCCTGCAGGCCCGTTTCGATCGCATAAATCCTCACTTCAAAAAAAAAAAAAAAGGCCTGCTGAGGTCTGGGGCAAGGCAACGTAGCCTTTCAACCGCTCACTTCCGGGAGTGAGTGCCGGCAGAAAGGTGAGCTTAGAAAGCGGAGTGGGAGCTTCTTCTCCTGTGAGCGGGGTATCGCTAATGACACCCGGAGGAATAAGCAAACCGGTTCAGTCTGCAAAGCCTTCCACTCTTCTCCTCAGGGCGGACAGTCGTCGGCGAAGCGTCTCTTTCTGCGTCCAGCTCAAGTTCATCATAAAATTCGGTTTTAAGACTAGTGAGCCCTTTATGGACGCTCCTCAGCAGGCTTTAGTAATACCGATTGAGACTCCGTGTCCCTGGTATGTCGGGCTGCCCGTTCATCCAGATTTCCCGAATAATCCGCTCCCTCTCCTCCAGCCGCTGCGCTCTCTCCAGCTCCTCCGCCGACGTGAACACGTTCATGTTAAGCGTGCGCTCGAAGCGCCGGTGCCTCCGGGCCGACAGGTCCGAGGTGGTGTCCCAGTCCGAGTCCGAGTCGCTGGAGTCGGAGGACGAGTCGGCGGGGCGCGCTCGCTTCTTGGCGGGAGGCCGCTGCCGGGGCTGGCAGTCGGTGCGACAGGAGATCTGGACCACCAGGGCGAAGAGGGTGAGGAAGAGCCCCAAACACACGCCGCAGACGAAGAAGAGCGCAGCCCTCTCTGGGTGGTCTGTAGCAGAGGAGGACAGAACATGAAAATGAGGAAGGGAAGTGCTACGCTCAGTTGATTTCCGACACAAAACATTTAATCTGACCTTCATTTATCTTCCTTGCACTGGTAATTCACTTCCTTTGCTTGTCCTTTTGGTTTAGTAATGACATCTAAAAAACCCTGATGCACCTGCAATGTTCTGCAATGTTTCCTGTCATCTTCAGAAACTGAATCTGAATCTCCTCTTCTTATTGAAATGACATTTTTCAACTGAAAAACAATACCAAAGGCCACACGGCTGAGTAGTGAGAACTTCTGCCTCTTTACAGGAATACCAGGACAGGACTGGAGACCTGCCTTCACCCAGAGGTGGTAGCATTTATACACGTGATCGAGAGCCACGCTGGGCCGTCCGACCTGATATGTAGGTGTACGCTGCCAGCGCGTTGCTGATGAGGGCCATGTTGGCGCCGGAGGTGGAGTTGATGATGGGATTGACCTCCGGGAGCCGCGCTGGACGTTCACCTCCTCCCTCGCTTCCTGTTTCTGAAGACTTCTCCTCGTTTGGGTTGGTCTCCCTAACCTTTTTCTTATCTGTACAAAAACAAAAAAAAACATAAAGGTTAAGCAGTTTAAGACACATTTAAATGTAATGAGAAACTCTCTCAGACACGTGTTTATATTCACCATTTTTAAAAGCTTTTACAATACGGGCGCACTGAGATCCCAGCCAGGGAGTCTTGGCCACATCTCCAGTCAGGTTATGACGGTGTTGTTTGGATTTACAGTGAAGCTGGAGTGTATCGTCTGAGGTTACGTGACGACACCAGTGAGAACAGTGAGTCACTGACGGCCTCTGAGCAGCTGGCTGCAGATCCTCTCCCGTAAAGAGGAGCATGGTGTGTGAGACGCAGACATGTTCTGTGGAACCGAGTGACTCAGAAGACAACCAAACATCCGTTTCTGTTATGTTCATTCTGACTCAGGTCGTTTGGAAACAGAAAACCACATGGCCTGAGTTTGCATGTTGGGATTCTGAAGAGTTTTTAAATTGCTGCCAGTGAGAGTTCTATTTTTAGACGGAACAACTACTTCCTTCTTGTCGATTTCCCCCCCGCCCCCCATCACCTGTAGTTTCATTCTTGCATTTCCGAGTGTGCAAACAATGAGAAGCCAGACACATAATATCAATTTCTGTTTTTAAATGAAAAATCCAAGATACAAAAATACATTCAGAGGAGTGACCTCAGGCTTAGAGGTCTGAGTGAGTGTGGAGATATTCAGACGTTTCTGTCAATGTTAAGTATGTTTTGTTGAACCGTCACCCGCACCGCTGACCTCTAATTGCAGAGTCCCCGTGGTGCGTCAGGCTCTCTTTATCTAATAAATGCAGTTTAGACGGGAATTGCTGACGGAGGACGTAAATGTTTCCACCTGGATGTACTGTTCTACAGCTCGGCAAATATTCACCGGCGGGCTTTTGTGACACATGAATTACCAGTCAATAGAAAACAGTTTCAATTGTGTCACTTCACTGCCATGAACTGAGGTGTGTTCTGAGAAGAAAGAGGAGGATTTGGGTACTTTTGGGTATAATACGTGATACAGGAAAAAAGGATGAAAAATGACTTCACTGGAAAAATACAGAAATACTTGAATATGCCAAATAATCTGTGGGAAGAGAAGTTCCTAAATGCCACAGTGAGTAAGTAGCATTTGGGACCCGAGATGGAAGTAATAACACGCCAAAATCCTGCGGTCGATAACTTGAATCTTTTGTTTTGAGCTGAGTCTGACAAAATGATCCCGATCTGCCAAACAGGGTTTAAAGGCACACAGATTTGTTTAAAATCTGAGACAAGATCAAAGTTCACAAAGACATAAAATAAGTCCTCTAGCTGAAATCAATATTCAACTTTATATGACGGTGTTCATTTAAAATCCTTGGCAGAAAGATTTGACTTGCTGTAAGCCACTTCTACTGAAGTATATTAACAGAGGGAGAAAATACAGTGTTGAAGAATTTAATACTACATGTGATCATCACTTTATGAAATGTTAGTGAATTCCAGTATAAAATTATTTAGGATTTTTTTTCTTTATCGCTCCCAAATATCAAAATAGGTCGATTTTGACCTGAGCAGGATGTGAGGGTTAAAATAAACACTGAACTGAGGAAAACTGACTCCTATTCATCTGAAAATAACATGAGCCTAATAAATAAATATCAACTGTGCCATAAGATTTAATCCATTCAAACAATTTGTGCTTACAGTGTCACTTTTCTGTTAATCTCACTGAATTCTTTCCAGCTGAGAGATCACGTTGTCCCATGTACATGAATATCAAAACACATTGATTTGCAGATTTAAATGCACCAAGAATGTCATCTGATTTGATTTAGACTCCGATGTTGCCGTTTGTGACGTGCACACCACTTTAACGAGGAGCTGGCACTTTTCTTTGCAAAGAATCCCTCTCTTTGTTCAGACTAAGATCAGAAAGAGACGAGCACAAAGTGCTTCTGTGTGTGACGTGGCGGCGTTTCTCCTACCTTTCCTGTCGGCGTTTCCCTCAAAACACAGTTTGAAAAGCGACATACGCCGATTTCACACAAAAGGCATGCACACACACACACACACACACACGCCGCAACAATGGGAAGCAGTAATCCAATGTGCCATTCACATGGACTCTGATCAGATCATAAACTCGAGTTGCACCACCTTCATTGTGCTTTCTGTTATATAGGTCCAATCTCATCAGACAGATATGTAAACACGTCGTGTATGGCTTTCACAGTCTCCTTCTTCTGTTTGCTATCACACAATCAAACCGGAGGAAAAGCAGGTTCTTCCAGGCCGACTGTGTTAAAGGCTGTTAAAGGCCGGCGCACGGAAGTGAAGCCATTCATGCATCGGACGCCGTCAATGCTGGGGCACACATCTTCTGTTGTCTCCCCCCTCGGAACTCCTCATTCATTCATCTATCTTCCTAATCACGGTGCCGGTAGCTGAGCAGAATAATTATGGTGCTGGATGCGGGCCACCATCCTTCATGAATGACTTTTTGTTGGAGTTTCTTTCCTCGCTGGCGTCTCTGTTTTCATTCCTTCATTTAATTGTTGTTGTTCTGTCTACTACTTCCTTCTTCCTCCCACAGTATTTGGGAGTGTAGTGCACTCACTGCATCTTGCAAAACCTTTTCTTTCATAAATGCTCTAAAGCAATAGTTTTATGTTTCATAGCAGATGGAAACACTTGAACTTGTATGACTTTCAATATGCGTACATATGCGGCCTGGTTTGAGACTTGAATTATGGATGCCCTTGGTCGCTGGGAGGCCCCAAGACTGTTTAGTGTTAACTGCTCTCTGTGGGGGGCCCATGAGTGTGTGTGTGTGTGTGTGTGTGTGTATAAGCTTAGATGTTTGTCATTTCTGCTCACCTGGAACAGCGTCGGGCCTTTTGACTGAGCTCCCCTCCGGAGGGCCGTCTCCCACTATGTTGGGGTCATGGGTGCTGGGTGGCGGGTGGTACACAGGTGGTCGGGGGCCCTGCTCCTGCAACAGCTTCTTTGGAACTTTGAAGAAAAGAAGGGATGAAGACAGCAAGGTTAGTGTTAAAGGAAATAATAATAATAATTTAAAAAAAATGCAGGTATTTATTATGCAATTCATTACAGTATTTTTCTGGACACCTGAACTACAAAGCTCTTTCATCAGTGCCTCTTGTGCTCCGTTTCTGGAAACAGCTTTAGTCATTTCAGTTCATTAGCAGACGACTGCAGCTCTGTTGAACAGAGCTTGGAAAAACATGGCAGTGATTCATTTGTTCTAATGCGCAGAGAGTCATATTTTATATTTCACAGAGGACGTTGCTGACCACGATTAAAAGAAAAGCAATGCATTTTATCAGCATTAAATAAAAGCAGAAACACTGATGGGAGGCTAAACCCAGTAGACGGCTGCAGTCAGCGTCATGGCAGTGATTCACATACTCCCCCTGACCTTGCACGCCGATTCCCAAAAGCGAAGCTGCTCCCACCTCCTCAGCCCCCAACCTAACGGCGTCCTGTGAGTCAGGGAGTCTGCCCTCCTCCTCCCAGACGCAAAAACCCACGCAGCGGAGCGCGGCTCCATACATTCCTGCCTGCTCACATGCGGTTTTTGGAGGCGGGGCCACGCTCCGGTCACCGTGCTCATCTGCCCCGTCTGATGGGTGGTGGTTTCCAGCTCAGCCGGTGACTGCCCATCCAGCTGTTTCTCTCTCCCTCTCTCTCTTTCTTTTTTCTATTTTCAATAGTCTGGACAAACAAAACAGGCCATCGGGGGGATATCTGCCTCCAGGTTTTGCTGACATCGGTGGTCGTGCGAGTTCATTTCAGTTCAGACAGCTCCATTTATGCCATTCATGTGTAGATTCATTCCATAAAGTCAGTCAACGGCAGAAATAATCTGTCAAGGAAACACACTGAAGCGTGGGGCAGAGGGAAATGTCAAAACGCTGCAAGTAGCCAATGTATACAAGTCACAGAGCAAGATGGAAGAAGATAAGATGAATACAAATCAGGTAAAAACAAAACAAGAAAATGTAAAAACAGTAAAAAAAAAAAAAAAAAAAGGCAGTAATTCTTTTGAGGGGAAATTGGGGTAAAAAAAAAAAAAAACTTGTTTAGAAACCAATGAATAAACATACTGATCAAATATCCAGACATTTTTTGGCACTGTTCCAAAAGCCAATCAAAGCACAGGAAGGAGAAATACAGACCACGCTCCCCCCATTTCCACTACCGCCTGTCTCCTGGACGCATTACAAGCTTTTTCCAATTGTAAGCACTGATGAAATGATTGCGCCGGGGCATTTAACCACTGACATTTACAGGTTTACGCTCAGAAGTTCTGACAGAGCGGACTGAGAGGAAACCTTGGTTAGAGGGGCTTTTCTTGGGGCGATGTTGCAGCGGTCATGTAGTTTGCGGACAGACAACTGGGTCAGTATTACATCTGACTCAAAAGCACGTCACATGGAAAACACTTAACAGCGGTTTGTGAGGAGGCTGCGGAGGACATCTTATTTCATTTTTATGATATTCTGAGTCTAAACTAGCCGTCTCAGCAATTATATAATCATGTAGCACACGTAAAGGAATCGAAACACAATTGCAAAGCTTTCAAAGTCAAGTTTTATGAGAGCGATCTGTTTTTTCTATACTTTGAGAACCTTAAGCTGAGCGTCGACACTGGGAGAATTTTTTTGGAGCCAAGTTTGAAGTGAGAAATGAACGTGAGACAAAATGTTGAGGTGAAGACGTGTTTTAGGGTCGGCGTTATGGTTAGGGTTGAGCAGTTATGGCTCAATTGAGAGTAAGTCAGCAGGAAATGAACGGACAGCGGAAGGCCCTGTAAGGCCTTAGAAACCCAGCATGTGGGTCTGTGTGTTATTTTAACGAAAACAGCGATGTAAGCAGGATGAAAGCTTGCGATGCTATCATACTGGAGAAAAGTGCAGAGCCAATCAGGTTCACATGCGCTCGGAGAAGCTTGAGCAGTAAACCACTTCTATTCTTTCTTCCAGTCTGCCATTCACTACCCTGCATAACACGGTGAGAGCGGAACTCCTCATATATGTAGTGCGAGGCGAGTTGCATATTATAAAAACATATATAGTTGCATTTAAATACCTTTCTGTAATTGCATCATCCCCTGTGGCAAACCACACCAATCTGTCGGCTGGAAAGGTTAAAGCACCATGAATCTGAAACCAGGTTTTACCCGGGTCTGGTTGGCTCAAGCTAAATAAACACAGGCCCCCAGATGAGGGGGTAGAAACTGCTGCAAACCGAAGAAATGGGATTTGGCCTGGCAGCTCCCCCCCCCCTGTTCTTCATCACCGTCCTGACACACTAATCACGGGGTCCTACTACCCCCCCCCACTGCCACGCTGCCACCATCTTAGCGCCACGCCCTGATTACAGCTCTCTGATTGGTCCTAATTGGCTGCACATGTGGCCCAGGGTCACAGCTGAGAGATGTGACATTCGCATTCCTTCACAGTTAAAGGACTTATAATTGACACACGGCTGGAAAATGAAAGCAAGCGCAGGCTGGCATAAAACAACACTCAGATCAGTCCCTTTACCGTGCAACACCGCTAGCATTTTGGGGTTTTCTTAAATTTTGCAAAGTACAATATAGTACATAGATGACTGCTTTTCTAAAAATAATTAAAACCTCTGGAATAAACGACCCACAAACCACACTTCAGGAGCCAGGCATTTAAGACTGAACCAGTAAAACAGTGGAAGAAGAGTGCAAGGGAGCGAAACCCAAGCACATAAATCACACTCCGCAGCATGCATTATAATGACACGGCCACATAAACACAGGACAAACGACTCCGAGGAGTTCTTAAATATAACTGTACTGAGTGGAGCTGCGCCAGAGTGCGGACCTCTCAGAGCCCCGGATCGCCACAGGGCGCGAAGATACGAGGCGGGAAAGAGTGCCCATAACAATGGCCTGTGTTTACACTGGCAGAGCCCGGCTTTGTTTTTACTGGGCTCTGCAGGCTGGAGTCTGTGTGCATGTCTGTACGTGTCTGTGTTTGCGGGCCATGTGCTGACCAACGCAGAACACAGCCGGGACAAAGCCCCGTAAGCCAAAGGGGATATAATGAAATATTAAACCGCGCAAAATCGGAGAGGAGATCAGACCTCAGTCAATAATTTGGAAACGCTTTGGCCTTTAAGATATACATGGGCATCTGCTGAGAAGTAAACATTTTGGATATTGTTTTAAAGCTTTTCCTGATGCTCGGATCGCTTTGGCTCGGTGACATTTTGCACTAAATAGACACAGCCTGATCTAAAGTAGTTTCTCTGAGCTGTTTTAAAGGGGTAAACTGCACTGCAATTCTTCCTTTTTCTGGGCGAAGCATCATTTAAAAGTGATATGTAGCTCGATTAAAGTCTGGCTTAAATATTTGAGAAACTGTGTCCGTGCATTTGATATGGGTTGCAGCTCATTTATAGCTGGATAAAGGCATTCATTATTCAAAGTGGATTCATCCTGGAGCTGTCATAAAGTAAATAAACAAGCTTGAATGAGAAAATATAAAACACGATGGAAATATATTTTCCTTAAATGGCTCGTTTCAGAAAAAGTCCATTGAAACAATGTGTGGGCTTACGTGTGTGTGTGTGTGTGTGTGTGTGTGTGTGTGTGTGTGTGTGTGTGTGTGTGTGTGTGTGTGTGTGTGTGTGTGTGTGTGTGTGTGGAGGAAGCCTAAGCAGAAGCGTCTGGTTTCAATCAACCAGTGCCTACTTAATCCACAACATTAAAGTGCTGGTGGAGACTCAACATTCATTTGATACGCTAAAAAAAAAAAAAAAAAAAGCAGTGCCTCAAAAATTAAATCAATGTTTAGAGACACTTAGACTCACTTCTTTGGGTTTTTTCCCTCCCATTTGGTTTTGGATGTTTTGTTTTTTTTAATTTTATTTTCCAAACAGATAAGCACAAACACACACACACACACACACACACACACACACACAAAACTATTTTTCACCGGGGTAATGGCACGCCTGCAGAAGAACATGCAAGGTGAACAGGGCAGAAGCTGAAGGTGTTGAGGCTGCATTCCTCTTTTCACTCCCTCTTTCTTTTCTCTCCATCCCCCAGCGTAACACTCTAACAGTATCCAGCTGACAGCAGCGTATTTGAATTGTGTGGGTGCATGTCAGTGTGTGTGTGTGTGTGTGTTTGGGATGTGTTATTACATTGATGTTTATCCACCTCCTAAATGAATGCACTGCCTCGACCTCACACTATGTCCTGCTGTAAGCGTGGCAAACA
This sequence comes from Salarias fasciatus, assembly GCF_902148845.1. Taxonomy (NCBI): domain Eukaryota; kingdom Metazoa; phylum Chordata; class Actinopteri; order Blenniiformes; family Blenniidae; genus Salarias; species Salarias fasciatus. Next base: position 16,040,199 of record NC_043759.1, read on the forward strand.
GTGTGTGTGTGTGTCACAGGCATCATTAACACACTTGCATACAAAGTGTATCAGGTTGAGCTACTTCTATATTTCTGATATTGCTCCATTTCAACTGATGATTCCATTTGCACCAACTTTACGAGAGTTTTACCCAAAAGCTCATCTCTACTCAACCCAAATCAACTCATGAGAGTCAATGAGAGTCGACTAAACTCCAAAAGTCTTAGTTATACTCTGACAGTATTCTATAATACAAAGCATGTAAGCAGCCACGCTGCCTCGGAGCGGCTATGTAAACTTAAGACATAGCTGGATGGTGACATAGTAGAAAAACATCCAAGGTTTGGGTCGTGGCGGTCGGGATTACATTCCACACTGTGAGTGAGTGGAAGCAGTCAGCCCCCTCCTCCCTCCCACCATGTCTCAGTCAGCCCCCCCGACTTTCCCCACATTCAGCTGCAGAGCGTAAGAAATTTACTTTAATGCAGAACACACAACCCCTCTGCTGCGAGACACCCGCAAATGCAAATGTGAGCGCAGCCACACGCAGATACAGACGCCACAGCGCGAGCCCTGAACGTGGCCACTCTCACTTCACCACAGCTACCAATTAAAACTCCAAAATCCCAGCTGTTTTGGCCGTTTAAACCCTCCTCTTACACACCACAAGTGGGCACGTGCACACACACACACACACGCACGCACACACCGAGCTGGCGTCATTAACATGGGTGCATGACAGAAATAGATGATCTGTTGACAGTGTGGGGTCATAACAATCATCGAGATAATCACTCGGTTGTGGTACTCCCCCTTCGGACCCCCCACAAACACACACACACAAACACACACACAGGCCTGATTTTATGACTTCAGCACTGATAATATCGACAACCTCGTACGGTTGGCATCAAGCAGACAAGCTGCCACATTCATGGCATACTCCTCTTACTGTAACATATTCTGCATTCTCCTCTCCGGCGTGTCCCTGAGCCGTCTATTTTCTTCCCAGCACTCCTGTGTACGTATATATAACAAGCCACATTTCTCAACACTGTGACTGTGGAATCCGTTCTAACTATATCATTAAATTATCCCCATTGTTTACAAGAATTCACAGCCATGCACGACCTTGTGTGTTTTCAAACTGGAGCTGCCTACAAAGCTTGAACGCTGGAACGTCCACATCTATTGTAGCGCGATCAGGGAGAGGCTTCGTTGTTATCTGATGCTCCGCCGGATCAACGTGGGTGTGACCGACGTTGAATACAGAGCCGTCGTCGGGACGCAGAGCTGCTGAACTCATCAAACGCAGACAGAGACGCAGATTTACCGCCACTGATGCGGAGCGCAGAGAGGACAAACGGTTGCAGGACTCGACCAGTAAGGCAACGCCGAACAAGCATGTTCCAACATATGTCAAGGCTAATCTAAACAATGGTGCTATCTTTAGCTCAAGGCAACAACTGTTCACTCAGGGCAGTTAATAAAATCAACGCTTGGCAACATTACAGCTATCTGAGACCCGAGGACTGCCTGGCATTTTGATGAAGGATTAATCCTGATAAAAGTAGCGCTTTTCTGAATGCGCCCTCATATACAGGTGGATTTACTCTACTGTGGTGTGTAGGGTCAGGTCCTTGTCATTTAGTGACACTTTCAAAGGCTGCTACGAACGCTGGCAGAGTTTCATTAGAGCGCTTGGATCATCTTCCGAGAGTTGATTATCTGAAAGGGATGGGTTCATCTTTTTTGAAAGACATAATCTAAAGTCTAAAGTTTTGGTTTACACTTTTCAGGTTTATACAGATGGAATTTTCTTTGCTTTGTGGGCACAGTTCCCTTCTGAAAGCATTAAAAATAATCACTGAATTAGGAAAAAACAGTCCTGCTCTGCTTCCAGGAACACTGATTGAAATCCCAGCCCGAATCAGCAAAATCATTTCTGAAGCTGTTTTCACTCCTGGTTGTGGTGAGATCTCAGCTTGTACATATACAGCTATGATAATCTCACCTGCACTGTATTTCACACAACCACACATATATACTGACAGTTCAGAGCCACCAGTTAGACCAAGCATGCATTTGAATTGTGGGAGGAAATCAGGGCAGATGGAGAAGAAACCCACAGACGTCATAGAGAGAACATGCAAACTTCAGGGAGTGTAGCGCCGTCAGAGCTGGGATTTCTGAACAAGGAGCCTTCATTGACTTCAGTCACGACTGACATTTACTTTGTTAAAGTATGGATAAAATATAAAACGCAAGATTTTCAGTGAATAAAGTCTGAGTGATGTGAGTCGTGGTATTGTTTGGTGTATCTGAATGGCGTTCTTTCAAAACTGAACTGAAGCAGGGGCTGAAAAAGACAAAAGCCCAAAAGTTTTAGAAGGAATACCGCCGGTTCACAATAACCCAGGACAGGCTCTGCTTCACTCTGCTGACCCTCAGAGGATCCTCTGAGGCTCACCGGGGTCGGCACAGAACATGCTGAATGGGTCTCTTTGATAAAACTAACTCCATTAAAAAAGGTTATTAGGAGCAGCGCAGACAAAGATCGGGTGTTTCTGACAGTAGTGAAGACCTCCCTGGGGTGGTCAGTGTGACTCTGATCTCTTCTCTTTTTTTGTAGATAAATGCTCTATGAGTTATGGTTATGAGAAGTCCACATGCCAGATCCTGTCAGTGGTGGCTGGATGGTAGTATAGAAAGTAAAATAAATGTCTGAAAATCGTGCAAAATCCAACTGTGTTTCATATTTACAGTGGAGGCTATGGCGGGTTCAGGCAGTGTGACTGCAGAGTGTGCAGATAATGAAACGGTGTGACCTCAGTCGCATGCACTGTTCAAACCATTGTGATAACATTCTGATTTTTCAGTAAACACCAGAAAGGAGTAGATTAGATTAAAAGCCATTGTCCAAAACAATCAAGGAAAATGTCCGTACCAGTGAAGGTCTGCAGAGTTTCCTTCACCATCTGTGTGTCATTATGCGCTCTATGATTTCATGAAGTGATTCTAACTCAGATCTCTTCTTGATCATTCTGGTAAAACACTACCACCTGCCTCATGCAGCAGCTGCCTATCATCTGCACTCTCGTGCCCTGTCATTGTCAGGCAGTTAAACAAACCCAAACTGAGAGTAGAATCGTAACCAACAGTATTCAGTCAGTAACGCGTTACTGTAATCAACAGACAATCAGCGATACTTCAGGCATCATCATGTTCAAACTGCAATGTGGGAGTCAGCTCAAAGAGAACGGGAGGACTATTTTTTTTCTCTCTCCATGTGTTGACAGAGAGCTGAGGCCATATTAGTGGTCAGGCTTGGACAGAGATGATAACACTGAGGCTCGGGTCAGCCTGAGTCTGTCAGCAGACTGATCACAACAGCTGGACATGGCATAAACACGCTCTGTTTAGTCTACTGTGAAAATGTTGAACTTCACCTATACACCTCGTATGACCGCTTCAGACGTCTTGAAGCCCTTCACGCCGTCACACTCACACACACATTGCACTCACACGGCCGGTATGGAAGGTGCTCAACCTCCACCGCGAGCAGCTTGGAGTTCACCGTCCTTTAGGACACTTGGATCCAACGACTAATCTTAAGATTGGAAGTTAACCTGCTCTACCAACTGAAGCATCAATGCTGCTCTTTTAAAAGTCAATATCATGGAAATCCAAGAAATAAGTGGTCTCTGACTTTTCTGTGCAGAGTTTGCATGTTCTCCATGGGCATGAATGGACTTTGTTTCAGGCGACTCCAGCTTCCTGGCCACTGATGTGATGTGAAACTTATCCAGCATTTACCTCAAGCTACCCATTGACACCTGGAATAGACTCCAGTGACAAAGCAGGTATAAAAGATGTGATACTGAATTTTGCTCCTTCACAAACTTTCTTCAATCAAAGCGCAGTTTGAGAAATAACTGAAAATACAGCTGAATCATTGCGTGGTGCTGGAGCCGATAAACAGCTGCTATACTGAGCACAAAGTGTCTTCCTTATATATTCACTCTGGTACAGTTTAATGTGTAATCTCAGCTGAGTTTGTCTGCATTTCGTGTAACTCCCAGAGTGTGTCTCGTCTCCGCCTCCCCCCGTCTACCCAGCAAGGCTGTTAAAACAGCCTGAGCCGCGGCGGAGGCAGATGCATGTCCTCAGGGTGAAGAGCCGAGAGAGTCCAGCAGAGAGGGGAGTGATCGACACAGACGCAGCCAGAGACACTTTTACAGCAGTCTTTAAAATAAACACCTGCTCTCGGGTCTGAAGAGCCTGGTGGACATCATAGTCGGGTGAGGAATACATCTGCGCCAGACGTCTGAGCCATATGTATGCTATTAGATAAGGAAAGAGAGTTAATGCGCTTACATTACGCATTATCTCTAGAGTCAGAGGGTCTAAAACCAGACATTTTGCACACATAACTCAAAAGCAGAACTTTAAAAAGTTGCTTATCCAACTCATAAATGTGTCACACTGACAGTGATTAAACTATTACGAACAATATATCTATATGCTGTATATTGAAGGTGGTGAGACTTGAGGGCATTCAGGTGACAAGCAGGGGGGTGGGGTGGGAGGTGTTTTAGGCTTGAACAGATCTATTTTGCAGAAATGATTGAAAATTCTACATATTATATGTTTTCACACTGAATAATTATGTTGTTATAGTTTAATAGAATCCAACTTGCAGCGATAGCAGCACTGTTGGGCTTCTTAAGCAGTGGAGATGGTTTTATGTGAGCAATATTTTGAATTATGGTAGTGGACTGGTTATTGGGCAGGTTTTCAGTGATTGTTTGGCTGGTTTTGTCTTTCAGACCTGGGAACTCTTATGAGTTTTGCTTTTATTGCACGTGGATGCCAACAGCCATTAACAATAATACCTTATTATGTGAAAACAATAGAAAACCTAGCATTGCACTAGATATTACTACTTTGCATGAGCTGTTCTAAATATTCAACAGACTCTGTGGATCCACTGTAAAGTCATCAGGTTAGATAAAGACATCTGGATTCAATAAATGTAGTTTGCACAACTTCTTTAGACACAGTCAGACTTTGTCTTAAACTTCATTAAAGAAAATTCAGTTTTAGAGAATATTTACCTTCCCTTCAATAAAAATAAGAGCAATAATAGTGATCGGTATTATATTTTAATGTGCGTGTGTGACATACCTTCTTATTATACATATTACACTCATTATGATGAGTATGAGAGGTTTTATCACAAAATTACAAAAACTGAGACAAGTATGAGAAGTTTCATATGATAATATGATGTATAAACATTTTTTGCGCTTGGCTGTAATTGACAGCTTCATCATTTTAAAATTAATGTTAAAAATGTTGGTCAGAGAAGTAAAATATAGAACTTGACCTGTGGTACCAAGCATTAGGAAAAGATAACTCGCAGTTTAACGGCAATCAGCTCCTTGTTTCAGATGAGAAGACCTGTCTCCGGAACAGTGTCTCCCTTCCAGCTCGGCTGTAAATCTTTCCGGTGCCAAACAGCTGTGAAAATCTTCTGACAGTGAGTGGACTGCTGCTTGCGGGACGAGGAAATGCAACTGGATATGGGACGCTTGTTGATTCTGACAACGCCTCGCTGCAGGGGGTTTAGTGCCGACTTGACGAAAGGCAGATGTACGTGAGAATTCACCGACAGACGGGTCAACGTTTGACACTGTAACTCTCAAACACACACACTAGTGCGTGCACACATACACACACGCAACACAGGACTCTTTACCAGGCCCTTTTGCTCAAGCGTGACCGAATATTAGAGGAAACATGAGTGGGAGGACTGGAAAGATAACATGAGAAGTGAAGGATTTTCTGAAGACTTGTATGGATGAATTGTTTAAACTATACATAACTAATGTGAAAACATATGTGTAATTTCGGATACAGAAGGAAAATGTATGAGAAGACAGTTCAGAGGGTAATGAAACACTTTTTTCTAAAAGACCAGCTTGCATTTCTGCAAAACAGAGAATTATTCTCAAATTATCAAAACAATTTTTAAAACACAGTTCTAATACCTTTACATATGCAGAGAAGTTGGAACCGACTTTGGAGAGTTGCAGAGATGCCAGTATTCCAAAGTCAAGAGTTCTGATTGGAAGGATTCTTGGGTGAAGGAGGACCACCCATGAATTAATCAAAACTGCCCTTTATAGGGCAACTGTCATGTTGGAGGGCAGCAGGCATTAATAGACAAATGGAAGAGTGGAAATCACACCTCCCAACACACAGACCATGTGTTTCTTATAGTATTTACAATCACACCCAACCTAATAGCAGAAAAAAAGAGAATCTGTTTCTGTCAGTAACATACAGAAGTCTTGCAATGTATTAAAAACATTGTGTCTCTGGATTGGTCAAGGCTGCTGCAGGCCTGGATCGTCTGGTTCCACCAAACACAAACTTGAACCTCTGGTTTTGCTTGAGCTGACAGACGTCTTAATGCGTGTCGATTAAAAACAAACACTCCGGGAGTGAAACGTCCAGCTTTTCATTGTGAGCCTAGGGGTGGAAAATCCCCACTAGACGGAGTCAGACAGGGGAAAGCGAGTGAAAAATGGCAGGACAACATATAACTGATGATGCTACTGAACTGAATTGAAATGTATTAATAATCTCAGAGGGAAATTCTCAAATGGGCCGATAAGATGTTGACTCATTTTTTGCAGTTACCAATACCATTTTAAGTGTGAAATCAATACAGCAGTGTCCAGGATGGCCAAAAAAGAATGCATTACCACGTCATATCAGCCACCGAGAAGATTCTATTTGAACCCATGATATCGTGTCGATAGTTCCAGGTCGGGTAAAGTGCGTCTGCAATATCACACTTGGATCACATGCAGCCACATGGGCCAGCTAGTACCAACATAAATGACTGGGCGTATTAGTATAGAAGCTAATCGTAAACCCTGCTATTGAACACGCACGCACACACACACCTCAAGAGAAGTTGAACCCAATCGGGCACTGGTGTCGAGTTTCAGACAGGAAACAGATGGCCTGTTGGAAGAAGGAGGCAAGAGAGAAAAAAAAAAAAAAAAGCGTGCCAAAAAAGGGCCAAAGAAAAAGCCACCCTGGTTCTTTCTGTTCCTCCATCCCTCCTTCCAACATCCCCTCATCGTCGGTTTTAGAAGGAAAAGGAAGAGTGAGGCCGTGGTGGTGTTTGGAGTGTGGATCAGTGGGCTCTGGCTCAACATCAGAGTGATTGGGTTCACTGTGAGATTCTTAAATAACAACCCAGCATGGTTATACTGTACTGGGAAAGACTGGCTCTCAATGGCTGCAGGCTATTTCAGACAAGCTGTAGGACGCATCCGACCGGGAGAAAATATAGCCTGAAGACATCATGGAAAAGGATCACGATCGAGTGAGGCATCGGACATTTACGCCACAATTATAAGTGCTAAATAAAAACGGAATTGGTGGTTTCTGACTCGCCTGAGCGATTAAAGTTAGTGGAGTTTGACATTTATGGAAACAGACTTTCTCGCGGAGAGTCAGAGGAGAAAATCAACACTGGTGTGTGTCTGTGTGGGAAGCACTCAGCTGGAGTAAGGAAGTGATTACTCCAGCTTAGCCTAAAGACTGGAAGCAGAAGAAATCGTTGTTCTGACTTTTGCAGCAGACCTAAAAGCATTTCTGTGGTTCTTGCTGGTATGAGATTGGTTTTATAGTTTGGAAAGAGCTATTCTCTCTTAAGACATAAAAACTGAGAGCGAGGCCGACGTCGTCGCAATTAAACACAGAGGACTGCTGAACCCGGACGAGCAGACGGTTTGGCTCAAAATGCTAATGACGGCTATCAAAAGACGCATGACTAACCTGGGAAACTGTTAATGATCTCTATAAATGTCTAACTATAGCCTCTTGCTCTGCTTGACTTCTTGTTGAGACAATAAGAATGCAATAATATTGAACGACTTGTTAGGTTTTTAAATATTTTACAGCAGACAGAAAATAAACTGACTCAGATATCTTATCACCGACTCAATTATAATGCAGGGATATCACTCAGACACTGATAAGACCTGTGAAGTCTACTTCCTCTCACACAGTCGTGACCCGTCAGCTGCTGATGACCGATAACCTTTGACCCTAAATCCAACAATTACTCATCAATACTGTCCTGAGTAGAGCCTGATAAGTGCCCCACTGACCCCGGAGGTCACCATCCATCACGTGTTTACTGGAGCTCTGAGTCGCGTGTTTTCCAAAGCAGCTCAGATCTCTATCGAGGTGAAACTCGCACACCGGAACCGCGTCGGATCGTCTGACATCCAGGCTGCGTCTCACGGTTTGCAGCAAAGGACTCTGGATGATCTGATGTCTAATGGATTACCTGGCTACACTTGTTCTTCCATACTTGATGCTCCTGCCTTAACATTTAGGACTTTAATACAAATTGTGCTGAGAACACATGCTGGGAAATGTTTAGGATTTAAATGTGAGGATAGTTCACATCAGGTCACTGCAACATGATTCATCTATTATTTTCATCAGATGTCCTTCCTGCTACAACAAGCTCCTCCTACATTCAGGATATTACCTGATGAGCTACCAGAAAGCTTTTATTTATATAAAAACCAATGCATTTAAGAGTTAAGATAACAAAATGCTTTAAACCAAAATTCTGCTAACATCCTCTGGATACATTTACCTTAGCAGCAGATCCTTCTCCCTCAGCCGGCCACCTCTTCATTTAATGCTTCATTTAGAAAAAAAAAAATCCTCTACACACAACATTAAGCGCTTTTCCTAACTTCTAAAACCTGAAATACAGGAGTAATAAAACTTCAACACGACCCAAAACACGTGTTTACTGTACGTCGAAACCTAGAAAATGCACCAGACTTAAAACACATGTTTACATAGAGGTCCCTTTCCCCGAGTCTTTTCATCTGGTGCTGAGTCTTTGTTAAATCTGGACCCTGTAATCCTGAAGAAAAACATTTCAACCTTTATTGGAAGTCTCACTGGATTCCCGAGGGAAGTTTGGCCTTTTTGAATGACTCCGAGCTTGTAATATGGAATCGACCGCAGAAAATAAAAAAAGAAAACTTTCTTGAAATGAAATGCGAGCTCATCTCATTCCTCCTCACTGTACGTCTTTGTCCGCCTTTTCATTTCTCCTCCTCTATTCAATGGGTTTGTTAAAACATACTGAAGTTTGCTGGCAGGGCCAAAGCACACCCAAAATGGTCCATAGATTCATACTATATTTGGATGATTACCACTAGAAAACATACACTGTGAATGTTTCCTCCTCTTCTCTGTTCATTACGACGCTATTTTCCCGACAGCGCCATGAAGTCCTCCTCAGAATCAAGCTTTTCTGCCTGGTTGTGCCAATGCAGCACATGTTTCTGGGCTTGCGGAGATCTTCGCCTCTCAGAACAAATTGAGTTTAATGGGGGTGAGGCGGGGTGAGCGGAGGGGGAGGAGAGGGGAGGGCCGAGGGGGTGGCTGTAAAAACACACCACACGCTACTCTATGCCATTCCCTGGCTGAAATAAACTGCAGCCTCAGTGCTGTAACACTCCAACGTCACATCTCCAATTGAAAGCTCGCACAGTCGCAATAAATACACTCAAAGGGCAAAGCGGTGTTAACATATAGCAGAAGAAGCTATTCTCAAAACGTCTGTCATTTTTCCAGATAAAGGAATTTTTAACTGGATTGCGAAATAAACTGATGTCAAAATTTTCCACTGCATGCAGGTGAAACCCGTCAGTTACCAGCAGATACCAGTCGACCCACATCAGGTACACAGAAATCCAGCCAGACAGGCGAGTGAGCAAACATACACACCTCTGAGCAAAATCCACGGATGAACACTCACCGCTGGTATGCGCCTCGACGCCGGCCTTGTTCTGCCGTCCTCACGATGCAACGCCAACGCTCTGGTTAATTAACTGGAAGCTCCTCTAAAAGTCAACACATCTCTCTCTCTCTCGGCAGAGCAGCGTCCTTCACCCTTCACCAAGGTGCCTCAGAGCTAAAAGTCATCTACCTGGGTGAGCCTGGCCTGCTAAAAGAATGTTCAATAACGGCGTTCTATGGATTTTCTGGCACACCATGCCAATGTCTAGATCTTTCAGTGTGTACACACACACACACACTGCTGCTGTCTGGTTACTTCACAAAGTATTGAGTAAGCAGCTGCATGTTGGTGCTGAAGAATGCTGGGAAGCGTTTTAAGGGGCACATCTGCTTTGACTATCAGGCCATACAGAATCTATAATTCAAGATGCCTATTACTGTAGAGTTTTTCAAAGGAAGCACTCATTTGGGAAGGAAAGAAGGACTAAAGGAAGGAAGGTTAGCAGGGGAAGGAAGGAAAAAAGAAAACACTCCTCTCGGAGAGCTGCAGCCATCAGGAATGCATGCTGAGTTTCAAAAACAGAGAACAGAGAAGAAAAGGATAAAAATCAAATCAAGGGTAAAGAAAAGAAAAAAGGCTGGGTGCTGGAAAGGGCTTTGCTTTTCTGAGAGCAGACCAGCCCAAAGCCCACTGCAGTGCCAGTTTCCACTCAGACCAGACAAGGTAAATAAAACCACTTGCTGAAAAAGGGCAAAAGGAAGGAAAAGGACAGAGGAAAGTGCATTCAGGACGGCAGGGTATGAAGCTGCAAAGATGATGAGAGAAAGAGAAGGGCCTGGTTTTTTTGTTCATTGTGTTTTTTTTTTTTTTTTATAAGAGAGCAGTCGGCCTTATCTGATGGCTGCTGGACGCAGACTGACGCAGATTATCACAGCATTGTCAAACATGAGGTCACATCCGTATAGAGGAGAAGAAAAAAGAAGCTCTAAACTGACAAAAAAATGGAGGGAAAAAAAGAGACGCTCATATGGTTTGCCAAAAAAAATCTTTCTGACATTCATGTAAATCTCTCCTTCAATCTTTAGTGAACATCCAGAATATTAATCTGGAAAAACACACAAAAGCGAGTTAGCGTCCAGCTAATCAAAACGAGCGCCGCTGGGCTTGGTCTTGTTCCTGTGCCGTCAGCTTTTGGCCTGCCCTCGCTTCTCGTAACCCAAACCACACACTAATTCATAAATTACAAACAAAGAGTCCCTTGTGGTTTGGGGAGGGACGGGGCCGGCGCTGCAGCCCGGCGCTACGGGGGGATCGGCAGCAACGCGTCAATTAGAGGGGAACCTGGCGGGCCCCGACCACGAGAGGTAGGTGTGGATGCAGGCGCACACTAACACACCCACACACACTTAAAAGCCACACAATAACGTATTTACTGTATGCTCACAACATGCAGTAAACCACACACACACCATTTGGAAGTCATCTAAACAATTTTGTCAATTTGGAGTCCAGGAACTGACTGCAGCATTGTCTGGCCTGAGCGGCTCACTGGGCCTTTCAGGCCTGTTTATGAGGGCTGACGTGTGCCGGAGCTCTGCTGGGAGTCAAGCCTGCATGTGTGTGTGAGATGAGCGACTGTGGAAAAACACACTCCCGACTGCAGGAAAGGTTACAGTGATCCAGTGTGTGGATAACAAACTAAAACTGCATTGAGATCGCCATGAGATGAGTTAATCCCTGACAATGAAAAGTCAAGGTCACAAATCCTGCTGGAGGTCAGACTTCAGGGTCCCAGTAAAATTACATGACAAATACACAAGATCATGAAATAGAATACAATGGATTTCATCATCTTCTCACTTGAAATGATCAAAAATGAAGTTATTTGAATCCCACATAACATCAAGCAACAGCGTTGGAACAGAGTTGATAAAAGTATTCATATACCCTGTATTTTAGGAACTGTTATGTAACTGTTCTGTAAGGTGATGTTGGGAAAATTAGTCGTGGATTGATTGTACAAATCTGCGAACCCGTGTCCACTTCAATGAAAACAAAATGATCCCTCCCCCCCTCTCTCTCTGGGATCGATGGTCAATTCCACTATGGGAGACTAAAAAGTCAGAACACCAAAACCCTGAACGAACAGGCTGTCTCTTAGGAGCCATGATTGAGGGATCGCATACAGAACATCAATTGCAGCTGATCCATGAATCTAATGAGGTAACCCGGACCCAGTGGGTGCACGCCGTTTACTTAACCCCGGGATCCTGCCATGTGGAACCGGCTCCCAGTTCTGCTCCTTTATCTCATTTCAATGTAATTTCATTCTAGTACTACGTGTCACTGACGATTGTTCCTCCTGTAGCCTATGTACTCTCTGTTTATACATGAAATGTATGTAGATACAAGAAACTGTCTGTCCAACCTCCTTCTCTTTCTGTCCCCTCACCCCAACCAGAACAGCAGAAAGCCGCCACCTCTGAGTCTGTTTCTGCAAATGTTTCTTCCTGTTAAAAGGGAGTTTTTCCTTTCCACAGTCGCTTATGCTTGCTCATGTGGATCTGTTGGGTTTGCTCTGTAAAAGTGCCTAGAAACTACTATGTTGTAATTGGCACTTTATAAATACAGCTGAATTTAATGGAATTGGATTAAGGTAAATAGAATAAGCTACACATGTGGCAATGTATGGCAATAAAGATCATAGTAAACCTACATAGGTACATCGCAGTCAACCTTTACACTACCAGTGAAAGGTTTGGATAACTTTCTATGATTTTTTTTTTTTTCCTGCATTTGTTTGGCCAAGAAACACAAAGAATAGACATGTGACAAGTGGAACTCTGTGCTTTGGTCTCCAGAATCCAGATTTCAGATCTTTGGCTCCACCCACTGAGTCTTTCTGTGACGCAGAAGAGGTGAATGGACGGTTTCTACATGCCTGGCTCCCATCGTGAAGCATGGAGGGGGTGTGATGGTGCACTGAACCAGCATGGCGACCACAGCATCCAGCTGAGACATGAAAACCCATTCTTCAACAGGACAATGACCCCAAGCAGAGCGATGGAGGGCTGCACCAGATGACCGGCCCTCCACAGTCACCCGACTTAAACCCAATCAAGATGGTTCGGGAAGAGATGGAGTCCGCACTGAAGACAAAAGGACTCCTGCATCTCTGGGAAGTCCAGGATATTTTGAAGAATGTAAAATATACCACATGTTTTGAGTTATTTAACACTTGTTGAAATAAATATTGTAATAGTCTCACTATCTTTGGTTTTCAGATAAACGACCGGGAATCTAGTCACGCACTGTTTTACACCGTTAGAACACAGAAATAAATAGATTATTGAATAATGAAAACAATAGCCAGCTGCAGCCCTATAATCATGTAAGTGTTGTCATAAAGTTAACGCGGAGTGTTTTCAGCGAGCGCACCACACGGCCGGCTCTCTGACTCAGCAACTGGTGTTCGGAGTGTGTGACTCTCACTGCATCATGAACCCCGCGGTTAATTACAGTGGAGTCAATCTCCTGCCGGCAGACCGTGGAAAAAACACTGACCGCTCATGGAAGGAAGCGAGCATCATGAAAACAAGCTGCCAACGAGACATCATCAGCTTTCCAATAAGTAACACTGTGATTTCTGTTTGAAGCCGTTTTGTTGATGGTCTTGTTCTTGTCTGAGGTTACAGCTCTCTGTCATGATGTAATACAGTCAATCACCCTGTTAAATCTTCCTCATGACCACTTGTTTCCTCATTTTTTTCCTCATAAATACACACCAGCGCAGACATGTTTACCACAGTTTAAACATTCCCACATCATAGACTCCAAGAGCAGCGCTGACCGTCCAGAGAATGACGCCGAGCGAGGCACTTCAACTTTACAATCAGAAAAATGCTCAGAAAATGTTGCAATTTCACTTATGGACATGTGAAGTTTTGAAGTCTGCAAGAGGACAAAAAAAGCATTCTGGTCTCAATCCTTTAAAAACATTATTCTCAAACGCGTCGCAGATGCAGAAAACCAACAGAGCCAGACAAGAGCGGGGAGATTTAAAAGCGAGGTGACACTTACACACACATTGCTGAATGGAAAATCCTCCCAGGTCCGAACAGCAACTTTCTCTCTGAGCGTGCGCTTGTGTGTGGCTGTCTGTCTTGTCAAACACCCCCCCTCCCTCCTCCTCCTCCACACCACTCCACCCCCCCCGCTGCTGCTCCGATCCGTCCCGCCAGGAGAGCTGGAAGTCGCTCCGCCGTAAAAACAAGCGCTCACGTGAATAGTCCACCGTGGCTCTGACGAGAATGAAAGGAGCACGGCCCAAAAAAGGAAAAGAAAGGAGGGAGCATGGAAAAAAAAAAAAGGATAGTCCCTTTAAGAAGGTACACTTCTTTATGGTGACTCCCCCTTCTTTAAGCCAAGTGGACTCTGAGGAGAGTTTCCTCTTCTTTTCTTCTTCTCATCCGGACAGAAGAGGGCTTTTCTAATGCTCCTTTTCTTTTTGCTTTTTGCCTTCCCTTCCTTCTCTCGGTGAGAGAGAAAGTTAAACCCGGCTTTAGACAGCTGGAATGTGACAGCAGGAGAGAGAGAGAGAGAGAGAGAGAGAGAGAGAGAGAGAGAGAGAGAGAGAGAGAGAGAGAGAGAGAGAGAGAGAATTAGGGATTGAGGGAGGAAGAGAGAGAGCAGCGGAACATGTGTAGTGTCCACCTACACGGCCCACTGCTGTGTGAGTGAGCAGTCAAAGAGAGGTACAAAGGGGAGGGAAAAGAGCAGGCAGCAGAGGAGGAGGAGGAGGAGGAGGAGGAAGAGGGGGGGGGGGTATGGAGGGATGCATGAGTATGTGAGAGAGAAAGAGAAGGGAGGGAGGGCATAAAGCAATAATAATAATAATAATAATAAAAAAAAAAAGTACAGCTTCAGGAAATGACCTGAGAGTTTCATTCAGCTAAAAGCGGAGTTGTGGGGAATGTGACGCTTACGAGCTGGAACACGACGCGAGAAACTGAACATGAACGGTGGGGTTGGGCAGTATTATTGTATTTTTCATGAGATTTCCGTTCCTTATAAATGAAGACATCACTGTCCTGACCAAAGAGTGCATCGACTGATACACCTGTTAAACACTGTACACCATGGGGAGGCATTTTAATTGGTCTCTTCATAACTGCATGGATGAAACCAGATTTCTGTAAAGCTTTAATGACAGTTCATAACTCTACTACCAGTCCAATTAAATAACTAAAATAAGAAGACATTTCTATCAACACAGATGTACTCGTTTTCACCTTATTAAACTAAGAAAAATATTCAAAAATTGCAACAATTGCCAAAAAAATAAAAAGAGCATTCAATTAGCATTTGTGATGTTTTCATGACTTGGCAAACCTGTAGATGAAGTTTGGAAGCATACAGTTCAGTTAATTCACGGTTTCATTTAAAACCCCAAATGTATTTTCCTGTATGAATCATATCTCCAGCTGAAGATGTCCTGGGAATTTGTCTCGTTGAATTCCACCCCCAAAAACTGCCCCCCGACTACCCCACACACATACACACACACACACACACACACACACACATACACACTCTGCTCCAATAATCTGGCTCTCCCCCTTGTCCTGGTCCACCGCAGGAGGAAAACTGAAACCAGCCACAGACTGGAAAGCATTACTCTGCCCCCCTCCCGTCTGATTCCACACACTCCGCACACAAATGAAAACAAGAGAGATGGATCACACAGAAAACACAGCGAGTAGCTGTTGCTGTGAGCACAGAGTGACACAAAACAGTAGTGTACACAGTTTATGAGTTTGCGAAGCCGACAAAGTTGGCAGCAAGTTCTGGTCCAGAGCTCTGCTTATTTGGCAGTTTCCAGCCCAACAAAGAAGCTTTTGCACGTTTGGGGAGCATAGCCCAAGCAAAAACCACAGGACGGGGTGTGTGGTGTGTGTGTGTGTGTGTGTGTGAGTGTGTGTTCTGCATTAACTGTATGTTTGTTTTTACAAACATGTGACTGTATGAATGTTACCTTGACTGTTTGCTCCTATTATACTGCATTTGTAAAGACGACGGCCACTCCGAAGCTAAATGCAGAACATTCCTCCACTCTGCTGGGAGCTGGAACAGCGACATAAGTGGCTTTGGCCAGTTTAAAACCGGCCCACAGAGCCTTAAATGTTCACGAGAGAGAGGCTCTTTATCACTGACTCCAACAGACAACGTGATCTACAGCATATAAAACTGCCACAACGAGGTTCATATGATTAGAAGAATATTTATAGTCATATCAAGAGGGGATAAATCTCCCTCCATGTCCCTCTGACCTTGAGCCTGAATGAGCAGGTGGAACGTTCCACAAACATCCTTCATGTCTGTCATTCATCAGACGGAGACAATGTAAATGTAGAACGTGTGTCAGGAGCTGACTGAGTAGAGAATCAGAAGTGAGTAAGCTGCTGTCCCCCACTTCCTGCCAGCCTTATCAAGTCCCCCGTCTTATCTGTCTGTATCTTGTTGCTTCTCCACAGCTGTGTTTACCGAGCGGTCCGAGGGTGGTGGAAACAAAGCGTCTGGCTGGCAAACTCTCCATCTTCTTTTGTCTGTTTGAATTCAGGGGAGTTTTTCAACATTTTCACAGTGATAGGAATCAGTACGATAAGGAAGGATAACTAACTGACTTGATACTGTGGCAGAATCAACTGGCACAAAGGTTTTCTGATTCAGGACACCGAGTCAAGTTAGCAAAGAAAAAAAAAATAAAATCAGAAACAATAACTCACCTGTTTATCCTTAATTTACTTCACTTGTCTTTTAATGACTGTATAGTTATTTCTTCGCCCACTGTTTCGCTGGGTTTCTGCTTTGAAGCCATGCTTATTATACAGCATGCAGCTCCTGAAATAGCCAGTGGCAGTGTAGTTGACTGATCAAAGGCACCTTAAATATAGTGTCTGCCTGCCTTATTTCCTCACTCAGTCCATCCATCACAAGACACGACGCAGAACCTTAAAATGAGATAAACTCATATTAAGTCACTTATTGATCCAGCAGGAGTGTCTTTGGATAAAAGGAATGTGAATTACCAATAAACTACAAAAACGCCACATGGAAAAGCCACATTCACCTGCAGGATCAAACCACAAACTTCCTCACCGTGAGGCACCAGCTCCAACCACTGCACCACCGTTCTGGCCTGCAGACGTTGAGTAAAATCCAACCGTTTACGAAAAGAGATGTTACTCATCAAATCAATGCATTTTTTGGGCGCTAGCCAACAAACACCACTATTACGGTGCGCACATGCACACGCACACACACGCACACACACACACACGCCCACAGGTCAGCCCAGGTCACGTGCTCTGCCATTTCTCGCAGCAGCATTCCTTCGAGTACCAGCTGAGGCGATTATCACAAAATTACTGCACAGTCAGATTTGTGTTACGAGACCACAGAGCGCTCAGAGGGGCCGGGCCGGTCTCTCTGCCGGCCCCTGAATAAACTCAGACGTAACACAGATCACATTCGAGTCAAAAACTGCCTGAAAAGCACTTTTTTGTGGGTCCTACATAGGTGGCTACTAGAACTTTTAACTCTGACGCAATGAGACTCGGGACGCCAGGAGGTCATGTGAGATTATTCTGCCCTGTGATTGATGCTCTATTAGTAGCGAAGCACACCCACTCTCACTGTGCACACAGGTCAGGACACACACCAGGAATCATTTGTTTTTATTGAAGATGCCAAGTTAACAGCATCATGATGCGTGCTGCGGCAGAGTCAGGAGAATAATTAAATAAATATGTTGTAGCTTGATAGCTGCTTCATTAAATTTATCTGTGGAGTAGGTCAGGAATTAAGAAGCCAAAGTCCACTGCTGGTACGAAACAACTGCACCAGATGTGTATGCCAGAATAAAAATACTGGAAAAAGAGCTTGTTTCATGGAATATAGCATACTTTTTTTCTGGGGAATACGTCCACCAGGGGTTTACTATGAGCTACAACAGGGAGCGGTGGGGCCCGGTAGCAGCTTCTGTCTCCTCTGCTGGACTGCAGCGCCACACATCTGGGCCAAAACAAACATGGTCGCCGCAGGATCCACTGCTGACATGACGTGAATGTGTACGGAGCTGCTGGAGGAGCGGGTGGCCTCAAGTGGTCACGCGTGCACCTAAAATATCTTTTTCTGTGTGTGTGTGTGTGTCCGTGTGTGTGTCTGCTGAACCAATTGGGATGGTTCAAGCGCTCAGGTTTCTGAATTACATCTTTATTTTCCTCTCTTTTTCCCCCGTTACATCTAAATCAGGCCCCGCCGCTCAGCTATGTGTGGGCAGGCGAAATCCTCCACTACTTGTCCTGCGTCCATTAAAAATAACCTGCGGAGCGGCCCAGCGGCCACGCCTCCTCCAGGATCCATTTAGTTTTCTGAGAGACACTGTGTGTGAGAATTAAAAATTCATTTTCAAAAATTAAACCACAGATTTGTATTGTGATTGTCAGAAAATCCAGAAAGTCACTTCCTGTACCACACACTATGTGCAGCATAAATACACATATAGGATGATCATAGACTCATTATGCTTTCATTAGTGCTTCGCAGGGATCTTGTTTCCACTCTGAGGTTTTCAGCCTCGGGGTTGGAAACGCCTGAGCCCCCCTCTGCTCTGACCCCAGATCTCACCTTAACCAGCTAAACGCCACAATTAATCAATTTCCTACGCAGCAATTAGAGTTGTTCATTAGGCTTTCCACAGAAGTCCAACATCGCTGAAGTCTGTGCTTAAAGGCTCAGAAGAGGCTTGTCCAGGAATGATCCATGATACCACAGTGGACGCCGACGTAAAGCCTCGGAAGGAAGTTTAAAGCGAGGCCCCCTCATTTTGATATAAAGTTTGAAGCTTTAACGCCTCTCAGAGGAGGAAAAGAACCGAACTCTGGATGAGGCTATAGAGGAAGGAGGCAGCGAAAGGAGAGGAAGGTACTTCTGGATATGATCCGACCTGAACGGGTGTCCGTAAATCAAACTGAGTTCAATTTAGTGTGAAGTTATTACTGTTTTCTATTGTTTAAAGACACGTGCAGAGAGAAGCGGGATGACTCCAGGCTGGGTTACTTTACTCACTAATAAAAACAGGAATGTTGGCAGAGAATTATGTTGGACTCTGGGACAAGGCTTGAAGGGCTGCCTGAGTTCAATTCATACAAAAATGCCTTCTTAAGACTAAAATAGCAACATGTAGTGCAAAATACATAGTTGGGCCAAGAGAAAAACATTGATCATAGCTTTTTTTAATGCCAAACTACCTCAATTTCAGTTTTTTGAAACCAACAACACGTTTTAGAGGCACACCATTTGCCAGTTAAACATTTTCCAAAGACACGGGGTCAACCTTTGACAAACTGATCAACAAAACTTAACAAGAAAGAAACTTCAAAGGAGTCACACTGGTCCCCTACTTTCAGAGGAAATGGCCCAAAGCAG
Organism: Salarias fasciatus; assembly: GCF_902148845.1. NCBI lineage: Eukaryota > Metazoa > Chordata > Actinopteri > Blenniiformes > Blenniidae > Salarias > Salarias fasciatus. Next base: position 16,059,529 of record NC_043759.1, read on the forward strand.
AGTCATTTATCAAACTCCAGCGTGTATGAAGACAGAGTAAATATTTCCAAGTTTAGGATGGACTAAAATTAACTTTACTCTTGATCCTATTAAAATATTCAAATGTCACATTCTCACTGCCGACTCCTTTGGGGCTCCCAAAGTCATTTTCTGACAAATCACAGGGACTTCCTCCTCAGGGTCTGGATTCAAATGAAGCCTGACAGTGGCGGCTGTGCAGCGTGTGTGTGTTTGTGTGTATGTGTGGGTGTGTAGGACTGATGGCAGGTTCCAGACCATTTGGTGCTGTGTTATTCCTGAGGAGCCTTGAGCCTGTGAAGCTGCAGGCTGACGCTTCAGTAAATCACAGGCAGGCCGAGGCTGATGATGCCTCTGCACTGCGAATTAAACACACATCCACGCCTGCGTGTGCACGTGTGAGCCTGTGTGCGACACCAACCTTTAGAGGCATACGAAGGTAAAAATATGCACTCATAAAAGTCTCTTTCCAGAAATGTTCTTTTTTTTTTTCCTGGCAGCTCACGTAACTCTTATAATAGAGCAATAATAGGTCATTATGGGACAATAAAGTGGGAAACACGTCCTTCACTTGAGACAGAGCGATCCAAATAACAAATTTACTGGCATATAAACTCACACACGCACATACACACAGAATGTGGAGGCACCAATTAAACTAAACCCAACAATCGATAATACCAGGGTCCAACACACGCCCCTCACATCAGCACCTATTTCATAATGTTTGATGTAGTTATTGAGAAAATCTGGTGAAGTGAGTGTGTCGTCTAGACTATACACACACATAAGTACTCCCAGTTAAGTAGAGAGACACATCTTCCAACCCCAACTCCAACAAAAAAATGGGTTCTTTCCCACAAACATTTGACCACCAATGAGAGAAGATAGCCCCAAAATGATCACTCTGCAAAAGCCGACAGCATGAAGTGACTTCATGTCTGCAGCAGCTATCCTGATTTACTCAGATTCAACCCTCTCAACTCCCACCGCAGCAGCCCCGAACGGCCCACTGCCCCCTTCACAGCACGGCCCCCCTCCATGCTTCACCACCCCACATCCTTCCTCTCTCTCCTCATCGCCTCTCAGACCCAAGAACACACACACACTGACCAGCCCGGCTCAGTCCCAGAGCCGTCAGCAGACTACATGGTCTTATCAGTCAGAGATAAGGACGTTCAGGCAATGATTCAGTCCAAACGGCTCCACAATAAACCCCAACAGGCCGGCCGCTCTTCTCTGTTTTCACGATTTTGTATCAGATGATGACTGGATGAAGTCTTGATGAACAATCTGACAATTGTTCCACGTTGTGGAACAACTGACTCAGAGTAGAGATGATCTTCATATGATTAAACAAACATCCCACAACCACCGGATGTCGATTATCCTGAATCTAGAAGTAAATAAGAAGTATAAATAACAGCTAAAATGAGAAACAGCATGAAAATAATGCCAAGGATTGATTTTAACCCTCAAGCGACCAAGCTGTTTTAGTGACTAATATGACTGACTATGGTCACCAACATCTGGTTTGTTCATATCATAGATAATGTTTAGATATGGTAATGCAAATAATAATAATTATCCACTTTCATCCCCACTCTGGGCATCAAACATCACTCTCAGAGCTTGTGCAGCTGTAAATCTTGCTATTCCAGGTCTCTTTACTATGCTTCTTTGCAAAACACTAAAAGACAATGATTAGAGTTGTCAAACTACACTATAATGTCAAAAACCTCATAGATCTTCCCGGGGTCATAACTGACCGCGCATAAGTTTGGATTATATTAACCACGCAGTTTGGGAGATCCTTGCATAATTCTGTGAAAGAATGCAGGACATACAGATTGACAAATTCATGGTAGGAAGCTTTTTTCCCATTTAAATAAGAAAAATGGTGCAAAAAAATATATGCCTGGGGTCATAGATGATCCCACTCACTCACTTGAGGGTAAAGGTCACAGAGCACAAAATACATCAAAACATAACATGAAATTACAACTACTTGTAAAATTTGATGTCGAAGAAATGCTAAATCTAACAGCGACCCCGTTGTGGTCGGAGGTCAACTGGTCAGTGATTTGGAAGGGTTTGAAATCCTCCAGGCCAATGTAGTGATTGATCAGTTCCTGGTGCTGGAGGCTTAGTGGATGGTGTGTGTGTGTGTGTGTGTGTGTGTGTGTGTGTGGGGGGGGGGGGGGGGGGGGGGGGGGGGGGGTGTCTTCAAGTTAAATTACAGCCTTGGCAGGTCAGGTTGGTCTAGGGATGGTATATCTATCTATCTATCTATATATATATATATCTATATATATCTATCTATATATATATATATATATATATATATATAAGAAGCCTGTCGTTTTCGTCATTCTCACAAACGGAGTCAAGACAAGTAGATACTGATAATTTCGAGGAAAACAAACATCCTTTTTTTTTCCCCCACAAAAAAGCACCAAACAAGAAACATTGGCTTTTATATAAAGGGATTGCAACACTGAAACTTGTGTTTCAAAACCACAGTAAAAGTATATAGTGAAATATATAGTTTGTAGCACTAAATGCTGGGCTGTCAGATAAAAAAAAGATGTTCTGTTGTTACACATATCATCATATGGATGATTCTCCTGTGTGAGGAGCATCTTTTGGTTTTCCTCATTGGATGAAGCAGACCAGCAGGTGAACACCGCCCCCTGGTGGCAGTAAGATGAAACCTGCAGTAAGGTGTTCTGGCACTCACCACAGGTGTAGATGACACTGAGGTACTTCCTGGTCCCGGGGTAACAAGGATCTCCAAAGTCTCTGGTGGAGGCTCGGACCAGACAGCTTTTCTTCCCCTGGCAGCGGGAGGTGAGAAGCTGCAGAGCCACAGAGGACTGGCACTCTGAGGAAAACAAAAAAAAAAAAGATAAAATAGAAAAAGCATTTATTAAACTTACACAGCAAAATTTTTTTTTTTTTTTTTAAGTAGTTGTGGAGCAAAACTGGAACATTTAGTGATTTTCTGTCACACAAGTCAGGGCATTTTGAGTAGTATTGAGGCCTAAAACAGCATGTAATGATCGCTCCAATCACCCCAGTTTAACACAGGGCAAAGACAAAGACAGACAATCACACTTAGAGTCAAAACAGCGATATTAAACAACCTAAAACACATGCTTATCGGCTGTGGTGGGAAACCGAGGTGCCCAGATAAAAACCTGCTGATGCACAGAAGAACATGCAAACTCCACCCAGAGAGGCCAACAAGCTGAGACTAAAGCTGAATGTCTTGCTGAGAGGTTAGAGAGCGAACCACACCACTGAGGCAGGCTGCACATCCAGGCTTTTTCTCAGTGCTCTATTTAACAATAAACCATATACTATTACTGAGGCTGTGCCGCACGATCATATCGATATCTTGCATCAGAGTGTTTGATGCACAAGTAAAATTATACACACACACACACCTCCCCTCAGCTCCCACGTAGGAGCCGCTTTCCATATAAGGTCTGTATAGAGAAGCTTCCCAAGGCTTACATTATCTGAAGGGATACCTGATCCTGTGTGTGTGCGTGTGTGTGTGTGCGTGGACTATCACACTGATGGATGGGCCTCTCATTCATCATCACTGAACACCGGTCAGCTCCTCCACTACCTGCAGCTCTCTTCATTCAGGCAGTGAGTCCACATCTTTTCTTCCTATCATCCCAGGATTACCCGATACTTCGCCCTAGATAAAGGCAAACTGCACAGTGAGCGAGTGATTTAAATTAACTGTGTGTATCTGAAGTTTCCAGGTAAACATCAATGAGGAGCGCAGGTGAAGTATGAAGACCCTCCTGTTGTGTCCTGTGGGAATGCAGATGGTCCAGAGTTCCACTTGGATGCCTCTCAGACCCCCAAGATCAATCTGACCCCTAAAAACAACAGGAGGAAATGAGCCTTTGAAAGCCGACACTGGCTTGTCGCCCTGTCTGCCCCAGTGAGAGAAATCAGGGTTTTAAAAAAAAATAAAGGTTGAAAGAACAGGCTGGTTAAGGCTTGGCTCACATGTCAACAGGCCACAAGAAATTATGGGCACAGGTCAGAGGTCAAATGTCCCCGTCAGGAAGCGTATGAGGTCAGTCTAGTGGTCGTACACAGTGTCAACACGGGCAATCAGGTTAATGAGCCTGAACTGTGTGATAATCCAGTGATGGGACAACTTACTCCACATAAAAAGAAGATCAACTAGTGATCCCAGGTCGGAGCTTTACAGCTAGATCGGCTTCACAATATGAAACTCAACTTGTGTGTGTGTGTGTCCAGTTAGACACGGTTACCCTGGTGACCCCCAGCTGGAGCCAACATACTGGGACTTCTAACCAGGATGGAACGCAGCGGACGCCTGTGGGAACCAGCATGTGACTGGACAAGAAACGACAAAGCTCAGAGGTTAAACCTTTTACACTTCAAACACTTTAAACCATTTGCAACTGTCATTTTATCGGCAGACTCAAACCCAACACACACACATATATGAACTGTCTTGTCAATACAAACCAGACTACCTGGAGAAACGTCATGTGTGCACAGAGAGAACATGAAAACACTACAAAAGAACGGCCCTCAATCCTGGAGTCAAACTGCGGATTTTCCCACAGTGTGGCAAGATGGATAAACACTACACTTTCTAACAATTCATTAAAAGTGAATCAAATCAAATCATCTATTCAATAAGCTGTAATCAGAGAGTTTTACTCAAGAAAAGAACAAATCAAAACCAACAGTTTAGCAGGCAATTTTCAGACAACATCCATTTGAAGTTGTGCATATTTAAGTATAAAGCCAAGTGATGCTTCCAGTTCCTCAGAAATCAAATTTCAAAATTAGGTTCAAGTCAAGTTTAAAAACAAAAATGTAAAATGCTAACATTTCACACTTGGCTTCAGTATATTCTGTTATGCATTTTCTCAACAAAAGAATAAATTTTCATTGTAATAAAACTCTATCTTACACTAAATAATGCAACGATTTCTGCAGCGCATTTCCATTGCTAAATCATTTGTTTCATTGCACATGCTGTCCATGTAGCATTAATACAGCATATTCGCGCGTGCAGCGGCGTTCATGCTCAGACTGCAGGACAGTGACCTCCTGCTCGGCCTCATGTGCATTAACTCTCTCTCCCTCTCTTTCTCCTGTTCTTCCCAGAGGGCTTGTTTGAGCCATCGCGACATGCTGAAAACTTCCACCCTGACAGGCGGGCGCACTGACAGACGGGCTCCCATTAGCCGCAGCTTTGATTCCCCGGCTGGGTGATTAGCTCAACATAGGGCTCACACACACACACACACACACACACAAAAAAAAAAACGGGTGGGGCAATAGGGTTGAGAAACTGTTAGAGACTTAAGGCCTCAGTATACTTCCCCGTGGCCCGTTACCGCGACAAGGGGGATGAAGACACACACACACACACACACACACACACACACACACACACACACACACACACACACACACACATATTCTTTGTCCACCAGCTCAGGCACAAACAGCACATGCACATGGGATTTCTATGTTTCAACGCTCGTTCCCCAGGGTCGGACCCCCTCTGGCTGTCATTATCGGTTTTAACACAGATAGACAAGCGTACAACGGTACTCTCTCTCACACACACATGCACACGCACCACAGGAATGAATAACCCTGGTTGCCTCTAACCTTTACCCTCAACCATTTTCCAACCACCACTCCATCTTCCACACACACAGACAGGCCTAAAGTTCAGAGAAAAAGGTCCACAGTCAGGAGAAGGAATGGCTGAGGAAAGGAGGAGTGTCCCGTGCACACGCACGTGCACGCACAATAAAGTTTGACATTGGTACATGAAGTTCAAGTGTCGTCTTTCTCTGCTTTTTAAATGTGTGTTGACGCGCCGCCCCAGACCAGCAGCACCTCCGTTTCACATCAGTCATCTTCCACTTAGCTCAAACTTTCCGCTTGCTTCCGACATGTATCAGCATTGAACATCTCCAACATGAATCCAGTGGCTTTGCCACCCCCACACCTTCACGGAGAAAACACTTTTACAGTAACACATCTCAGATGATTCCCATCATTAAGTTCGGCTCGTCAGAGAGCCCTTATTTTGAAAATAATTGTCTTTCAGGTGAGTGTGTGAGTGCGAATTATGCTGGGTGGATTGAATAACTGTCAAATATATAGGTCAGCGCTTGTGTGTTTAATTCTCCAATGACAACACACACACACGCGCGCAGACAAAAACCTCTCCCAGAAAATCATCTCGGCAACGCCTCATAACAATCCTTCAGGTCTTCCACCTACGCACACTGTTCCTGGAATCCGAAGACAGAGGACGGAAAAAACTTGTGTCCATCTCCTCTTTCACTCTGACTCACCTCCTACAGGACACATATCATTTAAAGAGCAGGTTCGGGTGGTTGTTGAGGGATTAAAAGTATTAGTATAATAGAGAAGTGACTTCCAGATACTGCAGGGAGGCGGATGTGCACATACCTTGTTTTTGAGTGATTTTCTAAACCACTCTCTACAGACACACCTTTACCTTTCTATATCAGAAACCTTTCATAGCATTCTTTATAATTGTATTACCTTCGAAACCATGAAGTCCCCAAACATCCAGCAACACATGTGCACTCAAACAACCAGGGATCTGTCTTCAGCTGTTTGTAAGTTGATACCATGTTATTAGAGTATCATCTGTCTGAATTGGAGCCATTTGGCATGAAAACAGTCAATCCTACACCCGTGTTTCCAGAGAAATCCTGCAGGAACCAATGTGTTGGGAGCCAATGTGAGGCGTTTTACCTGGTTAAATAAAGGATGCGTGTGCCAAACAAGTGTAATGAGAACCAGAAAGCTACTATTGTTGCAAACATAAATCCACCGTTGAGAATTTAGTAACTGAAACCTGTTAATTACTGCTGCAACTGGAGTGAACCAGTGAAGGCTGATTTTATTAATATGTGTCATTTCCAAAAGAGTACTGGAACCCTGTGCGTGTTCTATAAACATCAACATCAGTAATAAATGTCGATCGAGTTACAGCGAAGCCGCTCACACCCCAAAACTCCTGCAGGCGTGTGTTAAATTAGAACTTGCAGCTGTGCATTTTCTGCAACTATAAAAGTGACTGTGACCGTCCGGCTTGCGTCTAAAGTTAAAGGGCTTGTTTGAAGCATGCACTCAAAAGTGAAAGCAAAGAAGAAAGGGAGGGAGGGAGGGAGGGAAGGAGGGAGGAATGTCGTCGGAGATTTTGCATGCCAAGCATGGGGGACTATTTGGATGTCAGGAGGTGTGTGTGATGGTAATGGGGCAGATGAGAGAGGAGGGCTGAGGTAGGCCTCTCTTTTACTTTGAGGAGTCTCCATCACCACTCCCGCCCCGCTACTGAAGAACAGCCAGGATCAAAGGGGGTCTTACTTCTGCGTGCGCTTGCCTGTGCACACACTCGTTTTCTGTGTGGCGTTTCGTTTTGGTTATTTCAGGTTCAGAAAGGAATCGGGCAACCGCTGCTCGTCCTGTCCAGGTTGTGCTCGAACCTTTAAATAAAACGGTGTGTGCAGCAGCTGGGCAGGTGCAGCCAGCTGCGTGAGCTCAGTGGGAAAATCTTCCACCTCAGGCAGCGGCGGGCCTGCCAGAGAGGTGCGGTTTAAGAGATTACTAAAACCCAGCAGTTTGCCCCAAGCACGCATTTAAAGCAAAGGATGAAATCAAAACAGGCAACTTGCCACACACACGCACGTGCACGTGCGCGGCGTCACTTCGGGTGGGCAGAGAGAAAGGCAGTTAAAAATAATTAACAGTGTGTGTCTGAGCCGTCACTCAAGACAGCCTCACTTCCTCCTCGCTCCTGGTGACATGGGAGCCACATCAAAGATGGAGCTGACGGGGGAAATCCCACCGCGATGGAGCGGAGCGGCCCGAGGAGCTGGCTGTGTGTAAACACACGAGTGTGTGTGATCAAGAGACAGAAAAGGAATCTCAACAGGAGCAGCGAGGTTTAGTGCACGGTTGGTGTTAACACGCAGGTTTAATCCGCGAGCTGACAGTAAACACTGGTTTTTACCTGCTGTGATGTTCCATTTGCACATTTGCAGAGTCAATTTTCCCTTTACGCTAAAAGCTACTGTACTTAATCCAGAGTCTGAAACCAGATATCAGACCAGGCCCGTCTCACCTGTTGCACATTCCTGATCCACCTGTATGAGGGGAGAAAATGCTTCAAAGGAAGCCCTCAATGCTCATATAGAGGACAATAACGCACAGGGAGATGCATACAAACTCACACAATGCCATTCTTTATATCTGTCTCTGATTACCCAGTGACTGACGCCTGTGTCAGCCTTTCAACCTCGTCCTGACACTTCTGTAATAAAGACGAGAGCGCACACAAAGGCTCAGACACCCACCCACACACACAGACACACACACACACACACACACACACACACACACAAATGTTTACTTAGGCGAGCCTGGATACTTATTTACCAGCAGAAACCTCTGTGTCCATTTCCAGGTGTACGTTCACGACTAAAACTAAATAACTGAGCCGCCTGGCAAAGCGCCCGAGGCCACCGGCAGCAGCTACGGCTATACTAATTCTTGTCATGGATCCAAGATTAAAGTCATTAACATTCCCCTAAACAAGGGCAAGGGTACATCTGGATACCGCACGCACTCACGCGCGCACATACGCACACACACATATGCTTCAAAAGGAAATCAATATGTCCCTTTTCTACGGGTCCAACTCCACTTCGGATGACGGAGACATCTGATCCACATTCCAGCCTATTCCCCTGGCAATGCAACCATGTTTGTTTGAGTCTACTTTACCCTGAGTGCCGGTTTGATATATCTCCGCATGCATTCACGAAAGAAAAAGGAGAAATGCTAAACAAGGGTTATAATTTCAAAAGTGAGTTATCATCTGGTAAATGTGGGAGAGGTGTGATAGGAAAGGCAGAGGTGGGTGTGCAGCTGAAGAGGAAATTGAAAGTCTATTAAATTGCAACAGTCACTCGCGCCAATATCAGCCAAGCCAAAAAAAAAAAAAAAAAGTCACGGAACGGAGACTAAGTAGGCATTATGAACTCAGCAGCTTTTACAGAACATTTTGTGGTTCGGAGGTGTTCCAGTCTCAACGTGTAAAGCTCACCAATAAAAATTACTTGATTTTTCGCTTCTGCCCAGAGTAATAAGGCTCGGTATGTCTTGCACCGATTCGCAGGACAGGGAGGCTTATTTTAACATCATGCAAAAACAAGCAGACCTGATTTACATTCCCAGCTTGTGTCTTCATGTACGAAATGCCACTCCTTCCCTGACCGCAGGCTGACCTCAAAACCATTGATCTGATAAAGGCAATCATATTTTTCCAATGGACAATCGCTAGAAAAAGAGCATCCTGGGAAAACTGGATGAAAAATGTGAAAACAAACACTTTGAGGAACACTGTTCATGGAATAACATTCAAACTTCACTTGTATTACTGTGTCTATTGGAAGTTTTGGACAATGCTTACAACACAGCAGCCATCTTTATACATGCAAACTAAAAGTGAGAGTCGGACGGCGCCTCACCTACTGACGGAGTCCTCCTGTGGTGTAGCGGACACTCCAGGGTGCCTTGCTGCGTGCGGCCGAACATGGCAGAGTAAACAGCAATTTGCATACCACGTTTACAGCTCAGCCTCATCCTCTCCTCCTCACAGACCACCTTACTCTTATACTCATCTGCAGATCGGGAGAGAGAGAGAGACAGCAGGATTAGTTGGCATGATCAAGAACATAAACCAGGACACACTATAAACACATTCAAATGAAGCGATTTCTCTGCAAAGTCAATATATTATACGGAAGAAAACAAGCTTAAATGAAGCTTTCCAGCTGTTAATGAAAGCTTTGCAGACACAAGAGGAGGAGGACAGAGGGAGAGTGGCTCAGTGGACATGTAGAGCCATGCAGAGGCATTCCTCACACACATCCTTCCAGAGTGACCTGTGACAGGAAGGAGCAGCTTCACTGGCCTGCAAATAAAAACACAACAGCAGCCGTTCCTTCAGCCATGAGGGGAGTGGAACAGGAATGCAGAGCGGGGAGAACGGGCAGGATCGGCCGGGTATGTCTCCCGATGACGGATTCACTCCCGTCCGCGCTCACACTCCCGGTTCCTCTCCACTCTCGGGGGTGGTGACACCTGCCCGACGCACCTCACTGACATCCCATGTGGCCTTTCTCTCCTTCCCTGAGAAGTCATTGGTTAAGTGACAGCGAACAAAGAGCTGTTGATTGGCCCCGAGGTTTGGTACAGAAAAAAAAAAAAAAAAAACAAGGGATGGGGGGGCCAGAGGGGGGGATCAGTGGATTAATTCTCACTTGTGGTCACTCTAGTGTGAATTTTTGCAAGGCTCAGTGCAGCTCGACTCAACACGGCACTGAACTGCCAATGGACACCAGAATCTGGGTGGGATTACAGCTCTGTTGCGGCTCCCCTCCGGGGTGATACTCTCAGCTTCCTGACTCACAGGGAGAAGAAAGGATAGAGGGAAAGACACAGAAAGAGTATTTTTCTCTTTAACAAAGTGAGAAAATCTCTGAGACTCTAATAGATAAATACTGTGACTGCGCTGCACAGCTGGTCTGCTGAATGATGCAGCGCTACCTGTAGCTCACTGAGTTAGCTTTTCTCTCCCTCCCGGGACATCCTGGTTCAAGACCCCATCATGACAACATACTTTAAGATGAATCGTTTTTTTCCTCTATGTACATTTACTCGACGTGTACTCAGTCCGCCACTGCTTGAATTCAGCGTGTCATCCCAGATGCCTCCCAGATGGACGACTTCACAGCTAAAATGTGCATTTCAGGACAAATTCTGGTCAAAAAATCAGTGCCGTGATACAGTCACTGACGTCACCTCCTCCGCTGCTCCGATTGTGAAGTCAGATTTAATTTGGCACCTTTTTTTGGCGGGGCAGACATGAAAATGAAAAAGCAATTTCTTTTCAACTCTTTTGCTTTTTAGATGTGACACAGAATGTGCAACCTAAAGATCCATTCAAATAATACCGCCAAAACCTAAAATGAAAAACCATTTTAATATCACTTTTGCTCCATTTGCTTCAATATGTGAACAACTCATCCAAGCCTCTTAACATGCTCTGAATGTAAAGACATAACAGGTGAAAATCAGCTGATAACAAATTCAAAACTTAAGATAATTGTAAAACTGCTTCATAGATCTTTTTATGCTTTATTACTCAATAAATCTGATCTAAACAGATTCCTCCAGATTGGGCAATATTATCAGTCTACTCCACTGTGTGGACTGGATTTCATAAACTCGGTGATGACAGTAATTTTGACTGCATAAGGTCACTCCCCACTGAATAACAACCCCTAAAACCCATCTCTGTACACAACGGCAATGTATGTAATCAAGGAAGTCAAAAATCCTACAGTTATTCTGGTACTTTTAGTGTTAGACCCAACATTACCTGGATGACTTGAAACTTACACACATACAGACGCATCTTATCTTTTGAGAGGGAGACTGTGGATCAGTATTTAACCTCTTTTTTAATCAGATAACGAGAGACGGCCATTATAAACTTAGTGAAACTGTTAGACTGTTATTTTCAGGTTTTCTGTGGTTGCACGGTTTTAAAAACACCCCCAAAAAAACACAGAGGAAGAACAGATATGTGTCACTGCGAGGATCCAGGGCGATGAGGGACTTACTAGGTCTGCATTTGTACCAGACAATGAGGTATTTACTGCTGCCAGGACACTGGTCCGTCCCAAACACACGGCTGTTGACAAGGACTTGACAGCTCCTTCTGTCCTGGCACTCGTCCAGCATTTTCTAAAGAAGGAAAGAGTGACAGGGAGCGGGAGAGGACCAAAGACAGGTTTAGAAGCAGAACAATGAACTGCCAACGGTGAGACCAGCAGCAGGCAAACCTAAAACCACTTCAAACAGTTCGCTCACAGCCATGGGAATACGGCAGAGAGGAGCGGGTAAGTGGAAAAGAAAATGGAAGGAAGAAAACTTTGGACAGCTTCGCTCTGCTCATTTCCTGGCGTCATTTTGCAACTCCAGTTTCATCATTTTTTTTTCTAAAGCCTGCTTTAGCCCAGGTGAGCCAATTTCAACTTATGACATTCTTCCGAAATCCGAATTGGCGGGAAAATGAGTGAATGAATCCTGTTCAGAGCCCTTCATGGATTTAGCATCGAGAAATGCTTATGTTATGGCAAATGGAGGAATGCAGAAGTGAAGTGAATACATACTGAAGTGAAATAGGGAATAGTATTTGTGTATATCCTGCTGAAAAAAGAACAAATTCACATGGAAGTCAACTTTCGCAACACCGGTAAAGCTCAGGCTCAAGTTTTTGAAATCCGTATTTACCTGTAATTCATCTTCATTCAAACAGTTAAACAAGGGGATTGCTATGAAGTAGTCTAAAAAAACAGGAGAAAAACTCCTGCAATGTAATGTTTTTCTATGGAGAAAGTCCTGCTGTGACGCTAACAAATCAAGGGTCATGAACAGGTGGCACGGCGGGGGTTGTGCTCATGTGGGTGGCACAGCAGTCAGTCATTCTCTCACTTCGGCACAATACTGTCTCTGTGTCTGTGCATTCATGGCTGTCCTGTCTATTATGGAAACGGTGGGTGTTCAATGCTAAAAAGGCAGCGGGACTAAGAATAAACCAAACAACCGAATGAATGCTGAGCGGGACGTGTTTGTGTGTGTTTGTGTTGGTGGAGCAAAGCGGGCCTTCTCGGGTCGACCACATCCCAATTTAGGAGAGGATGCTCAGGCAAAGACCCCATGAAATCGCTTTGTGTCATGGGAACATACGAGCCAGCTTCCTCTTTAGTGAGTGTAATTTGCCGGAAAACGTCCCCACAAAGCATTACATAATCAGCAGTCCTCCAAAATTTAACCCTCGGTCCATTTGACCATTTTACAGCACGCTTGCTCTCAGAGGGACTCGCAGCCCAAAAGCTGAGGCCGTGCGAGTGGGCTAAAAATGGACTGACAGACAAATTAAAGCAACGTTGTGAGTAAGATCACGACCTGGGAAGCATCTGAGTTCTTCTTAATGATCATTACCGGCCTGTGCAGAAGCTTAGTGAAGCTCAAATATTAACAAAAATGAATGGAAAAGGAAAGCATGAGCCCAGTTTCCTACCTGTAGTGCTGTAGAAACGGAACAATATCGATCATCCTCCCAGGCGTTGTGTGAACCCAGGAGGGCCTGGTAGGTCTGAGGACACTGCTGGAGATCAGCCGCTCCTCTTTTTCCATAGAAAGCCGACTGGACGGTGATGGTGGTGCGGGGCGGACAGCGGACAGACAGGAAGTCTCCGTCACAAGCTTGCTCGGTGTAGTTCTTCAGCACTTTGGTGAGGTAACCTATGAGATTAGGTGACAAAACATCATTACAGGGAAGGGGATTTCTTAAAATGTGGGCTTATTTCATTCCTTCTAAAGAAAATCGTCTGGGGAAATGGCATCCCCGACGCCGAGCTACAAGCATACAGTAAATACTGTGGTGTTCCCAGAACTTGGCAGCAGTAGAGATGGACCTATCTTTCTCAAATGTTTCATTAAAATGGTTTATTTATTTAGCGTCATACTATGTAAGTGGGTTGTAGGCATAAAGCACTCCCATATACTAACTCTTATATCCCATTAAAGGTCTTTGAGAGATGCCAGTCGACCGTCAGTCACTCAGGAGAAGTGAACCCATCACAAAGCCTCCATTAACATTCCAGCCTCTGAGGAGGAAGCAGATAAAGGAGAGCGTTGATCTGCTCGCCACTGTCATATAATGTCTTTCTGGTCTTATCTGGCTCTTTTATGAGCCGACTGCTCTGCAGAGGGAATACTTAAAGTCTTCTATTGCTAACTCTGAAACCCAAAACTGGAAATACTATCTCCTTGTTTTCAAAACTGAAAGTTATGCCATATCTCAATAGGGATATTTGATTTGAATTCTGGGTTGAAACATACATTAAATCTACTTTTAAACAGCTGAAAATAGGTTCCAAACTGAGCTCCAGCTCCACTCTGCAGTAAGTGCTCTGCAAACACATTTACTGAAAAATAAACGCACACACACATACACACACACACACACAAACGCTCATGCAGTCACAAAGTGGACACCCTGTGATTCAATTACTTTTATTTGATTAGTGCCTGGTAGGAAAGAGGAAATAACAGTAAAACCGTGCTCTCTAAAACACACATTAGCACCCATGGGCCAATGCATACAAACCAAGCACAGCCATTGTCCTTTTATCACCATGGCCACAGTTAAAAGGAGGAAGGGAAACAAGACATTCTCAGGCTTTAAAAGGTCAGCCCCGTTCTAAATGGAGATGGTTATTAAACTACCCACCTGTGGCTTGGTGGAGTACATCTATATGCAACCTTACTTTGCACCATTTCACCAGTGCTTGAACTTGAAAACAAACACACACTCTTTTCCTAGTTTTGGACGTGATACATAAATGTTTCTTTTGCTCCTCAGGTGCAGCACTGTGGCACCACTTCCCTAAGAGCGCCTATATAATTTTCTTCCTTTCTCTAGGAAAATAGCCGAAGCAACTTTAGCATTACTTTTCCTCATTCCCCCCAGTTTTGCGTCGTAGCTGTATGATCGGAGTGTTGGGTCGGACTGATCCTCTCACTCAGATCAGCCAATGGTACTTCTACTAATTGCAAGATAATATTCTATAATTTGTTGTGATAAGAAACAAATGTGTGTACTAATGATATTGAGAGGAAGCTCCAAAAGTAGGCTAATTCATATCATCTCTTATAAATAGGAGTTTAGTGAAACAGTAACAGAGCTAGTCTTGCTAGGCTTAGATCGTGCTGAAGCTAATGGTTGGCTTAGACAGCACGTCTGAAAGAGAAAGGAGCTCCAGAACTGTTTTCAGTACAACAAAGCTAATGAGTAGCGAGCCCGCTTTAGCTTCAGAAATTGCTACTGTGGTACTAATTTCCAAATAGCAATTAGCTACGACAGCAGTGGTAGCGGTACTACAATAATGCATCATTTTACAACATCATTTTGACTCTCTTCATTTTGCTGGGCTCACGTTGGGCCAGTCTCTCTCTCACACACAGGTCTCATTCGCCCGTCACATTCCACAAAGGGTGAGAGAGAACTTGGCATTCCCCTTGGCAGCAAGACCACACACACACACCCCTACAGAGAGACACATACACACACGTATCAAAAACGTCAACACAAACAACGTGGTAAGAACAAGCCCGGCCGCTTGGCTCTCTGAGCCGGGGTGTGTAGCGATGTTGTAACAGTATCACATTATTAGGAGCTGGTTCTTGGCGGAGCGCCAGCGCCATGAGAGACCACGAGTCTGCGCGGCCTTCCAGTTAGCCGGGCCTCGGCCGAGGTCGCGAAACCATGGAAACTGACGAGGTTGGGAAAGGGGGTAAAAACGGAGCGGGCTCACGATTGATAAGGAAATTCGCCATTCGGAGGCGGAGCTTCCGGAGAACGCCGGTCTTGAGCAACACAGACGCACCGAAACACCTTCCTCTGCCTTACAAAAGAGAAGCAGGAGCAAAAGGCAAACAGATTATCTCACACAAACCCTCAGGTGCTTTCCAAAGAATTCATTTCTCTTCCACCATCCCACCCTCGCTATCCGTCTCTCTCCTCCAAGATCATCGCCATTGTTCCCTTCACTCTACCTGTTGACTGAGTCCTCTTTTCAAGCTCAACAAATCAGGCGGGTTTGAGGCACCTGTGAGGACCGCCCAGCCAATGACAGGTGTCCCTCAAAGGCAGAAGGTTGAACAATGCTGGAAGAACACCCAAGCGTCTCTCCTAACCTCCTCCTTTTTTCCTCGGCGATTCTTTTCATGTGGGGCCAGACTCCTTCTTTAACTAGCTCTCTGCCCTTTCCCCTCACAAAAGAGCTGCACTATTATGTCTACCGCTTCGTTTATCCGCTCATTAAAAGACAGGAGGCTGTGGCGGCGGTGCTTTTCACAAACAAACAGGTGACTCTTGTGATGCATTGGGCTCAAAAAGTCCGTTTAATCTCTTCTCGAGCAGGATAGCAACCCGCTCCTGCACCTGCCCTTTGTTTGGGATCTTGTCATATGACGCAACTTAACTTGTCAGGAGGCGGGAACGTCCACAAACTTTCAGCCAATCATAAGAGTTAAAAAACACCAGTGCTTCTGATTATTAGTTCCTCATTTGCCACGGTCATGTGATGACCCTCAAGTCTGACCCGGTAATGGAGGAGGTCAGGTATGATGGAGATTAGTGACGGGCCACTGTGTTGTGTCAACATGACCCAGAAAGAGGCCGGTCGGGGAACCGCTCCTGCACTGGGATCTTTAATTATTTCCAAACTTCCGGGGACAACACTTACAGCGAGCAACTTGAGTGGTTAGGTAAGCTGAAAATACTCCATTGTGACTTCTGCATACAGAGGTAAAGCACATAAGTACTCTCCCCCAAGCAGGAGCCTCTGCTGCAATCTCACCTGTCTCTCCTTTCAGGTCAGCCTGGGAGGAAGCTCTAACTAATTCTTCTCATGGTCGACTAAGCCGAGGTGTTCAGTGTCTGCTCGGAGAGAATACGGCATGAACTGAGGTGGGAGGAGGAGGAGGAGGAAGAAGAGGGTAAGAAAGGGTGGATCGAGCATTGACGCAGTTCAGGTGGAGACTGACAGTTACTCACACTCAGGACTTTCCCCTCTTTTTGAAAGATGCAGCCTCTTCCTATTGGTCGGGCCTGAAGAAGAAACGATTCAGGTGTGACACTGTTGACTGAATGCTGCTCTTGTTTAGCTGCTTACTAGTTGGACTTAGCTTTATGTTGCAAGTGAAGCAATGTTTGTAAAGCCTCTTGGACTGAGCAAGAATGTATACGATTGTAAACGTGTACAATATCCTAATAAGACAGCTTAACTTAATGCCACAAAAGTGACTGTTTATACTGAAGTTTAAAGAGAATCAACAGACTTTGAAGTGCAACTACAAAACCATGGACAAATAATGTGTAACAAGTAAAAGAACGGTCCGAATTCCACGAAAAGTTACATTCTCTAGAGATTCTTCAGGCACTGAAATCAAACACTGCACCACGTTTCATCTTGGTATATTAGGTATTTAGGCATTTACAGCTTCATAACTTTATTGGTGTTATTTTAAGCAAATTATAGCCATCAAACCATCAAATGTTCAAAGAAGCGAAGCTGCAGGCCTGGTGCTGGAAGAGGAATTCCCTTCAAGTGGTTACCCAGAGGAAAAGTTGAGGTTTCCCTCAAAGACGCAGGCCACACTCCAGCAATGCTGTAAAGAAAGCTGGTGGAGACGAAACGGGGAAGCAGTGGCTGGTGTAAAAACACCGGATGGGTTGAACGATGTGAAAGGAAAGTTGTTGATGGAAAAAGACTTTGTTACTGTACCTAAGTACATCAGTATCAATGACAACTGTCATGCGCATGCTTGTGTATATGACCTCCACATGGCCAAAAAAACTTTCTGTGGTCAAATTTGTTTACAATTCCTTATGAAAGTCATCTGTCCATCTTTTATTCAGCTTTATCCAGTTGAGGATCATGGGCCACAGGAGCTGATCCATCACAGGACAAACACAGAACGACATATCATCACACTCCCACATGTTTACAGGCGATTTAGAGTCACCTATTAACCTGACACGGATGTTTTAATGCAAACATGTCAACTCAGTGCTGAAACTTCAGACTCAAACATTCACAGTGTTTTAAATAGACAATGAAAAAGGACTTTAAGTGAACAGGAGAGAAGAAAATCTGTAAAGGCCTGTACAGTGGGAAGAAGACAGGTCTTCTGAAAGCACGGCCACTGCTTACAGGATGTGGCAGGCAGAGCCTAAAAGGCCACAGCGGGTGGCTTTAGGCCCTGTTGTAATTACTCTCCTCCGCAAACCACAGAGGCAGAGCACAGGCCTGCAGCACGGGACGGCTTTCAGATAAAACAGCCATCAGCTGTAAATCATATGTGGTCAAAACTTCACATTCATCTTTTCAGGGCTGGACGTCGTCGATGCCGAATGTGGCAGGTTGACGAGGTGCGCAGACATGAAATGAGATCCTAAAATAAATCTAAGAAAACCAAGCCGGGGTTCACATGAATGCCACAAAGGACCAGCGAGACAAAGGGCATGATGTCAAAGGAAAGTGAGACGCAGCCATAAACATGCAGCCAAGTACAGTCGAAAAGCAGTAATCTGTTTAAAAAATGCATTCCTAAAATACACCAAGTTCCACCGCTTATAATACATTTAGTCTTGCTTTTATGGTTACGTTTATGATTAACCAACATTCTACATAATCACACTGCGGGGCAGAAAAATGTGCACAGAGATCCTGTGAAAGAAGTGAAGGCTGATTCTCATGAATTTTCTCAAATGACAACAAAAAAAAAATCCCGCTTTGTGTTTCGATCTAACCTATCTGATGAGGATTCAGTGTCATAAACCGATCAAAATTCAATCGGAATTTCAATTGGAAAATCTGATTGCACTCCGGCGTCTCTTCCTCTGCAAAACACAATGGTGGGAACTAGCTGAAGCCAAAACTAGTTACAGTGTGAGCCAAAGAAAGGCAGCAGTTTTTATTAGAATGAGTGAAATGAAGGTTTTTTTTTTTTTTTAGTAGTACTGTGTGCCCAAAC
This sequence comes from Salarias fasciatus, assembly GCF_902148845.1. Taxonomy (NCBI): domain Eukaryota; kingdom Metazoa; phylum Chordata; class Actinopteri; order Blenniiformes; family Blenniidae; genus Salarias; species Salarias fasciatus. The sequence goes on from NC_043759.1 coordinate 16,078,291, forward strand.
AATGAAAGAGCGGAGTGTACAAGCTGTGGGGTCTTACTCACATGAGGAGTAAGGATTTAACTCCAAGCACTGATGTAGCTGCTTCACTTCACATTGAAAGCCACAGAAGATTAAAAGTTTGCATGTTTGACACTTTGCTGTTAAAGGGATCATGCAAAAGCTTACGAAAGTGTGACATAACAGTAAGGTTGCACTTGTTGCACAGCCTGGTGTGTATTAATTACATACATGCATACATTTAAACAGCAGAGACACAAACAGTTGGTCCCTCCTTCAACCAGAGCCCGAGCAGCTGAAGCCATTAAAACTGGAGACACAAACACAAACAACTGAATTGCCCGCTCCTTCTCTCCTCCCAGCAAGCCTCTCTTTCTAACACCCACACACACGCACTCACACGTGCACACCCAGCCACCTCTATCCCCCACCTTCCTGAACACAGCCCATTTATTTGTCGACATGATGTATGAATCAAGAAGCGGCAGTCTCCCAGGATTATAATGGGTTCAGTGTTTCAGAGCCTTAAGGTCTTGATAAGCAAAAAAAAAAAAAAAAAAAGTAACAATATTAGTAATTTAATTAATTACTAAAAACTGCAATATTTCATACTTTTCATAGGTACAGTATCAAGCAAACATGAGTTTGACATGTGCTAATGGGTAATGGTTAAAGGCTTTTCATTTAAAAGCATTGATAACTTTTATTATGAGCCTACATTATATTCTATTTGTTTTGTATCACTATTAGAAAGCTCTGTGTTTTACTTAAATTAATGTCATTTTTACCTTCTATTTTGTGGTCAATAGCAAGATCTTCACCCACATTCCATTAAACAAATACAGAAACAGTATTTTAGGCAGTTTCTTCACATAAAAGGTAATTCTGAGGAATAAAAGGATCTCAGGAAATGTCTCATGCAATGGGTTGTTTTCAGAAATTCCATCAACGGTCCTGATATAACGGAAGCAAACCCACTAAAATGAATCAAACAACATGCAGAAGCCGTTTATGTCACTTGACAAAGTTTAAGTCTGACAAATGTTTCAGTGTGAGGACACAAAAACTTGTTTTCAAAAATTTCACAGAATGACTAAAAAGAATAGAAAATCAGAAATAACGACAACGACGAAGCAAATCCACATAAAACTGTGGCTTAAATGAAACTGGAGAAACTTAAAAAGACAATCGAGGGTTAATCAGTTGTCTTCACAGAGGCAGGTTGGGTGTTTCAGCTTGCTGTTGACCCCTGCAAACAATGAGAATACGTCCACCTGTTGGCCTGTGCTCTATCCTGAGGGGGGGCCACTGTTTAGACAACATCTGCCCTCCTCAGAGATGTCCTTCCAGTTTGACAGAGGCTCCTTCAGGGACTCCCCAAAACCTAAATGGCGGTCGCGCCCGAGCCCTCCCACGACCCCTGTCAGCACGTGCCTTTCCTCCTAACCACCGGGTGTCAGAGGGCACGAGGAAAGGGATCATTTTACCCAGAATTCTGCAGCGTGTGTGTTGTGGGTGTCTTATCGTTCGGGGGGGGGGGTTTAGGGAACACCCTCGCCGGGCGTTATTGAGCATGTCCCGACACCCACGGACACATGGAGAGCGCCCGGAGCGAAAAGGAGGACGGAGTAATGGAGAGCCAGAAGAGGAAAGATCCGTCATTTTAATGGTCACTTTTACGGCCCGGGAGAGTTGGACGGCGGCCAGGCCGGCCATCACGGACCGCAGACACCACAGAGACGCATCAGTGTGTGCGCTCTATTGTCGCGGCGTGAGCGACAGATGTATCCTTCAGCGGACCTCCTCAACACAGAGGATTGGATTTAAGTAATTGCTTGATAGGGCAGTCGCAGCCCGAGGCAAAGAGAATTGAGCTTTTGAAAGAGAGGTCATGGTGTGGAGAACTCTCTGTCACTCATTTAATCCTGTGATGAGCTGTGAAGAAGACACACACACACACACACACACACACACACACACACACACACACACACACACACACACACACACACACACACGTACACACACACTTAGGCCTATTTCTAACAACCGCTCTTGCAGTTAGACTCAGCAAAAATAGCTCTGATGCTTCTGAAAAGCCAGAAATTTGTTTGAAAACCAAACTAAACTCAATCAAAATACCGAAACCAAATAGATGGAAGTGAAACACTTTCTCCAACGTGAAGACGAGGTTGAGGTGGCTTCTGCAGTAAAGAAGTTATTTTAAATCGATCTGGAAACAATCTTATTTTTGGAAAGGGTCACGGAATCAGCTAATTGTTTTTGATTATGATTAGTGCTCAAATAATCCTCTAATTTCTTTTCAGGATTTTTCTTTATTTTCCTGGATTTTCACTCTCGGTGTTTAAGCTTTTCTTGTTCTGGTCCTTCAAAGGAGTTCATAAGAGTTCACTGAAGATCTAATAAATTAGGAGTTCAAAAACAACATTTTATCTTTTTTACACTAAATGTTGAAATTTTCCTGCAACATATTCTTTCAAGAAGTTGTATTATTGTTACTTAATATAAAGAAATTGTTTTCTGGATAATAATTGTTCATTATAGTCAACAGTTCAGACAAATTAACTGTTAGAATTTTGAAAAACAAAAAATATAAAAATGTATAATAAGTCCATGAAAGGTGACTTCCTTTATAAATAATTTACAAAAACTAAATAGTCTCTTAGTGTCATTTTCACTTTCTGTCACCCATTTTTTTTTTGTCAAAACTGCACAGACCCCTTTCAGAATTAATCAGTTTTAATGCATTAGCAGCAAGACAGCATACCTTTATAATTGTCCAGGCATGCTGCGAGAGGAAAGAAAAAAAAAAAAGATATTTTTTAAAGAAAAAAACCTGCATTGGAGTGGGTGGGAACTGCAAGACTGGGGCTTTTGGGGGAATTAACAAGCTTATCTGGGGGTATGTCCTGTGAAAACAAGCAATTGAACGACTCCTGAGGAGCTGAGAGAGTGAAAAGGCATCTGCAGCATGTCCAATGGGACTTAGCAAGGAGATCCCCTCCCATTTACAACAAACCCAAAGTGATCTGCAGGAACGACCAGGCGGAGCATCAAAGCTCGCCGTGGTCATTCAGAGTTTGAGGGAGAGTTTGTTTTTGCAGTTAACAAGTAAAACAAGTAACGGAGGTCTCACCGGGTCGAAGCTTTCCCTTTGAGAAATGAGTTTAGCTGCTAAGAACTGCTGTGCAAAGCCGTCTGCGCTCAACAATTAAAAGAAAAACTTCCTCAACAAGTTTTTAACATGACTTTGACAGAAGTCTGAGCAAAAAAAAAAAAAAAAAAAAAGAAGCTTTTTTAAATAAATTTGTACTAATTAAGAGCATTGCTGACTCTGAAAAACAAACAATATTACAATCAAGAAGCTCTACCATGGTGGTGCAGTGGTCAGTAACCCCATCTGCCTGTTCAAACACAATAAATCCATCATTACTGATAAAGCAGTAGAAGCAAAATAAGTACTAAACAAGTACAAACAAAACTAAGTGAGGATTGGGAGCGTTTCTGTGTTGCATGTTGACAAGCACATCCCAATAACCGGTCGACTCAGCGTCATCTGCTGACTTGACATTTTGTTCCTGGTACCATCCGAAAGAAACACTTTGCATTTATACAGGAAAATAGTTTGAATTATATCGTTATGGATGCAAAAAACATGAATAGATGACTGTCCCAGTCACACGTTTTGCAACTTAAATCCAGAATCTGTCATTCAGTAAAGGAGGCAGCAGCTTAATTCCTTGGCTTTTTAGAATGAATCAACTGCAACATTTTTCATGTTACCTATTTTTTCTTTTACATGTTTATATATTGTGACTACAATATGATAAAGAAAAGAAAGCTGTAATCCAGGTTTGTGTGGCGATAAAGAGTAAAACAAGAGGAACTGTGTGTCGTCGTGGTCTCTCGCTCCCTCCCCCCTTACCTGAGCTCGCCAGAGGGGCCAGTAAGCGACAGATTAGCGGTGCTTTGGGGAGCGGGCTGCTGTAGCGTGCTATAATGCAGACTGTCAGTCCGACACAGTTGGGGGGCGACACAATGCCTCCTTGTTCAGACTGGCCCTTCTCTGCCCCACCTCTCTACCTCTCCATCTCTCTCCGTTTCCCCGTCTCTCGCTTTGCCTCTAGGGGGTTCATTCAAACCATGAAAACTAACGGCGTTCAGAACTTTTTTCAAACCCATACCAAAGAAAGCATAAGGTTGACGGGAGGGGGGATCAATGGATGGAGGGGGGGGGGGGGGGGGGGGGGGGTTAAAAAAAAAGACACATCAAGGCAGACATGTCTACTCCTAAACCAAACATAAATCAGCTCCCAGGAAACAGAGGGGGAGACAGAAAAGTGGGGGGAAGGAGGGGCATCAAAGCATGGTTGACATTCTCCAAGAGGCAGCGGCAGGAAAAAAAAAAAAAAAGAGGAAAAAAAAAAAAGGTGTGGGTGCCGGTTTTTTGCATGCGTGCTGTGGGACTGTTTACAGCCTAACTGAACGGCCGCCGCATGAGTAGGGCTGGACATGCAGGGATAACTACCGGTGCAAACACCCACCAGATCCTTCTCAACGCTACTTTTCCTTTATTCACGGCTCTATTACAGCCTTCTGCTCGTGTGGCAGCGAGCACCAACACTTATCTGACCTGTTGCTTGAACATTTCCTTCTTCATAGGAAAGAAGTGGGCTCAAAATACGATAGAAGCAGCTGAATTCTTGATTGATGACTCCGTCTTTGCCTCAGACATAGCGGAGAAGTCAAGCAGGACGCGTGCAGTGACGGCAGAGTGCCACTCAAGAATCTTCTGCATGCACTCCTCGGTGTTTTCTTTGGGGCTTTTAACTTCTGCTTATGCAAGAGAGGGCAAGTGCAAACACACACCTGCAATGTGTATATATACATCTCTGCAGGTAAATGGTTTGGGAATTAGACCCCTGCTTCGGTTCGCAATAACAGTCATTACTATGCAACCATTCGGCTCAACATGTGATTGGACCATTTGGGCGTACTTCATGTATTGAACGTATCTATGCAAAATAATGATTATCATATTAAGGGCTGACTGGTTGAATGGCTTTCTGATGATAATAAGCATTGATTAAGAAACCAGCTCATCTCAGGAGATGGTTAGATCTCGTTCTTTGCCAACATCGGGATTTTAAAATGCAAAGTCAGGCACGAGACAGACACTTTCTGAAAAAGTGATACCCACTCTCTCTCAAATTATAGTTTATTTTTGACAGCAGCCAATGCAAGACCTCACTTAGCAGCCTGATAACAGTCCATTTGAGCACAGTAGGCTTCTGTGATGCAAAAAGGTACTTTAAAACCAGCTTTGAACCACGAAAAAACAAAGTTACACAATTGGTAATTACCATTTTGCATTGTCAGCTTTGCACAAACCCATTAAGGTAGTTTGTAGGCATCATTACTTATACTATTAGACTGCATGTGGTCTTGGTAGGACTAGATTATTAGACCAAGGTCAGGGCCTCCGTAGTGGGGGAGCACTTCACATTTCCAGATCTGAATCTCGATGAAATGGTTGTATTTTCTTGCTGTACATGCAGTTTTTCCACCAGGTAATCCAGCTTCCTCCCACAGAAAATGTCATCCATGTGATATTTCTACACCAATCTCTCAGTTGCCTTCCAAATGTTGCTCAGAGCAAGAATATTTCTAGTTGAAGCTAGGGGGTCGGTGATATTGGTGTTTGTGGGGACTGTTAGGCTTTCTGCGCAAGATTCTGCATTATATACCATTGGTCGTTCCTGGGTACTCTGGTTTCTTTCCCACAGTCCAAAAACATGCATTTTCGGTGAATTAGTGACTCTAAAATTGGCCGTAGGTGTGAATGTGATTGTGTGTGGGCATCTGTGTCTCTGTGTTTGCTCTGTAATGGACTGGAAATCTGTCCAGGGTGGACTCTGTCTGTAAACACTAATCATCTGGGATGGGCTGCAGAACCCCATGATGTTCAGTGGGATGAAATCATGTGGAAGATAGAAGGATGGATGGATATTTACAAGTAAATCTTCAGTGTGTCTGGCTTTCATTGACAAACAAACTGAACTCTGACAAAACATCGAGGCAAAGCATTCACTGATAGTACACTCCGATTTTAATGGTGCCGGACATGACTGACATACCACATTTAATGTAGTGTGACAGCATCCAAACAGCAGCCAAGTCACTTATTAAGCTTTACCTCAGTCAGGATCGAATCTCCTCCTTTGGAAACTGGGCAAAAACTCATTTTGACTGCATGTTAATATCGCCTACAAATCATGCCTCGACTAACACAAAGCTCACCTTTTAAAGCCACATCTGTTTTGAAGAGAGCTTCTCATTAATTATGCCAGTTTTGTATACTGTAATCTGTTGGGTTGTTTTGTTTTGTTTTTTTTTTAACCCAGCAAAAAAACTTGTTTATAAGTCACTTTTGTTTATCTCACAGAAAAACTGACTTAACCTTCCACGTTTTACTGCAGTGATGCGTGTAATCATTAAATGTCCTCCTTCCAGACGCAGAATGAGAGGAGGGGATTTGTTTCCTGCTGTAAACACCCATCTATCATCGCCGGCAGCACTTTGTTGTTCCCTGGTATGATATGAGGCCCTGCCTCGTGTGTGTTTGTTTATGTACTCTGTGTATCCCGGGGGAGGCCCTTAACACAGTAGGTCATGTCTTTCATCACGATCGTGTCGTGCCGAGCCAGACTTCCACCTTAAATTACACATACACCTCACACTGTGCCATGAATTCACACAGACACACACACACACACACACACACACACACACACATCCAGACGTTATCTACATTGCATTCCAGTCTGCATTGTGTTGTTTCTTCTTTCAACTCAGTATTCATTGCTCAATCCAAAAGGACGCATGAGGGGTTAATTGGTGTGAGTGTGTTTGAGATCGTCTGCCTCTGTGGCGGGACCATGGCGTAACCTGCCTCCTCTAACTCATCCTGCCTCATCTCTTCTTATTTTATTGGTTAAGTATTCAGCTTTGTGGTGCAGAGCGGCACTGAAAGGCCTGAAAGGCTCCTATAAACAATTACTGCAGTTTGTTATTATGCCTGTGTAGCAGCACTTTTTTAAAATAGAATTTGACGCCCCGTTATGCATCTTCCGCAGTCGGCTATTAATGTTACGTGTCACACTACACACACAGCTGCATAACTACACAGTCAGCTGTAAATATCTAGAGAGCCAAACACACTGGAGAAGCAACAGTCTCGATTACAGTGACACATATAAATATAAACCTATAAAACATAATTCAACCTGCGGGAGCTCATACATTTCAGAATAACATGCGTATAAAATAAGTATTGTCTTTTCTAAACGGTGAAGACAGTGAAGACCGAGTGGTAACTGAAACGTTCAGTTAGCCATTGAAATAAACGTCAAACAATCAGCGTTGCTGTATTCAAAAGTTTGTTTATAAGTCATGATTTCAACTCGTACATTATGAACTAATTTTCAGGTTAAAACTTTGTAAAAACAAACACTAAGAGGATTTGTAAGGATTTGGGTTTGATAAGCAGATTCAGAACACACTTCAGATTTGATAAAATGCTATAAATCCAGAAATATCCTGTCTTTTGTGCGGGATTTGGCTGGATTTGACAGACGAAATCTCGAGGGGATTTCATTTTAAACCTGAACTTCTAGCATTGTGAGCGCCCCCGCTGCATTCGCTCCTTCGGCGGTGTCATTCACTGAAAGCATTCTTTGAAGGGAAACATCCCCTCTCCCATTCAGTCCGAGAGAAAAGCAGCCCTGTGCCAGGCCCTCGCCGTCCGCCTCGCCGCCTGCCTCTGCCGCGGCAGACAAAACAAGTGGGAGGCAGGATTTGTTTAGACAGAGCTCACCTGGCACACAACGCAGACACAGAAACAGTGATCAGGCAAGCCCTGGGGAGGAGTAAAGGCAGCGGGGAGGAGGGAGGAGAGGGGGGGGGGGGGGGGGGGGGGGGCATGGAGTTCGGCGTGTTACCCACATCCAGAGCTACTCCAAAATGAAAGCGGATTACGACTGGAGGGGGGTGTGAGCAGCGCCCACTGAAAGGTGGAAGGGCGGGTTTGTGTGCGTGTTTGTGAAGAGGGTGGGCAAAGCCAGGGTTAGTTGGAGGTAGCCTGATTCAGGAGAGGTGGATTTGTGCGTTTCCTGCAGAGTCATGAAGCTTGGAGCACTTGGTTTAGAGGAGCACTCAGCTGATCTGAGCGGGAGATCAAAGAGGGCACACACACACGCTCACACACACACACACACACACACACAGAAACAAACACAAGCTGCAGGTCTGCAAACAGATATCAATAATACGAGCGCTAATGTGCTGACTGAGCCTTTATTTCCCTTCAGCTAAGTCATTTTTCTATTCATAAAGTCCAGTGTCTTGTATAAACACCAGTCACAATTTCTCACGAGAAAGTTCATTCATCCACATACACACTAGTTCATTCATCAATACCAAAAAATTAAGTTACTGACAAAATAACAGATATGGACTAGTTTAGCGCTTTAATGATTCCAGAAAAATGAACAAAAAGATAGTATATGTCAATAAAACACACCAACCGACTGCCTGTTAGATCAGTGATACATTTGAGAGTAAAATAAACATTTATTATTAATGTATTCTTCTATTTCATTATAGTGTATGTTTTGGTCAACTGTGACTGTAAGCTGATATTTCTTCATGTTTTGACTCCTGTCGATATGACAAGAGGACTGAAAATTATGATGATTATCTATTTTATTTCATGGTCTTATCACAAACTTGTTCTCCCACTTATTGACGATGTTTAAAAGACCACAATTAAACTAAAGTATGAGTGAAAGTGGTTCTAAATATCCACAAAAATGATTTAATTCCTTAAATGCACAAAAATGTGTGCTAGTTTAAGTTATTCAATCAATCATACGTTGTTGTTGTTTTTTTTTTTTCAAAACTGAATTACCAGTAATATTCATGACTGAAAATCAAGGCTGGGTTCGTTCAATCTTTCTCATTTGCAGAAAACTCGAGCGATCAAACTCGACAGGGACAACAAAGAGCAAGATGGATGATAACTCCCCCAAAACCACGCACTCCCGGGTACTATGGGTTAACCTCAGTTGACCCCCTGGCCCCTCAACAGCCTCACATCCCATTGACTGGAGTTAAAAAGGGTTTTTATGACGCACAGAGAAGGAAAGTGGCTTCACTGTAACCCTCTGGCAGCTCTACAGGCTCCGGTGTTCCTCGCAACATTTGATTCACAATGTACAAATTCTGAAGCTTTCCACAGCTAACAGAAATAAACACTGAGAGACGCTTCGAGATAAAGTCGGGAACGTTCCGTTCAAACACCCATTTGCCGCAAAACCATGATTCTTATTTTTCCTCTTACCTTCTTTTTTCCCCCTCAACAGCCTTACACTCATCACTTTCATTTAACCACACAGCTCTGTGTTGACAAAATTATCTGTCGGTCGATAACAGCGGGCAGTTTGAAGATTGAGAGGCAAAAATAAACTGCCTGCAAACATGTGATGTTCATGGAGTTCCAGACTGTACAAACTAAAAACAAGCATGCTTTTGAAAAAAAATCATTGTTCCCGATGGACACGCTGTAATACAATCTGAGTGTGGAGAAAGGTTTCATCGTGACATTTATGAACTTACTGTATAAAAAAACTGTTAAATGATCACCAGTAGAGTGTTGGAGACTCACAGGATGGAGCATTTATTGGCTGGCTTGACACTGCCGCTCGCCCAGAGGCTCTTAAATGCTGCCCAGGACCCACTGCATCATTTATCACTTCCATACAAGAAAGAGGAACGAAAGCAGAATTGGGTTCCACTCCAATTTTCTTTTTTTTTTCCTCTTCCGCAATGAGCTCAAGGCAGCAAACGACACATGACACTCCAGTTATTTCAAGCTGTTAAGAAGAGACACAAATGTAGAAACCTAAACTTTCAAACCAATAAACATTGGGCTGGAAGCTGACAGCTGGTCCCCCTGGGTAGATTCACCTCAGTGACAGAGCAGATTGCTCACCGTCAGTGATCCAAACATCTGATTGTAAAAAAAACAAAACAAAAACAAAGTCTGACTGACAGATGTTGGATCTAAACCCTGCACTTCTGTCATTCCACACTTTGGCAGCAGCTGTCAATCAAAGAGCTCAGCGGTCTCCAGGGAGACTCCAGCTGGTCAAGAATGCGGGTACTGAAGGATTTCTTTGTCCGTGAGGTATTCTGAGGCTGTCCCTTTTCTCATTTCGCTCACAGAGATGCTTAGTCAGCGTTTCTGCAAAACCATGCTGCTACAAACTGTGCACCAAAACTAAGGTCTCAACGAATTAACTCTGAGAAAATGAATCGGTAGTTCCACCGCTATGCTGAGGCCTGGTCCTCGGTGCAGAAATCTGAATTCAGGTGGTCTTACAGCCATCCTGTTCTTGCCTAATTGACCTACTCATTCATATACTTGTGCAACAACACAGGTTCCACCGTGCTTGGCAATTAGAGAAATGAAAGCCTGTTAACAACCTTCACCAGACCATGATCTGGAGTCACTCATTAGGCTGCAACATGGACACACACACACACACACACACACACACACACACACACGCACACACACACACACACACACACACACTGCAGCATACTCAGGGGGGCCATTACATACATGTGCTGTTTAGCACCTTCCCCTTCAGTGTTTCTCTGCTGTTTCTAACCATTAGACCCATTAGAGGCCAATTAACACCAACACAAAGCCCCTTTCCTGTTTTATGGCACTGTAAACAAAACCTGCAGGCTTGCCTTGGGCTGAGCACAGCTTCACTGACTTCAACACCACGCTGGATCACTCAATTTTCTGATATGCTTCATTTATGGACATAAAAGTCAACAACTTCGGTCACACAGAATTACAGGCCATTCCAGACATGAAGCACTTGTGTGCCGACTGTGGCCTGGATATGAGGTGCAGCTACGGCCATAAAAGCTGCTCTGCTGCAGGCATTTGTCTTCCTGCTTTGACGGGTAACTCTAGTGAAGTGGAGCATTTGGTCTAGACAACAGTTCCCACCGGGTAACACATTAACCACATTATTCCGTTTATCTCAATTGCATCACCAATGGGATGAGTGTTGCAGATCTATAGAGCGCTGATAAACCAGCCCCTAATCCCCGCGGCTTGAGTAAATGAGAGCATGTTGTTTGAAGCTGCTGATGCGGGTCATTCTGCTCAAACTGTGTCAGAATAGGTCACCAGATAAGCGCAATAAGGTGTGTTTTTTTTCTTCCTCCCCTCTTCATGTTTAAGGTTGTGTCCTGGTGGTTTTATGGAGAAAACATCTGAGTGTGCGTGCTGCAGCATGCCAGAGGCACGAGTCGCCCTGAAAGTGCTTCACGAGACACGAGCACCTTAAATCACAGTTGTTGTGGGAGTCCAGCTCGACACCGAAACACACGCGCACAGACTTTATCCGAGCCGTTTGGAGCAAACTGGAAAGCCTCGAGCTGAAACCGGAGTGACGCACGAGAGAGGATACGCATCAGATGGAGTGTTTATCACCTTCCTCTGATGGTTTTTGAAATCCAATAAAGAATAAGACTAATTTCCTAAACATAAAAACATGAATTTGTTACCTGAAAAGTCAGAGGAGCCCTGGCTGAAGACGGTCAGACACGTTATTCCCAACAGGAGCGCAAAACGGAGGGCTGAGACCGTCCCATCTGGGAAGAACATCCTTGAAGCCTCAAAGTTTGGGATTTCCTCCGGATCATCAGAAAGTTCAGCGGCAGCATTGAGTTTCAGATTGTGCGTCGCTTGCGGGAGATGTGCGGGGCCATCACGTCTCTATCCTCCCCTCATCCTCCTCCCACCACACCGCCTGTGTGCGTCCGGGGTCGACGTCGTTCCGCGCTGGAGTCTGTGCGCGAGAGAGAGAGAGAGAGAGAGGAAGAGAGAGAGAGAGAGAGAGAGAGAGAGAGAGAGAGAGAGAGAGAGAGAGAGAGAGAGAGAGAGAGAGAGGGAGCACATTTCCAACTGCGTGAGTTGGGCTGTGGTGGCAGCTGAGCCCACCTGCAGGAGCGACGCTCCCCTGCATGGTCTCAAAGACCCAGAATTCCCTGCCACAGCAAAATATAAATAAATAATAAAAAACATCTCACTAAAGTTAAAAAAAAGCAAAGTCTGAATAACTTTAAAATAAAAGTGTGACCAATTTGTGTATCCAGTACTGCACGCGTTCCGTGTTCTTGGTCATTTGGTCATTCCATATCAAATAAGCAAAAAAAAAAAAAAAAAGGAAACATTTATTTCTTGGTCATTTGGTCATTCCATATCAAATAAGCAGAAAAAGAAAAAAGGAAACATTTATTTTATACAATAGCAATTTTTCCTTATCAAGAAGTTCTCTAAAAAGATTACCAATTAAAGTAATTCTCCAGAAAGGTTTTTCTGAATGTATATGTGACTATTGTCAAATATGTAAGATATCTCTGATAATAGGTAGAGCTGGTTGTTATCATGGGATGAGAGATGGTATCATGACGTGTGAACTATGTCTCAAAATTCCCTCATAACTCCATAAGTCATAAAACACTAAAACAGTATAAGATTCAATTGCAGCTAACTGAAGTCTCCCCAAACAACATTTTGACTGACTGTAGTGCAACTTAAACTTCATTTCAGCATACCGATTATATCTGAAATGAAGTTGGAGGGATGCCACCTACAATTTTGGGGAAATGTTTCAAGCATTTATTTTCAGGCTTGATTATTATAATGGTGTGTTGTCAAATAACATGCATCAGTAGGAAAAACCAAGAAAAATCTGTCAAGACAGCTGCTTGCTCAGGCCTTCCATTAAAAAACAGGTTTTACTTATTTCATTAACTTTACGTTAAGGAAGTTTTTGCATCATTTATTATAATTTTTGTTGCTCCAAATCACATTGTATTTCATTGTGAGGCACTGTCAAAACGACTTGTATCTGAATGGTGCTTGAAATACATTTCCCTTGCCTTGCCTTTCAACTATACTTATAACTTCCCAAAAATGTGATAAGATTTCACAAAGAAATCTGTAATCTGGGAATTAGGGCCTTTTTCCCCACTTTAGGATTTACATTACCTTGGATTACCACATTTATTACTTGTATCAAAATGAAACTCCGAATTAAATATCGTTTTATCAGAAAAACAAAATCATCACTTGTAGTGGGATTCAAGTAGCTAAAAAATAATTTTGTAAGAATCAATCTTGTGCCATCTCATCTAAATCAAGTCGAGGCAGAGACAGAGAAAAACTAATATAGTGTATTTCTACTTTCATCAAAGAGGAATGCCCTGTGGTCCGTGGGGCGTCCCTTAAAAGAACAGTGGCGCCACCGTGTGGACTTCTGCCTAACCTGCAGTCTGTGCTGAAACGCGGTTCTGTCCTTCACGGCTTCCGTACACGTTCACATGTGACAACAGAAGGTCAGTCATGGCTGCCCGCTCCAGAGGACTCGATAAATTCATCCTTTCGCTGAGGTTATTAGGAAACGTGCAACTCCAGAATGAACGTAAGGACACTAAATACTTCCTGCAGGATTATTTACGCGAGGCTGCCGTGCATAAGATTGTTGTTAAACATTAAAACAGAGCTAACGTGGCTAACTGCTAGCTAGCTTCCTAGCTCACTTGAACAAATGACTGATGTTTCTCATCTGTTCTCCTCCTTCAGGGTTTCTATCCACCTCTGTGTGCCGTCGTGGCCTTGGGAGTGAAGGCGACCCGCCTAAGTTCATTCCTCCATCCAAACCTGTCATCATTGATAAAACTCAGGCTGCGGCATCTCAGAGAAAGTATGATATTCAACCACATTTCACATCGACTGACACATTGTGTGAAATCAAACTTTTAAGGTGTTTTCCTGCCTTCTTCCAGGTTTCTGAGCCCAGAGTTCATCCCGCCCCGGCAGAGAACAGCCCCCTTTAAGTTTTCTCTTGAGAGGAAAGACATGATCCGCCGGAGGAAAGTGATCGATATTCCTGAATTCTACGTTGGTAAGCGTGAGAGGAGACCCATGCACACAAGAGGGGAACATTATAATGTGCCTCTTTAATGAAAGCTGAGTTTTGGTTGTCACACCAGCTTCTTCTCATCCTGATTTGCTTTAAACAATTTTCATTGATCTGACAAGAATAAAGTTCAAAAGAAAGACTGAGGTACAGAAATGAAGTTATATTCCAAGCCTGGACTCATCATTACATGCTTGTTACTCAGCCTTAACTTTAGCTGGTACTGTTGAATAAGTCAGTGTTTTGGGATTCATAAGTGTGGTTTGTAATTTAATGTCTTTTTTTCTTCGTTTTATGGGCAGTCAATTAAATTTTATAAAGTGTGAATAGCATCATATTTATCTTGAAACACCTGTAAACAAAAACAAAACCATTTCATTTGAGCAAGCATAATTCCTCTCTGCTTGTCATAAATTGTATTCTGGGCTTTTTAAGTTTATGCCAGATGGAAACTGCTTATGTTTGTAACGTCTCTGCACATGAGTGCATTTGCTGTAATGCCTCTTATACCATGCCCGCCATCACTGTGGCACATATGTAACGTCATGCTGTCAAATATGGTATACTCATGGTATAGAAGTTAACAGCTTTATTAAGGATAAAAAAAGTTAAACAATAAAACACTTTACTTGTGAACACGTGTATTTACAATGACCAGCACTGGCAAACATCTGAGTAGTGCTGCGCCACGAAGCATTTCTCTCTGCAGGCATGTTTGGTTTTTGTCCTCTCTATAAGTGCCCAGTAAAAATTTAGTTTTAAAACATGCTTGAAATTACAATATTTGAGCTATTTGCTACTATTGTGACATTATTGAAATATTTTCGTTTTCTTCTTGTTTTCTTGTAGGGAGTATTCTAGCGGTGACCATGGCCGATCCCAATGCCAGCGGGAAAACCAACCGCTTTGTGGGCATCTGTATCCAGAGAGGCGGGAAAGGGCTCGGGGCCACGTTTGTTTTGAGGAACATTATTAATAACCAAGGTAAGGCCTGATTTTCAGCATGTTTACTGAAGTGTAACAGAATGCATTGCCTCTACAATTATATCTGGCAGTTAATCAATTAGCGTGTTGTCTTACTTCTCCAAAAAGCAAGTGTCGTGGAAAACAAAGCCCAGAGAACATGTGATGAAGCTTTTATAAATATGCCTGAAATGAAAAAACAACCAATACCAATGATTTTTGGTATTTGAAAGTGGAGCTCTGAATCAATAAGCATGTTTATTTCTCAGGCCTTGAACATGAAGCTGGAAAGCATCGTGTAAACCTGAAGATTTCATTCCTGTGTGCGTCCTCAGGTGTGGAGATCTGCTACGAGCTGTACAACCCCCGTTTGCAGAAGATTGAAGTGCTGAAGTTGGAGAAAAGGCTTGATGACAATCTGATGTACCTGAGAGACGCTCTGCCCGAGTACAGCACCATCGACCCAGAGATGAAGCCCGTTCCGTTCTCGGCTACTGACGAAGTCCCGATCAGCAAGGTGAGAGACCATCAAGCCGCACGAACGGCCGCAGCAACAGAGACTTCTCAAACGCAAAAGGAAGCATGAAAGCATGTTCTGTATCACTTTATCCAAGCGAGGGTCTCACAACATTTTTTTTTTTCCAACTCTTTCATCAGCTGAAAGTAAAGATGCGTCCCAGACCGTGGTCCAAACGCTGGGAGCGGCCAAAGTTCAACATCCAGGGAATTCGCTTTGACCTCAGCCTGACACCGTCCAAGATGGAGGACGCCCAGAAGTGGGCGGAGCCCTGGAGGGAGTACGACATGCTCAAGGAGTACGACACCTCCGAACTGGAGAAGCAGATCCTCTCCGAAGTCCAACAGGAGATAAGCAAGTGAGGGAGGTCCTGTCAAGGAAGATCGTTGTTGCTTTTTCCAGGGACTGGAAAATGAAGTCGGCACAGCCGAGGAACGACTGGATGTACTTCAATCGGGTCCTCCAGATGCTTGACTGCTGCCTCACTGACGCATTTAACAAGCAGCCAATAAGGAAACTGGTGTTTATGTTTGAGGTATTCATGTTTCTTGCATAACAGTCTGCTGTACAGTATGTGAGTCCATCCAGTGTCCCTGGCAGGAGATGTTGTACAGATATTATGGGTTCTATAATAAAAAGCTCTCAAACCTTCAAAGGTTTGTAAATGTCTTTCATTGACTCTGTTTTTTTTTTAGGAATTGAGATGTGTTGTTGGTGAACGCTAGGTGGCACTACTCCCCTATAAGTGACTTCCCACAGCAGTTATATAACTACCACAGTGTTTAGAGGGGAACTCCTGCCAGGCTAACATAAACAAACCGTCTACTGTTCAAACAAATGATGGGACGCCTGTTCCTAAGGAACAAGGTTAACTCGAGTTTTCTGAGATTCTTATTTAAGCAACAAAAATAAGTATTAAGGTGCCGCTGGAGTCTGTAAAGATTTCCAGATAAATCGCTAAACCTGTGTGCTGGTGGAAGGCTGCAGTTGTGTGCACAAAACCCACACACACACACACACACACACACACACACACCAAAGACACCCGGTAGTGTTTTACTGTTGTGGATGGAAAATTGTGGTGTTGAGATGGTATGTTAGAGCGTCAGTCGGGTAGTATAAAAACACTTGGACTCCTTATGTTATGTCTGCTCCCTGCGAGTGTGTGTGTGTGAGTGTGTGTGCATATAAACAAGCCGAATGAGTCCCTGCACTCTAATTTCTCCATATTACAGGATGAGACACGGAGAAAATGGCCTCTAATACAGGAGTAGCAGATGTTTGCAGAGCTCATTACGGACCACACAGAGTCCCTGTGTGGAGATACCGGAGGAATAAAAAGAGCGATTATTGGTGTTACTTTTAGGGTTAGAGGACGGGAAAAAATGTCTTTAACCAACAATACACAGTGATTTACAGGATACTGGGTGGAGTTAATAGTTTTTTAATCATTTTGGTCCAATTGCCAAATCTGCACCTGTTGAGCAAACGGAATCGGAGTCGTCTGATCATCATTTGATCTGTAGCGAAGGAAATGAGCTGCGTCTTGTTATTAAGCAGCCCACTGAAGCAGGTGGCCCTTTCACCTTCTCTTTTCTCACTCTGTTTGCAACTGATTAATGTCAAGCGGAGGCGGGAACGGCGGTGTTTATCCTGGGGCGCATTACCGGGTCTATGGAGGCATTCCTCGGCAACACCGCT
Organism: Salarias fasciatus; assembly: GCF_902148845.1. NCBI lineage: Eukaryota > Metazoa > Chordata > Actinopteri > Blenniiformes > Blenniidae > Salarias > Salarias fasciatus. The sequence goes on from NC_043759.1 coordinate 16,095,562, forward strand.
GGACTGGTAAACTAGTCTAAACCGCAGAGCTACTCAGCCCGAGTTAGTGCTTCAATGAAACTTCCTGCCAACGTGTGTGTCTGCGTTGAGGCTTGTGATGTGAACTGCGTGTGCCTCCCATCCCGTGCCCTCGGGTCGGCTTTCCTGCACCTGGAGAGAGAGAAGTTTGAGCCCCTTGGCTGGGAGAGGAGATCAAACACGACACACACAGGCTATCATATCAGCCTGTGCCACAGACAGACACCTTAAACAGGCCCAACTGTAAACGTTTGGATGACCTGTCTGTCACTCCTCGCGAGAAACCAGATATGCCCCCTTCACGGCTGCCGTGGAATCGGGGTGGGGCATGCAGGTTTGGGGAGCGCATAATCCCACCCCTCAGTAACATCCGACTATAAAGCATGGAGGCCTGATGATGGCTACAGTGCCACAGTGCTATGAAGGTCAGTGCAGGAATGTAGGGAGGGACATGCTCCTCTAATCTGTCTTCCTCCCTTTCGCTGGTGCTCCCATGACCTTCGTCTCTTTCCCTCTCTGAGGGGGGGATCGCGCCGGCTTTGAAAAGGAGCCAGGTTGATGAATTGGAGAGGATGTGATACAGGGTGAGCAGCAACTCCCACAGGTTGAGAATTTGGGGTAATGTCCTCCGCCGGGCCGATACAGTAAACGCCATGTGGCTCCCCGCCTTTGAGTGCGCTCATCTCTGACATCTCTGTCACCGTGTGATTTCTCCCTCTCCTGTCTGCAGGTCTGTGGAAATTAGTTTCACTCTCTCCGGCTCTGTCAGGGAGTGTGAACTGTGTTTGAGTTGTCTGTGTGTATGACAAGTGCAACGGGATACTGGGCCACCCATCGGCCCCAGGTAAATTACACCCTGTCAGTGTGTGTGTGAGTGTGTGTGTGAGCGAGCTGCTCGGGGCCACCCGTAGTCCTAGGTAAATTACACACTTGAGTTTCACCATATGTTTCCAGCGAAACGACACAAGCGTCTGCTCCTCTCTCTCCCATGGGCCTGACAGGGGCTCCTGCTGCCATCACTCTCCCTTTGTTACGCACGCACACACACACACACACACACACACACACACACACACACACACACACGCAGACAACCTGACGGTGCGACAGCTGTTAGGAAACATTACATTGCCAGCAGCTGATAGCTGAAGTTGAACAGGCACGAAGCACAGTCATTTTAATAATGTGGTCCTGTGTGTGAGTGTGTTGGGGGGGTTTGGTCCTGCCAGGGTCAATGCTTCACTTCCTCTCAGGAGCGAAGCATCCTGCAAATGTTGGGATAAAGGTGTCCATCAAATGTTGCATGTTCAACAGGGTGTTTCAGGTTTTGACAGAACTGCAAATTTAAGTTAACGTTCCAGAAATTTAAACTGTCGAGCTGCTCTGTCAGAACTGAAGAGTCTTTAATCGAGAAGATGTAGTTTCAATAAAGTGCTCTGACATGTTTCATTACATTTTTGGGGGAACCTAATGCCATGGATAAGACACAAATCACCAGTGATTCGATTGAACTCTTAACACAATCATTGTCTGCGAATTTCATACTTTATTGCACTGTAACACACACACACACAGGCATAAGCCCCAGGGGCTCTGGGCCTTAGAGTCTTCATGTCCTCCCTGTGCATGAATGGGTTTTAATGTTGTTCAGTTTCCTCCCGCAGTAAAAAAAAAAAAAAAAAAAAAAAAACATTCAATGGAGGTTAATTGGTCACTTAAAATCGCCCCTGGTGTTACTGTGAGTGTGTGTCCAGGATGTTACCTGCCTCACTTCTTAATCAGCTGGGATTGGCTCCAGCAACATGTGACTTGAAGTTGGATACAGCAGGATGGACGGATGCTGATCAAAGGATGTGTGCCATGTTATTTAATCATGATGAGCCTGGGTGCTGCAGTTAATGTTTGCCCCAAACTGACTTTCCTGCTGTCTAAAATGCACATCAGAGAACACAGATGGAAACAGTAACCAAATAAATACCAAGCATTTATAATATACTTGTTGGTTATTCTCTAAATGATTTCAGAGAGCTATACTCATATTCAACCTATTACTTTGTTGTCTTCATGTCTTCACCAAAAACACTGAAAATGGAATGAATCTACCACTGGCCGTGTCTTTGGTTGGGCTGCAGAATTAATGGCATGCAAACCTAAAGGTGGTTTTTCTCCGTTTATGCCAGAGCAGTGAGAATCCAGGAGAGTTTTAACGGAGTCGCCTGGATACAAAGCAGACTAAAGTCGGTCTGGGTCATATGATCAGAGGAGCACTGCGGCCAGACCCACGCTCTAAATAATACTCAAACCTTTTGTTTGAAGGTAATCCCGTTAGATGTCAGATGATCACAAAGACTATTTATATTTTAATTTATCCATGGGTCATACAGTACAGTAGATCGGTACATTCAAAAAGTACAGTACTATAAGGCCCTAACAGAATGTCTATAATCATCCCGGGGTTTTGGGATATCGGCATCAGTGTACGTTTCAGTGACATTTGATTATAAGCCCTGTATGTAGGGACATGATGTCACATCAAATATCTACCAGCCCAAACAGCATTCATGTAGCCTCAAAGGTCACAGCTGCCTGACTTGATCTACTCTGTTTACATGTCTTCTTCAGTACAAAAAGAAAAAAAAAAAAAAATCAAGTCTTTTCTACTTCGAGGATGTTCCAGCCCACACGCTTTCCAAGGTAAGATCACCCAAGGCTGTTGAACACATTCTTCACATATCTTACTGCTTGTTCCTGCCAAAGCCAGTATGAGCGTTAAATTGTGTTTTATTATTAAGGGATTTTGCCAGAATAAAATACAATATTCATTGTGACAGATTTTCAGTCCTGTTTGCTCATATTATTGCTTTTATTACTAATAATTTCTGAAAGCTTGCTCCTGATTTCAATTACAGGTAGTAATGGGTTCACTTTGTTGCCTCTAGGGGGCGCCCTCTTCTTTGTCTTTTCCCTCTTCTAGCTCCCAGTTCCCCTGCACAGCTGGTCTTCTTCTCTCCTGAGCTGTAATTGCAGCTCTGTCCTGGGAAAAAGAGGGAGGAAATCCCACAGCTTTCGCCTTGCAACAATGACAATAAAAAAGAGGTGAGGAAAAGAGGAAGAAAGCATTTCAGCTGAGATGAAAGAATGAGGGAAGGAGGGAGTAAAAAAAAAAGGGAGGCGGAGGAGTAGTGCTGGCTCAGGAGTGCAGAGAGAGCTGGAGGAAGAGAGGGAGAGATGAAGGAGAAAGCAGGGGAGGAGGCATGGTGTTGGTGATGGTAGTAAACTCTTGAGTTTATTAACCTCATTTAGTTGAGAGGCAGAGAGTGAGGGGAAGGGGAGGAGTGGTGTGTTCATACTGTGAACGCAGGGCTGGAGTTTACTAATGAGGGCTGCACATGCACACACACACACTCACACTTTCCTTCGCTCATACCAGATTCACCTTGATCTGATGCCAACTATGCGGGCAGAACACACATCCATGGGACCGGGTAGCGCTAAATTCTTACTGCCGCCGCTCATTTCTTCATTCAAGCAGAAGACAGCACATCTGTGTCAGGTGAGGCATAGTTATATGATTCGCACCACAACCAAATCAACTTGTCTGACAATCTTCGTTTCTGAAGCACTGTCAGTGTAAATCACACACATCATTAACTGAAAGACATTCACATGCATGGGAACAACTCAGAATTTGCTTGACGCCACAGTCTCCACTCCACTTTCAGACTTTATCTTTGAGCCGTGGGAGGAAATCAAAGCAAACTATCCAATGCAATGCTCCAGGTCAAGAAGGTCAATAGACAACTAAGTGATTCATGTAAGGTCCTGTGAGGTAATGTGGAAAACCCTGCAGTGATCCTATACAGAAATATCTTACACCAAAAACGAGAAGGACACTTGTTAAAAGTCAGCTGACAGATTATGTAATATGAATTTCTTTGGTTAATTTTATGTTATTTATAGGACTGCATGTACTGAGGTGTCTAAACTGGTTCATGTATAATGTGTACTTAAATTTAAGACTGTACCGTGTTTGTTTGTATTGTTGAAATGCGCCAATTCAAAAAGAAAGAAACGTCTACAGTTGTGTTGTACAATCAGCTTGAGATAAGAAGAGAGAAGCCTTCATCTCACCCTGATAGCGACCCATCCCATCCATCCATTCTGCACCCTGACCACTAATGACCTGAGATGGGCACAAAGAATGCACACTTAGGACATTTGCTGAAGACGAATGAGAGAAGATGCACTCTGAACTATTGACAAATGGTGTTAAACACACACACACACACTTAGAATTCACGGTGAAGATGGATGACGCAGTGAAGATGCTCTCCGAACTGAACTGTAGCTGACAAATGAGCACACAGCTCAGTGGATGCTCTGACCCCCTGTGATGCTGACCATGGGGGGTGGTATTTTGTGATTTGACAAGGGTTAAGAGACCATTTATTCTGCTGACTGGTAACACCCTAAGATAAACTATGCAATCTTAGTTCAGGCATTATTGATTCCCTTTGGGAAATATATGTAAAGTCGTTTAAAAAAAAATAATCTATTCAATAGAATGTGTCTTTCTGTGAAAATGTGCTTAAAAAAACCACTTCTTCAATGTGTGACATCAAGTTTAATCACAATTCTGTAGTTGGATTAATATAAAACCTTACTCTTCTTTTTCCCTCGCCATACCAAAACACTGGATTGTGAAACGGTTTTGTGACGTTTGCGATTAAACTATTTAGGGGAACAGATGAGTGGCTGAAAACACAAAAACCCAATGTCAACCTACATGCCTGTGATTGACATTTTACCAAACACTCTTTGAACTCTCCTGATGCAGTAAGCCCTTTACCATCTGGAAGTTAAAACAAAGAAAAAAAAGGAGGAAAGTCAAACTAATTAGCAAATATGTGACCCAAGCCTGATATAAAAACAAATCTTCCAGAAAGCAGAATCTGCTTGAGAACCTCATCAGTTCAGCTGACTTAAAGTTTCTCCTTAAAGAGGTGTGACCGGCCATTGAAGGCAGCCCCGAACCTTTTGTCTGACATGTCAATACACTGACCATTCGGCATGTTTCACACACGCCATCATTAAACTTTTGACCTTTCCGTGTCTGTCGGTTCCCGACTGAACTCTGTTCTTTGAATTCAGCGAGTACTGGCGATGTTGTGCTCGGCTTTGTCACGCTAAGTTTACTCGTCCAGCTCTTATTGTTTGGTTGTAATTGTCATCGGCGTCTTGACCACACACCTAAGGGTACAGATCGGCTGGCAGTGTACAAAAAAGACCCGAGAGTGTCCAGAAAAGCGTTGTACATCCTCCGACGGCTCTATCTGAGCTGTCATCTCTAAATTATGCACCATTACCCTGCAATAGCCCACAGTACCAAATTACAGAGATCTGCTTCACAGCTCATTACCGGGCAATAATATTAGACGGTTTAATTGTTTTATTGGTCATATTGCTTGACCTTCAATGAAACCAGACAGCATTTATAATTGAAGGTCATGAAATATCATACATCCCGAGAGAAAGTGAGTCGGCGGGTCGATATCAGATGTTGTTCTACCATGCGGGCGAGCGAGAACTGGTTTCTGTGGTTTTTCTACAGCCCGGCCAGCTGATCGCATTGATAACCAAAAAGTATCCATTACTCGATGGACCATCAGGCCACCATTACAAATACCCTGGAGGTCGTGACCTTTGAGCCGTTCCACTTTCTTGCCCACTCTCTTCAGCCAACCGCTGGCCAGTACCACTCAATACCCCAGGTCCAGTTTCCCCGTCGGTATCAACCCCCGCCCTCCTGTTCCCCCTCCACAGTCCCCACAGTGGTGTCTGGACGGGGGGCTGTTGGCGCCTAACCAGCAGCAGATGTGACTCCGCAGAGAACACCGGCCCTCATTAACTTCAATGGATTTCCTAATGCGACAGCTACCATATTTCATTTACCGCGCACCCAGACCCCAGCGGACCTGACGGGGGCCAAACGATACTTCCATTCTCTTGCACTGCAGAGCGGCGGTGGTGGTGGTGGGAGGGGGGGTTTATAAGGAGGTGTGCTGAGAGTAAGGGGTGAAGAGATGGAGGAATGAGTGAGTAGAGAGAGGAGGTAGGGAGGAAGAGGATGTCAGAAACCAGAGCAGAAGATATGACCCCTCTTACCGAGAGGAAATCAATTAATTCGGGCTTTTTACAGCGCTGCGTCTGAGAGGGGAGGGCCGCAGCCGAGTCAGCAGTCTGAGGAGGAGATCAGGGGCGGTGGCGCAAAGTCTGCAACATCACATTTCTCCAGGACCACGGTTGTTGTCTGGGCGCTCAGGACGGACGGAAAACGATAGAGGAGAAAGATAAAAAGAGAAAAACAGGGACGCTAAGGGAGATGGATGCGGAGGGAGAGAGGGAGTGAGAGAATTTATGGAGCCCGGTCTTATTGTTCCTGTACACGTGAGCGTGCACAGCTGGGGGAAACGAGGGAAATGGGGTACAGATGTCGTGTATCAAACGCAGAGGCCTGGACTTCAATAGATACATTACGATGCGCTCCCCCGCTGCACTCTCTTTCCCAACATCAAAACCTCCGTCTACCTTTCTCACCCTCCCAGCTACTGCACCGTACCCCGCCCCCCACCCCCCTACACCCCCCTCAGCCAGGCCCACCCCTCATCCAACACACACGTTCACCTGATTGCCCCTTTTTTTTCAGCTTTCATTTCCCTTTACTTCTCCCGACTTTAGAAGACGCAGCAGAAATCAGGATTTACCAGCATGCAGTGGCCTCCTTTGAACTGTGACTGGCTTATTGTAAAACCAACCTCAACACACACACACACACACACACACACACACACTTACAGATGTTAGCAATGTCCAGCCAGCCTTAATGACATGGGTATATTATCATGCCCCAGACGACAGTACATCACAGCTGTTCACACTCCCCCCCCCCCCCCCCCCCCCGCCGCTCCCTTCTTCCACATCCCTTTAACACACATACAAATCATTATGAGAGGACATATGGAAGTGGACGGGGAAGCTTGGGAAGGTGGGAGAAGCACTGCGCCCCCCCTCGGATCTCCAGGATTTACCCTGTTTCGGGGCTGAAGGCAGAACGGGGAGGAGCGGGGTTATCAGCACAGGCGGGAAGTGCGACTGTCTGTGACCCTCCTCTCCTCCTGAGAGAGAGCGAGAGAGCGAGAGGGAGAGAGAGCGAGAGAGAGAGAGCTTCCCCAAGGAGCAGAGAGCTGAGACGCTGGATAATTCCCGGTGCTTTCCCGGTGCCTATAGAGGAAGGGGCCCCTCTGGATTTGTCAGTTGTGGCTGCAGCTGTCTCTGGGCAAAATGGACCACAGTGGACCTGACACTTGATCTCTCTTCTCTCTGCCTTCTTGTCCTTTTATCTCTCTCTCGCTCTCTCTCGCTTTCTGCACTGACTCTCTGTCTGTCTTGCTCCATCATTCCTCTGACTGTCTCATATGCGTCTCTCTCTCTTTTCTTCTTTTTTTTTCCCCCCTGTTGCCCTCCCATGAGTAAGTTCACACAGCTTTGGCTGAATTTATCAATGTGCATTTTTCTCAATTTTTAGCATTTTTGGGCCAACAAGGCCTTTGTTGTTCTCAAGCACAAACAGAAAATCTAGACTGTAGAATGAAATGTGTGACAATGAGGAAAAGAATGACAATGGGTCCAGCTTTCACCTGAAACACACACTTTTTAACTGCAGTAGAAGCACATCCAGTTATTAATCTATAACATAGCTGAACTGCAAGATGAACATGCACTGAAATATAGTGATATAAATGACATTTGAGTGAGGCTGGTACTGTTTGACAGGATGAAAATCAAACAGCATCCTAATTCTCATTCTGTTGTTTGACAACACACCCAAAAATGTGCGAGCGCGAGATCAAACAGATTCCGAGTTAAGCTGTCATGTAAGCCCAGAACAGGTGATCACTGGGAGCAGGAGGCAGCGAAGGGAGACTTAACCAGCTAAGACTCAGAAACAAATGTGTGCTACAGCTTGTCCTACTGAAGGATGTTGGCTACAAAAAAAAACTTGTTTGCAAAAAAAAAAAAAAAAAAATTGGGAAGACAGCATGGCAATTAAGTATGAACTGTAAACACGACCTTGAATATGAATAATACAATTTCCTTCCTGCCTGCTCTGTGTTTGATAGCACATATCATCAGTATAAACACATGGATTAAATGAAAACTCTCCCTATTGGTATGAATAGAAAGTGAGTGGATGATTAGACCAGGTTCCCAGTGCTGTGGCACACTTCATTTTTTTTCAGCCGTCACAGCTGCTGCAGCTCCAGATCGGGGCTACAGCTGCCAGTGTTATCGCTGTGATTACTTCATCATAATCTACACCAATCTTGTGGGCTCTCTTGCACTCTCAAATAACACAATTAATGTATTTATGGTCTGTCTTGGGCATGGCAAGCTCTATGGTCATTAGATAGAAAACCACTGTTGACAGCAGTAACGTTATGTGTGAAACAGATTTCATTCATAAAACAGCGTCTAATGAATGCGTCTTCACACACAGTCTATTACATGACATTAATTTACACCAGGAATTTTCCGAGTTGATAAGAAAGGCAAACAGTGACTAAAAAAAAAAAAAAAAAAAAAGTTTTGATCAGGGTGTGCAGAAGATGATCTCTGACTGCCGGACCTGCCAAACCTCGAAGCCGATGGGCGACAGCAGCAGATGACCACTCTGTGTCAGCTCAGAACAGAAAACTGTTTGCACAAGCTCAGCAAAAATCCACAAACCTGGACTGGAATCTGATTTGTGCTCTAACATACAGATGGAAATACTTCAATTTCCTGTAAACAAGACAAAAGCTGCATCTTCCACAGCAACTTGAGCACTGAGCATTGTTTCCCATCATGTCAATCCCCTTGGAACCACTGAGGACCCGTTTATATATGAGTGTTTCCAGCAGTATCACAGAGATTTAATGTTGTTCTTGCGTTTTGGCCTATTTGCAGGTGATTAGCTAAGAATAATAATCTACGTGACATTATGTGCCCTCAAGAAGTATTTAAATGAAGATTCTGCAAATGTTTTCAGCATGAAAAAAATCATTGATTTATGCAGTAGGAACAAAGGGGAAAAAACTATATGAATAACAGTAGAAATTAAAAAAGACGACTAGATTTTATGTAAAAAGAGAAATTATCTCATACTAAAATCTAAGCAAAATATAACTGGTGGGTGGGCGAATGAAAAAATTCCTCCCACCAAAGTAACGGCAACTATCTCGGCTAAAGTGTGAGTTCATTTGCATCTCATTTTAAACCTGTTAAATACAGACACATTCACCCACAATGCAAACGCTTCACGTTTTGTAAATCACCTGTGATAAAATAATCTATTAGAACCTTGTTCCCACAGTATGTTTTCAGAATCCAGAAATATATTGCATAATCAATATTATACACCAAAATATATATATACAATAATTTGAATGTAAAACTAACCCAGATTAAACACATTTCATCATTTATTCCTAAAAAGTGAAAGATTTGTATTGGGATTGCTTTCACATTACTGAGTCCTGCTACCCGACTACACACATATTGGAACTTGCTCCACAGGAAGAAATGAGGAAGTTACCAAATATGGTCACTTGCCTCATGAAGGCTTAAGGCAAGTTGGCAAAATGAATAGTCTCTGTCATTTGTGAGTCTTTCAGATACTAACCTCAGTATGCTACTCAGTAGACAAGCTTTCACATGTGATTTTACGTTTACTTTTTTTTTTTAAACTAAGCCCTGCAAAAATGCAGATAAAATTCCATCAAAATTGAGCAAAGACAAACATGCTAATGTGATATTTTCATAGTGAATTAATAAAAAAATCTGTGGCTTATAAAGACTCAGGCAGACTGAAGGTCTCACACAACTGTCTGGAGAGAAAAGTAACTTATATATTCCAGCCAATACCTGAGAAAAGCATCTTAGTGCTCTTTCATTCTCAAGTAATTGACCTACTTTGTCCATATAACACATCTGGTTCCCAGAGACGCTCAGTCAGGCCCTCAGTCTCCATAAAGTGAAACACCATCCATAAAATCTCCATTAGAGCAGGGCTGCCAGGAGGTCGCCGTGAGGAGAATCGGGGGGTCACAGCTCCACTGTAATGCCTTCACACAGGGGGTTAGAGGTGAGCGCTGTTGACATTCCTCCCATGACTGTCTGATATCAGCGTGATTGATCAACCAGAGAGAAGCTCTGGCGGCAACGCACCCACTCAGCTCCTGAACTTAAACATTTATGTTTGGCCCAGCACCTTTCAGTCCATCCGCCCGACTTTCTTCCTCCTCTCCTCCGTCGGCGCATCACATTCTCACTCCGTCACCTCGACGTCTGGTGGATCTCCAGCGAGGCCGCGGTGTCACACGGGGATTGACCTTGGAGAGACAGTACCAGAGAGTGTTTATCTGGCTTTCCTCTCAGCTAAACCAGATAAAAGAAGCCGTGATTGATCGCCCACTCCTCGCCTGAGCCCTCATAGGTTTTCTGTTAGCAGTTCCATGTGAGCTACAGTAGAGGGCTGTGAATTACAGCCTCGCCAAATTCCTCACTTTCTCAAAGCCATTGGCTTTGCTGCGCAGGTAAGGACTTTTTTCTTTTTTCTTTTGAGGTTGCACTCCCTCTTTAGACGGAAAGAGACAAGAAAATTTGGACTGTGTGGGAAAAGCACAGCTTTTTTTCCTCAGTGAAACAAGTTGTAATTGGACCTTGCTGGCAAAAGAGATCTCTTGTTAGTTTGGACTGGGGCCGTGTGTCTTCACTGCGGGCCGCACCTCACGCAGCAAGAAGGCGGATTTGTTGAAAAAACTGACATGAAAGACAACAAAGTGGTTCCTGCTTCTGACTGCAGGCTGCAAAATGAGGATACAATCAGGAGTTTTACAGTAAGGACACAATTGAACCGAACACGCCCAGCTTTCCCGTAGGCAGCCGGCCACTGGTGGCCACTCTCAGTCCATCTTATCTCTCCTAATCAGACACACCAGCCTCACAAAATCACATGTAATTGGAGGTTCTTTTTTATTTTCCAGCCTCTTACAGCTCAGGCTCTGTGAAAATAACCTTTCCCACTGCCGCTGCCTCTTGTGTGTTTGACTAAATAAACAAACAAACAAACAAAGTTGGAAACAGACTGTCAGCAGTCGGGGCAGGCAGATCAGGGTTCAGTCCCCAGGACAACGGGACTGTTAGGTTTCCCCCTGGGAGGTGTGTGTGTGTGTGTGTGTGTTGGGGGGGGGTTGACTTGTTGTTTATTACTATAATTTGTCTGAGTGGCTTTGGAGAGATTTCAGGGATCTTTGAAGTGGGGTGGGATGCAGCCTGGAGTGTGGCATGCTGTGCCTGGGATTTGGGCCTAATTTCCAATTCGTTTAACTTCTACCTCCACCCGGCCTCCACCGTTTCTGTAATCTTCCACCAGGACCCGTTATCTCTGTGTCGTATCACCCTGGATCCTGCTGCATCTTTAGGGCCACACAAACGGAGAACTTCTGTCTCAATCAGTGCGAGTGGGTTTTTCTCTTGGCTCTCCGAGTCCAAAAACGTGTGTTTAAAGTCTCGTGGTGATTCTTAATAAACTCTGAAGTGTGAACTTCAGTTTCTCTGTGTTTGCTCTCCAGCATCCCACTGCTTTAACCTGGATAAAGCATTACAGAAGTGAATGGATAATTGGATTATACCAAACGTTGGTGTGACTTATTAGCTTCGCTGTCAGCTGTGCGCGGGCCAGTTTAATGACTGATTCATCCAGAACCTTCCGCTGAAGTTACACCAGCTGGAAGTCCAATGGTGGAGCACACACGTTATTTTGGTCAGCTTGAGTTAATCAATTACTGCATTTCTGTATTTCTAACTGCGAGTGAGTGAACAAAACACATTTATGAGCTAATCAGCACAAGAGCACTGGAATAAATACACATGAAGCAACAAGACAACAGTAGCAGACTGAACACGAGAAACACAACTCATAGAAACTTTAGTGATGGAATCTTAAATTCAAACAGTGATCATGAGCACAACATAGCAAAAAGGAGAGGTGCCTGTGGTTATATTGTATTCCTACATAGGAAGTCCTCTCTCCCAGCTCCTGCCATCACTTACATGGGTTGTCTGTGTGTTTTGTCCTGAGGGGGCGGTGGGGTGGGTGGGGGGGTCGTCATTTATTCCCAGCGCAGGTTTAATTGGTGTCAAGCAGCCTCAGTGAAAAGCCATCAGAGAGTTTGGACGCTCAGCGAGACAGGAAACCTTTTATTAGGGGACTTCCTCCGACTGCATGGCTCTGTGTGTCCCGGTCTGTCCTATTGTCTCTCCTCATATCCCCCCCCTCTTAAAATCTCTCATCACCGCGCCACTTCCATCTGCTCGCTTCCTCTTCCACTCACTCTCCACTGGCTTCAAACATCTACTATTTATCGCTGGTGCTTCCACGCTGCCTGCTCCCTCCATCGCTCTCTCTTTCTCTTCCTCCGCGGCGATGCTTTGTATGTCTGCTGTCTGTCCTTGAGCCGCTCAGGGAGCCGATCTCTGGGGGAATCCGGCGACCACAGAGACACGCCGAGCCAGTCAGCCTAATGATGAGAGCACTTCCTGACAGGCTGCACACACACACGCACACACACACAGACACACACACACACACAGACACACACACACACTGTGTTGTAAGTGACTAAATGCTGAGTAACCTCATGAAGTTCATGAAATTCACTTAAGATAACGTCCTGAAACTGGAAATGATAAAATAACATGTAAAGTCAACTTTAGCCACAAACACCTAGTGACATATAGTACTTTATTTATCTCTTACTCCTTGAAAAACATGTTTTTTTCCAGACACATCCTTCACATTGTCAGATGATTCTTCCTAGAATTTGAAACCTTGAAAACAGCACTGACAGTATGAACTTTAACAATTTACAGTTTACATCATGCAGCGGTCCATGTAAATGTTTGGCTTTTACTGTTTTTCAAAAAAACATTTATTTAAAACCGGCGACTGCTTGGTGGAAATAAGATGATAATTTGTTTTGTGACCCCAAACAGACCTTCTCCTGTGGCTCCGCAAAACAATCTGAGATATGAAAATAGAAGAAAGATAGATGTTATGGCAAAGTCTACCATGATTTCAGTTCAGTGACTTATTAGGTACGTTTTCCGTAATGTTGATGAAAGGAGAGTATATTAGCTGTATAACATTGAGCATGTTGATCGATCTTTGAGTAAACTGAAATTCTTTGTGAAAAATGACTTTTAATTGAATTTTCTATAAATTTGAAGGAGACGTACAAAAATTATAGGACATCTTTAACCTGAAGGATCTTTTAAGCATTTTGAAGCCAGTCCAGCTGTTCTCTTTTTGGGAGGGATTAATATCATGTAACACTGAATATATGTGTTAAGCTGGATATAAATCAGTGAGCAATCAATAATGCTATGAAGTTTTTTCTTCAGAATGGTACAAGTACTCTCACAATTAGAATTTACATGGCAGCCGTGAGAGTGTGTGTGTGTGTGTGTGTGTGTGTGTATCAATGGATTGTATGGATGAGACTGATTGTGGAGAATAGTTTGCTGAGGTCACTGTTGTTCTTTAACCAATGTATTTCAAAATGAGAATACAACTCGGATACATCTGAAAATGAATGTATATCATATCAAAAGCTTCATAAACTGAGTGAGTCAGACGTGGGGAAACTCACTTTGCCGACGGCCGGCGGAAACACCGCTGGGTGGAAGAAGATCCGGCGAGACAAAATTATTTAATAAAAACAAAGACACCAATGTGTCCGCTAAGCAATTTCTTCCTGCATTTCTTTTCACATAATCTTAAAATGAGCATCATATTTCATGTAGCGTTTCATTAGGGGTTTGGGACTCGTGACATTGTTATTGGAGGCTGTGACGTATAGACTCATTATGATTAAATAATGAAAACAGCTTAATTAAATATATAAATAATTGATTTTATTTGAATTTCTTTACTGATGTGACATCTTGAATTAAAATTTAGTCATCACTCAGGGATAAATGTCAGTTTAAAGAAGAAAAAAAAAGAGTCTTCGCTTCATTTGCATACAAACACAAAACCCTTCACACACTCGAGGATAATGGAGCAGCTGTATTTCTCAAGTGTTGCCTGCTGTGTTTTGTCAGCAAGTCGGAGTCTAACCGTAACTGTAATTACTGTTGCACAAGACCAAGCAGACAGTGAGGGAGCGCACAACTGCAGCGTAGACAGTTCGTCTTCCGACGCATGTTGTAGCCACACTCAGGGAAACACCAGCACACCTGCCGTTCAGGTAACAGAAGAGATCACTCACACACACACACACACATCTTGCTTTCACACTAGTATTGTTGTGGCAGCTTTTTATTCTTTTTTTTTTTTTTTTCACAGAATCAGGCAAATAAATGGCGCAGTCAATTCAGAAATAGCTGAACCAAATCCAAGAGCACTCCTGCGCCGGTGTGTGTGTACGTCACAGTTCATTGGAGAGCTGGTAATATCATCTTTGTAACAGGAACCAGGAAGCGCGGGCGAGTACAAACCCATCCTGACAGCCGGGCCGTAACGGCGGATGCCTAACTGCCATTGTTACGAAAGCATGCGCAGAGTTCGTTTCTTGTTTCAAGACAAGACAAGCTGGTGTGTTCTTCCAGAAAATCTCTCTGAGTGATCTCTGTGTACCTGCAGGACGGGAGATGTGTCTAAAAACAATCCAGCAGGTTTTGGATTTCTTTATGAGAACACGTATTTATATGGATTTTTTTTTTTTTTTTTTTTTTTTGGGGGGGGGGGGGGGGGGGGGGGGGGTGGTCCAACCTTTTATCTCACAACAAGACACTCTGCAATTAACCCTCCTGCCAATCTGCTTCTCCCTTATACTTTTTCCTTCCTTTGTTCCCTTTCTTTGCTTTTTTAGAGCCAATCTCTGCTTTTCTTCTCTTTCAGCCTCTCCTCCTCCTCTCCACCTCTCATTTACTCTTTCTGAACTCCCCCAGAGCTCCCCCCCCCCCCCCCCCCCCCCCCCCTTTTCTCTTTCTCCATCTTTCATTTCATTTATTTCTGAATGTGGCCCTTTTCTCTAAGACTCCCTCTTTTCTCTTGGCCCCCTCCACCACCCTCCTCTCCCACCACTTCTTCTCCACCCCTCTCTTGTTCGATCCCTGACTCAACTTTCACATTCCTGGAGCATTCCTGTAGGATTAGCCTTTAGCATTCTCAAGCTATGCAGAGGCCACAGCCCCCCCACTGTGACGGTGGCAGGCACTAACGGACGGCGGAGCAAAGTGTGTGTGTGTTTGTGTGTGTGTGTGTGCTCGTGTGAACGTTATCCTCTCACTTTCTTTCATCACCGTTCCCGTTCGCCTCTCTCTGCATGCTGACCCATTTCCTCGGCGCACAGCTTCCATCACAGTTTGCAGAGTTTGATCTTCACCCAGAAGATTCATCAGGACTGACAAGGACGCTGATTCAGCAAAATCACAAAACTCATAAAGTTAATAATTCATGAAAAAAAAACCCTGAAAAGATGGAATATTTCTTCAGAAACTGGTACAAATCTCACACTTAGTAATTTTTCTTGGTATTTCTTTGAAAACATGGAATCTAGTTTTTAATGTTGGTGAAAAAAAAAAACTCTCGTTAATGTTGAAGTTATGAAAGAAAATCACATGTGAATGACTGTCATGGGTGGAAAATCTGCTTCTAAAGTACTCTAATTAGCAACCATTAAAAAGGGCAAATACAGAAAAAAGCTGTTCGGTTCAATCTATTTCATCTTATTCTTCATCTTTTCTAAATTCACAATTCATAGCAATGTCATGTTCGTAGAATGAATCTGGCTCAGGGAAAAAAATTTCTCAAATAATGTGATAGAAGCAAACATCCCTATTTGAAATACATTTATTTCGTGGAATTGGCTCGGTTCGCTCACTTCAGCGGAATCTGTGCCATCATTAAAATAAATAAAAATCCAATTCAAACCGCACTTTAGCAAAGAGAAAAGAGTAAATAAACCGCTCGTGCACGTCTCTGATGGACCGTGCAGTCAACCGCAGCTGCCAGCGGCACCGCCGCTGCAAACAGATTAATGTTTTATTCACTCACACTAATGATCCTCGGTAACGCCGGCGCGGCGGCTGTATTGAGACGTCCCAATTACCGTCACAGTAACCTGCCTGGTGACTTTAAAAAAAGTGGGATGGGACACAAATATGTCAGTGAATGTTTAGAAATAAAAAGGCATGCGGGAACTGCATGATAACACAGATTTAAAATATTAAAACAGAGTGAAAGATGCAGTGATAAAGATGGACACCCATGTGTCTCTTCCTTTAAAGTAAAGCATGATGAGGTGATCACGGCCTCCTTCCTGTTTGTTCCTGTGTCTCTATAAGGGAGCTTTGTGTCGAGTCAGTGTTACAAGCCAAACTAGTAGCACAGGCCGACCACATGTGGAAACACTCACATCACCTCCCGGGATTAAAAAAAAAACTTGGCAGCGACAGATGGAAGGAGGGGCGGGGTGGGGTGGGGTGGGGTGGGGGGGTAGAGAACGAGTGTGTGTTGGTGAGGGAGAGTGCGAGGAATAGAGAGACCCCTTTTTTTGCTCATAAGTATCACCTTACTTCAGCCAAAATAAAAGTGCGATCAGAGCCAAAGACGCACCTCAAAAACCTCTCAGCTGTTTCCCCCCTCACTCCTGCCAACATGACTCATTTTTATCCCCACGTCCCCTCCCTCCCTTCCTTTGCTCTCCCTCGTTCTGTCATTAGCACAGTCCCACTCAGATGCCCATCCAACTTTTTTTTTTTTTTTTTTTGCACATAATTCAACATCCGATGCTCTTATGGATTGCTTTTTCTTCTGCTAATGCCTTGCTACTCTTTAATTTAGTTTGCTGTTCTTATCTCTGATAGCCCTTTGCTCAGCGTACCTCTAGTCTCTTTTCACTCCCCCTGCTGCCATTTTCTCTCCTTATCCATCCCTATATCTAAATCCCCCTCTGCTGGCTCATATTGCAGCTCTTTCTGTAAATGTACAGTACAGTATTCAGTTCCTCCACATCAAGCTGATTGCTTTCTGTCAGGCTGTGCCGCTGTAGGGGCCCCCAAGAGGACCCGGTTCCTCACATCTAAACATCTGTCCATCCCATTACCGTAGCTGCCGCAGAACCTGAGCCCCTTTTACTCACGCTGACAGCAACATTGGTGAGAACGAGAATGATATCCAGGGGAATGCTGCGGTTCCCGGGTGTCTCCTCAAAGCTCCTGATTATATGAGCCAGCTGGTTGGGAGACGCGAGGAGTCGCCAGGCGGCGTTCCGCAAGGCGTCCCCGTCGGATCCCGGATGTTTTCAAAGCGTGGGTATGGGCAGGAGCATGCACGGGGATCAGCGTGAGGATGGGAATGCGTGCCCTGCGCCGGGCATCAGTCGACCGGGTCGTTTGGTTGGAATGCGTCTCCGGAAACCCATAATGGGGCCGACTGTCTGTGAATGACGGCTGTCTTTTAGCACCGTGAGGTACAGAGGAAGCAGATATGAGCAAAGGTGGTGGTAACGATGACGACGAGGATGATGAGGGCGCTGCTGCTGCTGCTGATGATGATGATGATGATGATGATGATGATGGAAAAGTAGCCATGATCAACAAGGTCGCAAAAACAAAGCCTGACGCTATAAACTCATCTCATACTTATTCATCATGTCAGTTCGAAATCAGTTTTAATAGTCTGAAATATTTTGTTGGAATAAACATATAAATGACTAATTATTACCAAGACGAGGATCACTGTCATCAAGTGGCTCTGCACTGCTTTCACAGTGTCATGAGTGATAACATAAAACATAAAATGCAAGGACAGAATCAACGATTTAGATGAGTCTGGGTGATGAGAGATGAGAGATTTGGGTAACACTTTATTTGAAGCCCCCTGTATAACACATTATAAGTACATTTATAAAGCATTATAATGCCATTATAACACATGTAGCTATAGTTATAAACATTCATAGATGATCACAATGCCAGGACCTAACCCTAACCCTAACCCTAACCCTACGCTGTATAGTGAGTTATAAAGCATTGTGATCATGTATGAGTGTTTATAACTACTTATAATGTGTTATACCAGGTGCTTAAAGTAAAGTGTTACCAAGATTTGGTATAGTTTTACCTTAAATGAAAATCTTCTTAATTACTTAAAGGTATAATGGACAATGTTTTAGCCAATGAATGGCGTGATGCGAGCGTCAACTATTGGTCCGCCGACATGTCAATCACGCTGAAGAAATGCTTGCGTCACGCCGTCAAGTGGTGGATGGTCTGGCGCATGCGCGTTTCAAAAAGCGAGTAACAGACGTTTGGCTTCGACTTTTTCGAGAAAATCGTCCATTATACCTTTAAGATTGGTGCCAACAAATCAACAGATGAAATCTGTCGTCTGTAGATCTTCCATTGACAACAATATTTTCATATTTGATTTAACTGTACTCCTCCCCATGGCAAAAAACTTATTGAACAAAGGCGGATATACCTACAGTAGACAGGAGAGTGGGCTATGCCTCCAATTCGACATAACAAAAGCTGCAGATTGCTAACAATTATAAAATACTTTTCTTATAGTTTCAAAGTTGCCTTATTGAACCTTTGCGTGTGTAGGTGCACATGAATGGAGCAGTCATAATATCTTAGAGCATATAATTTGTCATTGATCAAAGAAATAGTGTGGTATTTGCATGGAATTTAATAAAAGACAGATTCAGAGCTGATCTACAGGTAGAATCACAGAAAAAGTATGTCTTTAAAATTAAAGCAGAGGCATGAAAATATGACAACACAGAAAATGCACCAAATCTGTATTTATAAGTGGCATTGATGGAAGACATGCAGCCGCTGGAATTTGGAAAACCAAGAGAGAGACGGCCCATGGATGGATGTGGTTTCATCCATCACGTCCAGGCCGAGTTACCAAACCAGAACCTCTCCCTGAATCCCTCCGTCTCAGCCATGCCTGGATACTTCATTTTGATGTGCTTGGCATGGTTTAAGCGGCGTCTGTGCGACAGTGATCAGCAAATGGGAGAAAGGGGCCGTTCCTCGGAGATTCATCCATGAGATTTACAAAACACAATCCTGTTGTGACTTTGACCCCGTGTGTGACCAGATCAGATAAGAGCTGCAGGTAAACACCAACAGCCACAGAGGACAGAAAACAAAGCTCTGATGATAAACGATGCCCCGACGCTTGGGTGCACACGGTCCACAGTGTAAATGCGGAGACAAAAAAACCCCGCTCTAATGCTGGCATCCTCATGCACATCCTCATACACACACACAAATGCAGAAAAAGTGACCCTTCACTATTGCTTGTGGCACATTGAGTGATGAGGGGTCATTTGCCTCGAGCACACAAAAGCTTCTGCCGGCACATGCGTCTTTTTTTTTTAACATATATAAACACCAACAACGCAAAATGCTCACATGCATATAAATCTACAGATGTTGATTCCTATATACGTGCGCTGCCCCCTCCCCTCCACACACACTACACATTTGTCTCGTGTAAGTGAGATGTCTTCTCTTTCAACAATGTGTGTAGTGTGTGCTGCCTGCCTTTTCTTCCCTTGGCAGAGTTACCCAATCCCCTGACACGCATTCTGCATGGATGACGGCGAGCTCTTCTCAAGACGCCGCCGGAGCCACCCCTTTAGTTCCGCCTTGGCTCTGTACACGCATAGTTCACAGGGTCAGGGGACCGAGGGGTGCCGTCAGGGTGGAACTGACTCTGTGTGCGAGCAGTTATGAAAAAAAAAACGCTGAGAATACGAGGTCTCTAATGAATAGCTTTGAGCCCCGCTCAGCCCGTCCTTGTCCGGGGATGCAACTGCAGTACAGTGCCGTGCAGTGTGGACTGAAAGAACAACACAAGAGGTCCTCAGTGTGACCTTCAAGGGCCGAAGCACATGAATTCAGCCCTGGAAGCACCAAGAGTCCTTGTGTTGACCTTACTGAAAATCAGCAGATAGAGTGTGTTTGTGTGGGTCCACGTATGTGTGTGTGAGTGTTTGCATTTGTGTGCTCTTGCCTGCGGCCATTCCCTCACCTCCGCTGACCCCCCAAGAGAGGGCTCAAAGGCAAGGAGGTGACGCTCTCTGACCTCTGACAGGATCCAAGCCAAATTAGAAAACTCCACTCATTTATTATTTTGGGTGGCGACGCTCCGCGGATAACATGGGAATGTGCTCCGAAATCAATGACCGGGTCACGGCCCGCCTGTTTACAATTCAGTGATTATCATTCCTCACCTATTTACACTTTTGTGCCTCCTGTTAGCTCAGTGCTTTAGTCAGATGACTGCTGCAGCGGTCCGATTATTCAGTTAAAGAATGAGTCAGCAGGATCGAGCAAAAAAGCCTCCCGTTTGCACGTGCTGACCTATTTCACTGAAGGCGCTGCGAGGGCTTCCACGTTTCGCCATCATGGGAGAGTGGAGTGAGGAATTTGAATCGAAACCAAATTCAATCTCAAACATTAATTGCTGCGTTTTTTTTTGTTTTTTTTCTGCACAAGCTTCTGCTTGCAGCTGCTGAGCCAGCAACACCCAAGAGCCTCTCCCCAGCTGATTCCCAGAGAAAAACAAGCCGTGCGCCCGTGAGACTTTCAATTAAGACACACTGAGCCAGTTATACTGAGCCTGAGGTCTGGCAAGAGAGGCTCCCATGCTCACTCTCTTTTTATGACGCTTTCAAATCTATAAACTCGCTTATTATACAAACATATTGCAGAGACTATAAACCGGAGCGCTTGCTTTGGATTATTAGGATGCATTGCGGTTCATTTAGAGGTGTGTTTGGGAATACAATACGAAAAAAACCTTGGAGCTGAATAACTGTTTTTGTTAGTCACTTTTTAGCCCAATTTATTCGCGTATAATAATCTACAACAACACACACACACACATATAGGGTCTACTCAAATAAATGAATGCATGCTTGTGCGGTGTGTGTACGTACTGTAGACTGGGGTTTGGCATGAGCTGCTGGCAACCTGCGGATGAAACTGGCACAAGGTCATGTTGTGACGCTGCATGTTGCGTAAAAAAAGCAGAGAAACACACTACAGGAGCCACAACACGCTGGATGGGAGTGAGAAATGCACAAAAGATGCTTTCACACAGTCAGGCTTTCTGTTTGCTGTTACTGGGAGTGATGCCGCGATTGCGAGGTATTTTA
Organism: Salarias fasciatus; assembly: GCF_902148845.1. Lineage (NCBI taxonomy): Eukaryota > Metazoa > Chordata > Actinopteri > Blenniiformes > Blenniidae > Salarias > Salarias fasciatus. The sequence goes on from NC_043759.1 coordinate 16,116,870, forward strand.
TCACAAGTCTGACAGCTGAGGTATATGAGCACTCCTTCTTTGGTCCCATGCTGGTTAAAAGTGTATGTTTAAATACAACCAATATTAATCTATAGTAGTCTGTTCATTTTTTTTTTTTTTAATTTCACAAAATAGTTTAAATGTAAAATCTATTTGCAGAATATTTGACTTGGTTACTGATCATGCATTTTATGTGCAGAAGGCAACAGATTCCTTCACCTATATATAAACAAAAACGTGGACGGTAAGGGAACCTGTCACATTCTCCCTTATACATCCTGCTCCCTATAGCCCCTCTTATGCTGCACAGGACCTCGGCTTCCTTCCAGGGTTACAGCCCAGGCCTTGGCCTTTCACCAGGTGGCTCCTGTCTGGTCACCCGGCCTTCGTCATCCTATGTTGTCTGGGATGCCAGACAGCTTAACCTTAATGTGTGGCGGTTACCTTGGAACATTTTGTGACAATTGAGTCTGGCTGTCTGGTTAACTCACACCACGCACAAGGCGATGTTACAGAAAGTCCACAGGTCCCTCGGTGCCGTTATGCATTTAGATTCTGCAAGCTGTCCATCTTTACCAAGGCACTGAGTGTTACAGAACAGACCAACGGGTTGACCTTGAGGTTTTAGAAAAACTGGTGGGGAGATCTTCAACTCATATAGGACAAAGAATCTTGCTTTAACGTACAAACACAAGGTGACAGAAATCCTACCTGATGCTCTGAGTGTTGTGCAGGAAATACTGAACCGTGAATGATTTTCATCCATTCTTGGCTGGGACTTGGGCGTGTCCGCTTTATATCCAGCAGCTCGGTCTTCCTGTGTCTATGTTATCACTTCCACTCTTCTAAGAAGCCCACCTATGTGTGTGTGTGTATATATAATTGTTTATTTTTGTACACAACAAGGAGATGACTGAGTAAATATTTGTGTTCTATCCCCTAGATGTTCTGCATTATACCTGGATCATCAAGATCATTGCTGCTCATTTTGGTATTGTTTGCCTCTGTATGTGTGTGTGTGTGTGTGTGTGTGTGTGTTATTGAAAGGGAAAAAGCACAGCGGATGTCGGATGGGGACTCCCCGTCCAGACACCTCAGGAACAATCAGAGGGTCTCCGCTCGGTTTCCTGTTTGACTTTTTATTGGCTGTGCAGTCATCACCACAGCGCCACAGACAGGAAGTGCTGCACCACTGCATGATGGACAAATGGACAGGAAGATTAAAAACATGAGAAGAGAATGTGCGGATACACTCCCAAAGCTATTTCAGGATTTGAAAGTACACGCGCACACACACACACACACTAAGGATGCCTTGCTTCCTGGCCTTTGCCATCAGTGAGTCAGACATATTGACTGTTGCTTCATATTTGTTTTGAATACCTTTCCCTTCCGTTACGATGTCAAACAGCATCAAGCATGTTGTCTTATTACAAGAAATGAGGAAATGAGTGTATATACAGTAAAATAGGTTTGTGCCACTTTAATAAAGTCCTGTTTTTCTTTGATTTATGAATTGCTCTTTAACTGAGGAAATGCCAGTGACATTGACAATCTTTTTTTTCCAGACAGTCCTGGTTAACAATGAGACTATATGGATAAAAAAGGGATACAAAGTTAATGACAAAAGCCCATACACTCCACTGTGCACTAAAGTAAATCCTCTCAGGAGTTATTCGTGTTGTGTGTGACAGTGCTGACCAGTGTGAAAATGGCTGAATACAAACAAATAAATGTGAAAATGGCAACAACACTGTGAATGCTCGTTCTAAGACTTCTGTATAAACTCCTCAACCAACGAAAGGGTTCAGGCTTTTTTGGTACAAGTATTCTTAGATATTTACAAAGCAATGGCACAAGTCTCTTTAGAAAACAGTATGGGTCCAACATAACAGACAAAAAGTCCATTACAGTCTGACACTTTCATGCTGTGCAGCCTTTCCTGTCTTCTACTTAGAGACAGCCGCCCCACAACTTCCACTATTCCTAGAAACCCAACATCAGAGAAGGACGCTCAGTGTTTTGACTGGTTCTTGTGGTGCATCTTTCCACTAATAGGAAATTCTTAGTGTGATTTTAACATGATGCTTCCTCCAAGGACTTGTAACGCATACAAGGCTTTATTTAATAAATCAATATTGATCTGGTATTGGTTCAATATCAATTCAGTACAAACAACGTGTGCTAACAACCAATGAAAAATTAGTACACAACCAGATCAGTGGAGAGCGAAACCTCGAATCTCACACAGGTTGATCGTTTCAGGGATTGTTACCTGATTTAGGCAGTTCGACTTGATAGAGATATAAGTGATTGAATTTGAGAGCATCTATTGGGACCCTCAATGTTTAAGCACAACTGTGGTCTCTCAGATGGTTGCTCGTCCCCGACCCTGTTCAAAGGCTATTTTGACTAGAGTCCCTCTCAGAACTTTTTACATTCCTAATTAAAAAAAAAAAAATCTTATGACCAAACTATTGCTATTGTTGAGAAATAGCAAGTGTTCTTATCATAAAAATTGGAAAAAATTTAATTGTAAAAATGTCAATTATTTGGAAAAATTGTCTGTTTTTGCATGTTTGACATACATTTTATCTCTCAGCATTTTTGTTTCATGTTTGCATTAAGAGTTGACATTCAAATTTAAATCCCTAATAACAATTTTTTAATGTCCTCCATGTCAATTTCCCATCTTGCAGCCATGTCCCCAGTGGAGTCAAAAGTAATCGGTCCTTCTTTGATGGGGAAGCAGAGGCACGAGGGATTATGACTGAAACAGCCGGAGCTTTGGTTGTAGCGTTGATGTGTTCTAAGCCGGCACAACGGAAATATGGGAATTTTCCACTGAATCACAGAAAAAAAAAGGCTGGGAGGAAAACATGCCTTGCACATGTAATCACAGAAAAATGTGGGGACATATGTGTGCAACAAGAAGCAGCACGGGCAACAGCACAAACAATGACGCACAATTAGTACGAAAATCATCTGAATGTGCTTTTTCTGGTCACGTAAAACACCTGTTTTAGAAAACAAGGAGACATTAAGAAGTGGTGGTGAAGGTTTTGATATTAAGACAAATGCACAGCGCCCACAACAACCAGCGGCAAACGATTCTCGGGCTGTATAAACTTCCTCTGATTCCTCAAGAGCACCGCTGGAAAACTGACAGAGTGGATTGTAAACAACAAAACTATCATACAGCTAATTAAGATGCACACTTCTGCCTCATTTCCACATTTAATCAGCTGCCTTCATCACCGACTCTCCTCTCTGGATGAACTAATCATTCCCATTATCTTGAACACACAGTAAACACAAACATCTTCCCTCCTCACGTTCCCTTTTATCTCCTTTTATTGTTCTAAGCTCTTCCTGACTATTCCCATCGCAACCCCTATTAGGAAACATCCCCAACAGGGATGAGTTATAATAGACCACTTTATTGCATATTCATTTTAAGCTCTTTAATTCCCCTGAAGAGTTCATCTCTCTTATTGCTGTGTTGGTGTGAGCTGGGTATTTCATTACATCATGACCTTCTTTCAGGGCCTCATTAGCCCGCTCGCTATCTCATTAGCAGATCGAGTGGACCTCGTTAGCACCTGCGAGCTCCCAAAAAGTATGTTATTTGTTAATGAGATTGATTTCTTTCTCTTTTTTTTTTTTTTTTTTGTAATTTTTTTCACAGATTTGATGGTGCTCCAGTTTTTCTTTCACGATTGCCGGTCGATTTTTGAACTCAACGAAATCAGTTTGAAGAGGAAAATCATGTTATTTAAACAGACGACTTCAGTCCGCTTCGCACGCTGCTGCTTCAGTTTCTGACGGTAATGTTTCATTAAATCGATAGCCGTCTCCTCTTCTGTGTTGGCAACAACAAACACACAAATACACAACTAGAAGAGCAGGGAGAGAGGCTTTCCTTTCAGACGGATGAAAAACAACAAACAGCAGCTAAATATTTCCTTCTAAAGAGCTTGTTTGAATTACTCCTTTATTTGTGTTAAGTGCCTGTGCAGCTCTGGAAGTGGACAGCCTGAGGAAAAGAAGAGGTGGGGTGGAGGTGGAGGTGGTGGGTGGAAGGTGGAGCATGTCCCGTGGGTTAATTTGGCTCTATTTTGTTGGTGGTCATGGCGAAACGGCGCACTGCCCAGAGGGACGTGTTGTTTCGGGGGCGCTGGGGAGTGCTTTCTTTTCCAGAGGGGTGGGGGGGGGGGACACAAAGCGCACAGAGGAAACACTGGTAGCACTTAAAGAAAAGCCAAATAAACAATTTGAGTTCAAATGATTCGCAGGTGCGGGCGGGCAGATCTGCCCGCGGTGGCACCCGCCGTGCCGCGGCGGTGCCACGGTCGGCGGCGGGGGACACGATTATGTAATTGTCTCAGCTGTCGTCACAGCTCAAACCAAAACCACTGACGGGGAGGACGGCGGGTGCCGGTAATTCTATGAGCCGCCGCTTCAAAATGTGACTTCCAAAAGGACCACTTTATGAATAGTTCTCTGCGCGCATGAATGTGTGGCATTCCTGGCGCCCCTTCTGTTCAGAGTTCTCACATTCCCTGTGAGTTTTAGGGATCTGCTGTGAGCGCACTGTTCTCGACAACTGGCCGGTGGTGTTTCACAACACCGACTTTAAACAAACGTAACAGACTCTTCGCATGAAGCAAGACGTTCTGAAGGGGCGGGTCGAAGGTTAAACATGAGATTTTTTTCTTTTCTTTGCGAGACTGAGAACTAAAATTACATCAAGATATGTGATCTTAAAGCACTTAAGCTGGTTAAAACTCACTGAGCACAACAAAACTCAATAATGTCTGAATCAGGCGCCCAACACAAACGCGCAGCGCCGCTTTCTGAACAACCCTCTTTTCAATGGTGGCCACAGCGGTCAAAGCCTTTACTTGATTAGTGGGATAAACATCAGCTTAAAAGCATTAGTGCGGTATGGTAAAATGGTGACCTCACTGATAATGCACACACACACTTAGCAAGCACTAAAACTAAGCTCGGCATGGGCAGCTGCCAAGGCCAATCAAAGCCCTCTGTACATCCTGGGAGCAGCTGTCCCGTCCAATCATGGCTGCACGTGTGTCATCTGCCTTTCAGTTGGAAATGAAGTTCAGAATAGCACTGTGTTAACCCAACTGAATTACCGTTTTCTTTTTTTTTTTTTTTTGGCTCTTTTTATAAAGGGACAGGAAGGATAGTGTTTGATGAAGCCAAAGTATAGGATGAGGGGAATGTTGAGGGGAACTGAAAGCTTCAGGAAATCTAGATATCTTAAAACAACCCCACCGTTTCACTTTTATTCCTGAAGAAAAGTCTTGATCCGCTCATTCTGCCTCCTGCTGCTGTCCTTCTAATAACAGCCTGCTTTTTTGTCACCTTCTCAGCAGGCGACGGAAACCGCCACGGCCCCTATTTTAGCTGCCATTACATTCCTTAATAAGCCATCAAAGTCCTATCAGAGCACACTAGGGCCCGGGCAGAGTGGGGTGACCTCGGGCGACCTCTGCGTGAGTGAGTTCCTGTGCCCAGAGGGCTCTCATGGCTTGTGACTAGCCAAAGGTCACGTCGAGTTGGGGAAGGAGCGATGGGAAAAGAGGTCTCTAAAAAGTTGGTGGTTGGGTTCCCTCGGACGTGTACGCACAGCTCGGCCCAGCGACTGGAGTGTCGGGGCTGTGCAGAGGGGGGCGGACAGAGAGGAGCCCTGTTTCCTTCACGTCGGAGCACAAAGTGTATCTGTGGTGAGGTCAGCTGGTGACAGCTGAACGCTCCCAATCCGTACACCTCAGCCAGCAAGCGCTTCACATGCTGGCTGAAAAGGCTGATTCATGCATTCATCCCGGTAGTAAAATGATTCACAGCGTGCTGAGACACTCTCGCCCAGGCACACGCTACACAAACACATTTGGAACCCCAAAGCACCGGCTGAGAGGTCTTAACACAATCACCTTTTCTTCTTTGTTAGAGGGAAGGAAAAACAGTGGTGCGACACGGCGGCTTCTCTACCCATGTGGAAAGACTCATGGAAGATTATCGCAGTGTAGCTGAGGCCTGGGCCGAACAAGGGCCCAGCTGTTGAACAGGAAGTCACCTCCGGCACGGCCCCGCGCCGCCAGCGGTCCTCCTCTCTGCCCGCTCCGCAGTCAGCCGAGGGAGGAAAGTCAGAGCTGACACTGATACAACAAAGTCTCCGCACTTAAGAAAGCTCCTAGTGTGCAGAAAGTGTGTGTAAATCAGAAAGTGTCGGAGGGAGATGGAACGTAGTGAGAAATGAGTAGAGAGAGAGAACTACAAGAGATTGTTGAGTGCAAAAATGGGGAGGATGTGTTCAAGATTGAATAAAAACATTTCTCCGGTGGAATAAATCCGGTGGAGCTGCTGTGAACTTGTGGTGGGAGTAGACTTATGACTTTACAAGAAGGTGTTTAATCCTCAGCTGAAATTTGAACCTGAAGGGAAATCAAGCTGCACCGTGTGACGAGAGTGGAACGGTCCGGGAGCCGCGGCCAAATCTGTGAAAACTGCAATCCGTTTCCCCGACACAATGGAATCAAAAAGATGCCGTAAATGATCTTTCAAATGACATTTGCTGCCACGATCCTGCAACATTCTGCACTCAGCTGAGACAAACAGCTCCTTTTGACGGCCGGAGCTTTGATTCAGCCTCAGATGTGCTGCCTACGCAACTGCAGCGCAGCAAAAAAAAAAAAAGTCAAGAGAAAAAGACTTGTTAGAACGACAAAATATAGGACAGAGCTGTATAGAGAAAAGGCAACATCTCGCTGCCAGGGAGAGAAACACACTCAGTCATTAGCATTGCAGATGGTGGCGATAGGAAGTGTGAAAAGGCCTCATGCATACAGCCTGAATCTGAGCATTGTCCAAGGACTGCGCGGCAGTCTTACTGTATGCTGCAGTGTGGGAGTGGAGTTAGGATCCAGCGGTCGGAATTCACTGTGGATATGTGTGGGATTCAAGGCTTTCCTCTTATCACAGCCAAATGTCAAAGTGAGGATGTAGTGGCGCGGAAACAGAATAAAGCATAGCAGGAATACTTCTCAGGCTGTGTCAGCGGCGTGCTTCGCATTCACAGGCAGATTCGAGCGAAGCGCCCTCTCCATTTAGCTCTGAGAGCTCCAGCTGATATGCTGAGCGAACGAGAATATGGAGATATACTGTATGAAAGTAGGCCCTCCCACTTCGTTTTCCTGTACGCATGTTTGAAAGCTGGAGCAGCTCATCCTGTATTACGAGAAAGAACAACCTGACAAATCCTGGCGCTCTGCGATGTTCGCAGTGCAGTCAATTGTAGGGGTGTAGAGTTTGATAACTTTATAAAAGATGAGGAAATCCCCAGGAACGTGTTGACAGAACAGGTCACTTCTCCTTATCTCCTGTAACCTCCCTGATCTCTCATCCAACATGATCAAATGCAGCTTAACAATGTTAGCTTTGCCCTAACCACAACCTATACTCCCTTACGACCCCCATTAGCCCGCTACGTCTGTCCGCCGCACGCTTCGCCAGCTCCGTTTGAAGTGTGTGTGAGTGTGTGTGTGTGTGTGTGAGTGTGTGTCACTGTCGCCTCCAGCTCTGTGACAGATGACCTCCTGACCTTGTCCTTCAGGGGAAGAGTGATCAATAGATACGAGGGCTCCTCCTGCTGTCATCAAACAAGCCCAATCCATGAGTGTGTGAGCGCGCAGGGGTGACTGCCCGTGCACTCACACTGGACTTTCACTGAAGCGGGGTGCGATTCTGAGAATCAATACCAGCGGGGGCGCAACAAATGATTAGCATTAAACATGTCTATTGATCAGGCCGGGCTGTGCTGGATAGTCCCTGGTGCATACTTCTGCATGTTTAAGCAAAAGATCTATACGCCCATGAACACTGGTTAACAAACGACGACATGAACATTTACACGCCGGCACTTATCGCTACATCTGCCAGGTAGAACACGTGAGGAACTATAGAAATGTTACGTATGGGTGGAAGGACCACATTCCTAGTGCTTGAAGTGGATGCAGCATTCTTCCTTCAAAGAAGAGTTTGCGTAATCATGATGTGTGATTCTGTCTTCTTTCTCACGGCGAAACAAGACTGACTCTGTTTTACTTCTCATATAATCAAAAAAGAAAGCCAAATAAACTTAAAACGAGTAATACTTTGAACTGTCTTTTTTAAGATTACTTTCAATAACTTTTTGTTTCAAAAACTTTTAGTTAGAACTAAAATCAAATGAAAACTACCCTCCTTTCAGTAAGAGTATTGCTATATTTAGCGCTGAAACACTCTTCTATTGTAGTGAGCAATACCAAAGTCATGTGCAGCGGGAGCCGTCTCGCCTTTCTTCCTGTAATATATCAGTTCATAGGAGGACACGAGATGCGATCGCTCACGTCTCGTATTTTCCTAGGTTTGGGAAAAGAACGAGCTGAATATTAATGTGTTTGGGAAGTGCTGAGCGCTGCAGTGACAGTAAAGATGTCATCCCCGCCTTTAAAAATGGCTCGCGCCGTGTTTTTTCTTTCTAGCTTCCATCAACCTCAAATATGCGGTCTAAACTGGACGGTCACAGCAGCTCCCTCAGAGTTCGGCCGGGCCGCATAACTTGAGGTGAAGGCGTGTGTGTTTTCCATACTCGCCCGGCGTGGAGGGGGATTCGCCTTTGCGTCTCACGGCAATCTGTCAGGGAGCCGCAAGCGGCACGCTGACACACCAAAACAGGGGCTCTATTCTCCTCGAACGTTTCTCAACCTAGATGAGTCACAGACGAACTGGCATTGCTTGAAACGGGCGCGTCGGCCCTTCGCTCCCTTGCGGCCGGGGCTGAGGGGATAATAAGAGAGCTGCGAGGAATCACGGGCCTTTCTAATCCTAACCTCCTCATAGACAGCGCTATTATCAGCCTTGTGTTTAAGTCAGATTACACGCTGCAATTAAAGGAGGCATCCGCAGGATCCTTTATGGGAACGGCTGCAGCCGGCCGAGGGCAAAATAAGGCTTGCAGAATTTTGGAGAGAAATGCCTTGTTTATGGAGCGCGGAGGCCGGCGTGCTGGCCTGGTGGCAACGCTGGAATTGTTTAGTCATGAGCTTATGCTAAACATGGGTGGAGATGTATAAACACAGACTGTACACAGGGGAATATTTTCATATACAACACGGAGGGAAAAAATCCGAGAAAGTGTCTTTGCACATTTAACATCCTGCAAATAGGCACATGTTGGAGTCATAGCACAAGAATGCCGCTGAGCCATTTGTCAAACCTTTTATTAAGGCTATACCCCCCATAAAAGAAAAGTACCGGTCTTTACGGTCTGTTTTGGTATACAGTCGCTGGTTATCAGTCGTGTTTTTTTTTTTTTTTGCTCTCGGATAATCGACAGCTGAGAAAATTAGAGATTGGAAACAGATTATGGGGATGAAGAGGCTTGTTAACACTGAGGCGTCTTGAATGCATTGCAGCTACTGAAATGCATAAAATGTGCACGCGCACACACACACACACACACACACACACAGACACACATAGCAGTGCATGCAAACAGTCAGATCTGATCTGTGGAGGAGCAGATGACAGCTGGATCAAAGCAAAGTCGGGCGCAAACGCACAAATGAATAAACAAATGTGTAAATGAAGAAGCAAACAGACAAGTGAATGCATAATTGTGTGAGGACTTCTTTGAGCTCCTCCCCAGTCCCAACTGAATACACAGCAGCGTGTGTGTGTGTTTGTGTGTGTGTGTGTGTGGCACTGACAAGAGGCCAATGGGGAAATCAGTGCAGACGCTTTAAATGCCTTAATGCAGTCAAATTGTTTTCAGATTTTCTATTGATGGACAGTTTCCTTTCAAGCATTTAACTGCCTCCACACACACACACACAGACACACACACACACACACACACTATAACACCGGTCAGTCTGGACATCGTTACGATGCTCTTTGCTCGACCCCTGACCTCTGACCTGTGAACCTGAAGCGCTGCTGCGTCGTGAGCGGGCCGCCGAGGTGGGCAGGATGGAGCGCTAATCTGAAACAGGAAGTCGCGGCCGGAAAATAAAGACAGCAGCCGGCTAGGGCTGATTGATATATTCCCAAATAAACCAATACAGATCAAAGAGGCAGATAAGTCTGGAAGAAGCGCTGAAAGCCTTAATATCTGCATCTGCTTTTCTCTCAAGGAAGCAGAACCCGTGAGGTGTGAGGGATATTTGAAACACCGGTGGCATCCGGTTGCTGCCCGGACTCGTGCTTTACACCTGATTAGTTACAGGAGGCGAACAGATGAGTACAGATGCAATGAGACAGAAAACAAATGGGACGGAAGAGTGAACAGGAGATGGAAGGAGAGCCGAGAAGAGCAGAGGCCAGTCTTAAACCAAGCTAATGCCTCTTATCCTCATTCAAATCTTATCTATCTGGAGCTAATCTCCAGCCATTTAAGTACTCAAGGATTACTCCGTCCGCTCAGAAGACCACTCATCCTTTTACAAATACCGAGTACTGTATAAGACCGAGAAATCAATATCCTGTCCTTCGGCACCTCAGTCAGAACAGCAAGACCAGAAAGCAGTTTCATTTGTTTCCCCTCATTTTGACTTTAATGGATTAGTCTATGAATTATAAATTAGTCTTTTTCTGTGAAAGACTTCAAGCTTCATGCTTTGTTCAATAATAGGAGCTTTACTTATGAAGGGAAGCTGTTGATATTTCTGTTCAATAATGTAATGAAGCATTGATTTTCAAACATGTTTTAAAGGCCAAACCTGCTTTAACCCATTCATATCCTTGACGAGCATCAGGATTCAGGGCGTCAGTGGTTTATGAAGCTCAGTGGTAGAAGAATAAAGAGTGTAGTGATGCCACTCAGACCCCGTTTACACAACAACGTTCGACGAATCAACGCCTTGTTCATTTCAGGAAAGCGTTTTGCATTTCCATGGAAATGTTCTGAAAAAGATCTGCATGTACACGGCACCGACAGAAACACTGAAAAAGATGCAGTTAGCACGCCGGGCCACCAGGTGGTGTTGGCTGTGTGTACAGAATAATACGCTGTAAACGTTAACAATGGAGAATAACGGGCATTTATGTGGAGCGATGAGGAATTGGATGCCATTAAGGGTGAATTTCAACTATAAGCCTGGAATACGGACCGGGAGTCAAGCCACTCTGAAGGCTGCCATGTTTGTTCCTTGCGTACGACCGGGCGAAGAGCCACATGTCCAGTAACAGCGCTCCCGCTGTTAAGTTTCACCTCAAGAGCTGGTTTGAAAAAATGAGAAGTGATATGAAATTACTTTCCTTGGGTAACATTAGAGAACCTGCAAATTTTGAATAATGTGCTTCAAAGTGATTTAGACCATGTATTTGAATGGGTAGAGTCTAACAAACTAGCTTTAAATGTTAGTAAAACAAAGTGCATGATTCTGGACTCCAGGAAGCAATCTAAGAACAGAAACGTTTTGTCCCTCACCGTAAATAATATACCCCTGGAGCAGGTGCAAAAGTTTGTTCTCCTTGGCGTAACTATAGATGGTCACTTGAGCTGGACTAGTCACATTGGAAAGATTGTGACAAAAATGGGTAGAGCTCTTTCTGCCATTAGACGATGTGCTTATTTCATGACAGAATCATCAGTTAAATATGTCACTCAGTCTTTAGTTCTATCTCATCTGGATTATTGCTCAGTCATATGGTCGGGTACCACAAAAAAAGATATTCATAAACTACAGGTGCTGCAAAATAAAGCTGCACGACTAGTTCTTCGTTGCCCATTTCAGACTCACATTGACTATATGCATCAGTGTTTGTCATGGCTACATGTGGAGAAGAGATTACAGAGGAATCTTGGAACTTTTTTTCAGAATATACGGATAAAAATGAAACCGAGGCCTCTATATGAAAAAATTATCTATGTTCATGATCGCCACTCTCATTTGACTAGATCCCATGTGGCAGATTACATATCGCTTCCAAAGGCTCAATCTGGGGCAATGCGAAGAACGGTGATGTACAGGGCAGCGAATCTGTGGAATAGTCTATCTTCTACTGTAAGAAAGGAGAACAACATAAAAGCTTTTAAAACTATGGTCACGAAAATCCTCAAAGTGTGATTGCATTGTAGGTGCATTCTTAGTTCTTGTTGTATGTTTCATTTGCATCATTGTCTTGTTCCATCTGGTTTTCTGGTCTTCTATTTAATTGTGTGTGTATATTTATTTTACTTCTTTTTCTTATTCAATTGTTTAATGGTCTTCATGCACTGCGTGTCATGAGTAGTTGTTTCATCCATTCTGCTCACTGTTTTATGTACTTTGCTCATGTTTTTATTTATAATTGTTGTATGTAGTTATGGACCCCAGGAAGATTAGTTGTCACCCTGGTGACAGCTAATGGGGATCCAATTTTTAATAAAATAAAAAATAAATTAGAGTTAAAGATAATCTGATTTTGTAACGCATTCAAAGTCATCATTTCCTTTCATTAATTTATTACAAATTCCTGGATAATCTCCCAAATGTAATAAACAATTCTCCGTATTTACAACACCGAGATCATATTGCACATACTTTCACAATGGTTAAATAATTCGACTGATAGGAACAAATTGGCTCAGATTTGCTCATGAAGACTTTCATAGTGCATTTCCGTTGTCTTAGTACTCCAAATGATGTGACTTCCTCAGAACGAAAAGGCTACAGCATTCCTACTGACCACAGGATGGAATATTAGAAAACAATGTTGTCTCTCAATATTGTCTATGTTATGGATCCGATATTACATAACAGTACATATAAGTCATATCAGTCAAAAAAAAAAATGCATTAAAAAACATACATATCCAGATGTGTCTGCGTGAACAGCTGATGTTTGAGAACTCATCTGTGAATTGACGACTCAGGTCTGGACATCGTGATTTCAGCCCTCCGTTAGTCATCATGGTTTTTTGTCATCACGTTAATAGTTATTTAGCTTTTCTCCAGTCCTCGATAAGCATCTCAGACACTTCAAACTGTTGCAAAATCTGCTGCTACTTTCCCTTTTCCCTGCCTCATAATCTAGCAGCGTGCTGCTTCAGTACAGTGATATAGTGAGTCTGTACGGTGCATCATGGCAAATTCTGATACATAACTAGTTTCTTTGTTTTTATCTATGTATGTCAAATTATACCATCCAAACAACAATGAAAAAGTGACTTACTATCTGGGAAATATGGTGATCTGAGAGGTCACTGTTACTGTGCACCTCTCCCGTGTTTTCTGCACACAGTTCTGTTACAGAGTCTGGTGTAAAGTTAGAGTTCTTGGGGTTGAAGCGTGCTACTATATCTCAATTTATCTTCAAACAAGCAAATTTCCTGGACAATTGTGCCAATTGAGATTGTGTGGTTATCATAATGTTCTAGTTTTCTTCAACTGTGGTAATTGTAGCTTGAAAATCATATTAGTCTTATTCATTTCTTTTTTTTACGATAATGATGTTCTATTGACCCAAAGTGCTAAATTAGTTTATGGCTTGCTTGTGTTCTTTTATTCTCTCAATTTCTGGAGTTTCGTTTCATTAATCCCAGTCATGTTGGCGCTCGTCTTAAATTCAGACTGGCTGAGTCACGTTAAAGACTCCAAAACACTTCCTAAGTAAACAGTGATTGCCAAAGATTGTTGCGTGTGAACAGAATTATACTCCTTGTAATCCCCGCCACTAGCCAAAGTTAAACAGAAACATTCCTATTTCACTCATTTTTAATGATTCAAATGTTCAAATATCAGGATTGTCAACTGTTACTACCTTGTCCGGTCTTTACTGATGTATTGTCTTCTGGATGTTTAAATTGACAAAGCAGTTTTTGGAATATTAGCTTTCAGAAAATTGTTTCTTTTTTTGTTGTGTTACTTTTTTCAGCTTTTGTTTGCCTCTGTTCATCCTGTAAATGAGCAACCTAAACCACTTTAAACAGCATTTTTATGGTTCAATAAAATGTTGTTTGATTGACCGAAGCAGCAAGTGCCAGTGTTTTATCGTTTCTGGTATTGCTACTGCAATGATGACGACTGCGTTTACACACGCACACACACACACACACACACACACACACACACACACACACACACACACACACACACACACACACACACACACACACACACACACACACACATTAACATCTGTATATGATGAAGTGGTCAGCGCTCCAGTAAAATTGGATGAGGCTTTAAAGACATTCCTTCACTTTATGGCTAGGTGAGAGAGAGCGAGAGAGAGAGAGAGAGAGAGAAAGAGAGAGAGAGAGAGCACCAAAGGTAATAAGGAGGCAAACGGCTCAAGTGTCATTGACACGACAGCACCTCCTTGATCCCTATCTCAGCTTTCCAGCAGGCCAAACAAACAAACAGCGACAGTACAAACAATGCTGAGGTAATTGACATTCCTGATGAGGTGGAACACAACCCCCCGTAGGATTGGATGTATGTCGGTTTGTGTATACGTATTCAATTCTCACTCGCTCTCCAAACGTCAGCTGGTGGCCGCCATCCACACATTCCAGGTGATGCTTCCTTATCTACCGCGGCTATGTTAACCTCTGAGACTAGGAAACCTGATGTGAAAATGAGAACTGTGTAGAAATGAGATCCACAGAATATCCTCATGCAGAGAGGACGACCAGCATTGACAATATATTCAGGTACATAGAAGGCTTTTTTTTTTTTTTTTTAATTAATAGTTGTTTTTCCATCACAGATGACTTTTAATTTATTCTGTCATTCAAATATCAAAACCTCATTTATTCTGGTCAAAGCAATTCAATTGAATTCCATCTGAAAGTTTTATGATTACTATTTACAAGTAAAACACCAAGGTTCTAGTGCTTCCTTAGCATTAAAATGTCATAAAAGATGTGTTATTCAATCATATTGATCTTCAGCTTCTGTAAAATTGTAGCTCACAACACAGCCTCTGTCCTTATTCCTCGTCCTAGGACGGGCTGAGAAGATGAAGGTACACAAACATGGATGCAAATTTCAAAGATAGAGTTTCTGCTAAATATGTCAGATTAATATGTTAAAAAAAACTAAACCAATCACACTTTATCAATTGTGGAAAATCCTTTTTTTTTTTCCTTCTCTTTTACCCACACTGACCAATGTCAAGCTCCAGGGAGCTGATAGCACACTGGTTGCAAAACAAGACAGAAAAAACAGCAATAAAACAAGTTAATGTCAGGTGTGTAAATCATAAGTAGTGCAGTGTCAGTATTGTCATGCAGTGTCATTTGCAGTGGCAGGAACGCTAGTCAAGAAAATGTAAAACAGGAATTCGTCAAAATAAAAAACAGGTCGGTGCCATGCTTTAATTAGGACAACACTCAATAAAAATAGTCTAATGAAAATAATAAACAATCTGATAGTGACCGTTATGCATAGTAAATGAGGATCTACAACCATTTACCATAAACACTGATCACGCACGGTCAATAAAAGCTGTCTGTGCAAGTTTCATTTATAAACAATCTGCTCTGAAAATGTGAAAATCTACGAATAAAAAAGTAGTATTTTCCTCAGAAAGGATAAATGAAATGTATATAAGAGGTTTGGGAGGAACTGACTGACAGCTCTTTGTCGTGCCACATTCCTCCCATATTGAATCACGGCACGCAGCACATCATAAACCACCTCCTCGGCCGACTCTGACTGAGTAGGTAATGTGGAGTGTCACACTCTCTCTCCGATTCCAGGCCAAGCTATCCAAACAGTGCCGGGGACCAGGGGGAGGAAATTGAATTTCCCCCCTCAAAGACAGGCCTCCAAATCCCCATCAACAGGAGCTTAGAGAGCCTGCAGTCCATCAAGTTTCATCTGCCACGGTGGTCCGGCCAATCAGGTTCCTCCTTTTGCACACAATGCTTAGGCATGCATGAGCACACATGCAAACATGTCAAGATACATGCACAAAAACTGGCACACACACACATTCGCACTCAGGAACCCACGCATACGCAAACAGAAAATACGCACTCAATCACATGCAAACAAATGCATTCAAACACACACACACACATACACACAGTCCTGCTCCTCCTCTCAGCACTGGTCTCAGCATCAACAATCAACAATCTGAGGCATTGTGGAGCCTGTGATCCTGTGCCCTCTGACCTCTGGAGTTAACCCCAGAGCAGTCAGCGCTGAGAGGTGAACCAGGCCGCTAACTGAAAAGAGGTGAAGTTCCCATGAGAACAAAAACAGGGGCGGCTCAGAGATCCAAGACTCTTACCAAGACGGTGGCGAAGGGTTTGAAGTAGGCTCCGGAGCTCTGGCACATGGGGCTTGGCTGGTAGAATAACACTGTAACAGCCAGAAAAGTTGATAAACCCACCACACGTGACAATTAATGCATCCACTCAGGTGACGCCGACTCATGATGATCTGGAGAAAATGCAGGAAAACGTTTGAGGATTTCAACGGAATGAAAGATGTCCTGCAAACGAAGGAAAAAAATCAAGAAGTTCCTCATGTAACCTGAGAGAAAAAGAATCAAACAGGACCTTGTATTCCCAATTTGAGCCCCCCCTCCCGCCCACCGCCTTCTCGTTCATTACTGTGATGACAGTCTAACACACAACAGCTGCTCTCAGCAGCACCAGCATCTTCTCTCTGGGGCAAAGTCCAGCTGCAACACCTCTCTCTGGGCATCCAGGTCAGTAACCCCGCTCCCACCTGGAGGCTTCGGGGTCTCGCATGCAAGGGACCAAAATAGTCCAACGATGAGGCTCAGTAATTCAGTGCAGCATGTTTTTTTTCTTTGCAATAACACAAAACAACTCTGCAAAGTTATTGGATTCTGCGATGACAGTGTGAACATGCATTGACTGGTGATGATATTAACTTTGATATGACCGTCAGGGGATGGATTTTCTGAAACCCGCATCTTCCTTAGTGCCACTTTTGCAGTGGTAGAAGCTACTTTGCAACTTTTTTTGTCAATTGATTCACACACAAACATTTTCTCACCAGCCAAAGCTTATCTGAAAGTGTTTATTGACAACAAACAAATAAACATAAATTAAATGACAGCAACTTGAATAGGATGATTTAAAAGTCCATTTTCAAAAGTAACAGTAATAATGTATTGAAAGGAAAACCAGCTTTAAAGCTTCCACTATATGACTAGCCCCCTGTATTCATTGATTTATATATATTTTTAATTGATATGCTTTTATTTAACACCAAACAATGTAACAATTGTAGTGTTTTTTAATCAGCTTTACTATACATTCATCTGATCTGTTGCTTTTTTATTTATTCTAACTCACTTGTTGGTTATCTTGGATATTTTTTCTGGAAGCATTTCTACAACGTCCTTGATTGATGAGCAGGTTCAGGATGAGGTGTAGTTTTTGTGTTTCTGATGGTTTGTTGACTCAAACAAAAACACTTGAAAGAAGAACAGCGGCGGATCTTTAATTACTTTCCTATTAGACAGACGATCAGTGTTTCGATCAGTGTGGAGGAATATCAAAGCCTTCATGAAGAAAAGACACCACTGGAAAAGACTCTTGTGGTTGTCAGCACTATGCCGCTCTGTTTTGCTCTGATTTGATTTTGTAAATAGCTTTCATGGATATCTATCATGGAGAATCAGGAGCTTACTGTTAATTATTATTACTTGTTTTATTTATACTCTAAATATATTACAGGCTGAAGGAGCTGTTTAAGAGAACATATGTAAAGCTTTAAATACGTTTGATACTTCAGGCCAAAAAAGAAAAAAAAACATTAAACTTCTGAACATTAAGGCTAAAACAGGTTTTCCTTCCTCAAATATTGGACATTATCTGCAGAGAACTGGATCTTAAAGAGCTGTTGATCGACCACGTCAAACCACTGAAGTACTATTTATTGTAGCGCTGACTTCATGCGTAAAAACATTCTGTTGTTTTACGCATTTGCCTTTTTGATTTTGGAGAACGGACAGCCTTTGATGGCAGACGTAGAGCAGGCAGCTGCAGTTATGATTCAGTTTGATCCATTAAAAACACAAGTGTGACACAGGGCTTCACCTTTTGGACGGTGTGTTATACAACCACGCACGGCACACGCACAGCCGCGGACACACTCTCTAACAGCGGTCTATATCCTGTGAGGCGGCGCTCCGGCAACCTCCAAACAATGTATTCTTTAGATAACGATCTGATTGCTCTGTGTGTGTTGCATGTGTGTGTGTGTGTGTGTGTGTGTGTGTGTGTGTGAGAGAGATGCTGGCTATAATCGGCAGTATTCATGCTGTACGGGGCTCCCAGCGTTTCTACAGCTGTCGCCTCTCGGACTCGCTGACCTCCACCAGCAGGTCCTGAGGCCGCCGGTCCACTCCAGCAGATCTGCAGAGCTCCGGCGTCGAGGACGGTTTCCACCGCATGCGAGTGTGTCTCAGTACTGACCACAACCTGGAAAGTCAGGCAGAAAATAGTACTCTGTGTACTCAAACAGAAGCATTTCTTTCAATTTAAAGGTACATTCAGTCCTGAAATTGGTTCGGAGTAAAATCAGAAACAGTCCGTGAGGAAACTTTCACAAGACTGTCAGTATTCTTTCTTCTTCTAGCTTCTCTGCTGACTTTTGTTCTTCAGGTGATTTACATTTAAAATGGAAATCTATGAGTTTGGTCCTTTCTGGATATGAAAACAAATGCCAGGATGAATTTATTTAACACCTCGACTCTTTATGAACACATGAATTTTAAGCATAGAGCAGTCCACGATCAGTCATGGGAGGAGTCAGTCATGAGGTAGTAGAGTCCTGATCTGACGGTGAAATGAAAATTGCTGAATATGTTGCAGATTTTACAAGAAATAAATATTTTGCAAAATAAAGCATATTTTTCAGTGACATATTTTCTTAAATTCTGACAGATTTGTCTTTGTAAAGACTGCTAACAGGCAGCTGTACCTCGACTGGTACAATGACTCGTATCTCAATCAGAAGGTTGTAGGTTTGATTCCCTATATCCCCGTGTTCACATGTTGAGGTGTCCTTAAGCAAAGCATGGAATTGCTTCCAATGGGTGGATCGAGCGCCTTGCATGGCAGTGGGAAATGGAAGACTCTTGGCAAGTGTGTGCAAATAATAGATATTAATTACAATTTTAAAGCTCACATCTTCCAGAAAAGCAAGAAAACCAAAATATACTTGGATCAGACTTCAAGCTAAGACTCAAACGACACCAAAATTCACAAGTAACTTCAGACACAAATTTGACTTTGTGAAACAAAAAGCTTCAAATTGTCCACACTAACCGTAATGCAATTTTATGTAATTATTCATAATTATTCATAATTAAATTATTTATTCAGTCAGAATCTGATCATTTTTTGCTTTTTTTAGTATTTTCACTGACAAAACGGCTTGACAACTGCGCTCTTGTTGCGCTCACATGCACAGACACAAACACATTCATGCAGGCCTGTCTCCAGCCGACTAAATACCCACTTCCCTTCCACACACTTACAAGTCTTCATTCGTTCCATACGTAATGGCCATCGGGCAGTCTTCCGGGGGCCTCAGATGGATAGACCCTCTCTCTGTGGACCTTCAGTCAGTCACATGAGCCTCATGAGTACGCCTGCCCCCCACCCCCTCAGAACAAGGCATACACAGACACAGTGTGATATCCATCACCAATGGCATTTATATCTTCCAGCTTTAAGCCCACATCCAGTGCAGATTCACTATTAAAGTCATGTGCGAGCAGATGAGTGCCCAGGACAAAATGGCAGGATGGGAATTGATGGGTCGGCTCTTGAACAAGAGCATCTCCAGTCCCCCTCTCCAACTGCAGGAGAGGTCAGCTTAAGGAGAGGGACAAACCATCTCAGGAAAGGGTCAGCGAGATCCACACAGATGCTCCTCTGTTCTCGCTCCCCTTCCGCCAAATGTTTCTCTCCCATGTACACATGCAGACATGCTGCGCTGTCCATGCGTGATGGATGTCCACTTCACAAATGTGAACACGTGAAGTCCGGGGGATTCCCATCTCCCAGAGGCCATCGGGCTGCTCTGACAGGAGAGGATCTCTGTTACGTAAACAATGCGGGCCGCACTTCCTGCTCAGTCACAGAGAGAGAGCGAGGGAGAGAGAGCGGCCGAGGCTTTATCTCATTCCTGAGACAAAACACGGATCATGGAGGAGGACACGGGAAGAGCAGCAGCAGGCGGACCGGGGGTGGCAGAGGAAGAGCCCTTTCCCTCTCAGCTGCACCTCCACTTCCTGTGTGGGGAGGAAGTCCCTTGTTGGGTGCACAATGATCTCATCCTCGGCTGCGAGGAGCTTCCGTCCTGGCGAGCAAGCGAGCGCTTTGAACTGGCAGCCATCGGAGGCGAGCGAAGGCGCAAGGCGCACGCACACACACACACACACACATGCCTGCGCTGATTATGGCGGTGGAAAACACACACGCCCACACAGCCGGCCTGACAGGAAACAGCGCCGCTTGGAACAAACAGCCACTTCCTGCGTGCACTGGGGCTCGTTTCCAGAGACAGTCCAATCAGAATCCAATGTTTTGGACGCTACATCATTATCACCATCATTCAGGGGACATTACTGCTCATTTGCTAATAGCCACAAGTCCTTATTTATGCTGCGAGCCCCCCTTCAAACCCAAACACCAAACGCAATCCTTCCTCCGATGACCCGAGCTTGGACTTTCTCTTCGTGGACGTCCGCTTTTCCTTTTAACGTCGTCCGCTAATTGAAATACATTAAACCTAAACGGCCTCTTTTTTTCCTTTCACCCATCATGTTGACAGACGACCCAATATTTAAGTTTGCCTCCCTAATTTGTTGTAGAAATACCGAGGCAACGAGGCAATGTGGCTCAAGGGGCTTTGGGGTTGTTGGTTTACAGTACCATTACATTGAGAGATGGCAGGAACAGGACGGCCATTATATCCCCAGTTCATAGTGCGGTCAGCGCCGGCCTCCAAACCAGGGTTACCTGCTGCGCTGGAGGACTTAATGACGGCAGCAGTTCCAGTCTCTGATAATGCTAAATGGTTCGGCACACAACATGATGGCCAAGAAGATTATTTGCATTTTATGTAATATGCGACTGAGAGCAGCTAAGGTGAAATAAAATAAATCCAATCAAATAAAAAAAAAATTAAAGAACAAAGACATTGCATGAAAACTGTAAAGCACAAAAAACTCAATTTTGATGGAATTATTTATTTTCCACTGGTTGCGTTATCCTTCTTCTCTGTAAAGTTTAGATAAGCAGGCAAACAAATTAGCGAATCATGTTTTTTAAAAAAATATTTTGATATACTGCAGCAGAAGTCACTTCAGTCCTGAAGACATGTTTGTCAGTCCTGCTAAAGATAGAATAAAAGTCGGGGCAGGAAACAGGAAAGGTGAGGACTTGAATGGAGTTGAACGTGATCTTAAACCACCCAGGCACTGGGAACAGGAATCCTAAAAAGTGTCGGTTTAGACCTGATTTAAACAAAAGTTAATGCATTAAAACACATCAAATGTATTCATATTCAGCTGTTAGAAGTCTGTACAGGACAACATCTAATAAATAGCAACAGTGACTCTAACGTTACCTGTGATAACACTTTGCCCCCCTTCCTTCTGTCTGTTTGCCTTTCAGCCTTTATTTTCTCTTTGTGTGTATGTTTAGATCAGGAAGCAGCCCCCTTTTCTTTTTTTTTTTTTTTTATCTGAACACACAACCCCTGTGAACGGCGGGGCAGCCTGTGGAAGCTCAACTCTGGGTAAACTTTGCCTTAACTTTGAAGCTGGCCGTGTGAGTGCTTGTCCCGGGGGCGGCCTGCGGCACTCAGCGCCGGTGGCTCTCCAAAGAGGAGGTCAATGGGACAGGTAAACAGGAAGTGCCGGCACGGTGATTGACAGCCTGTTTAGACACAAAGAGATGGATACCCGGAGAATGCTGACTCACTGACAAATGAGCGCTCGTTTGTATGCAGGAGCGCACACACTTCTTCATGTGTGTGTGTTCCATCCGTGCATGAAGCGAATGCATTGCATTGATGCTGTGTTATTTATTTACTACTGTTTTTGCTACTATTTATGGCTGATCACCTTCTCTACATGTTTGACTGATAACGTCTCTATCCTTTTTTCTTTTTGTTACACTTTAACTGGACAGTCTGGATCTGCAGAGGTTTCTTCCTGTCATAAGGGAGCTTTTCCTCTTGTTGTTAATAGTGTTGTGTAAAAAAACACCGACATGAACAGTCAGTATTCTTAAACTTCTAGTTTTGCACGTTATTTTATCATTTTATTTGGATTTTTTTACACTAACAATAAATATAGTTTGAAAAGTGTATGTGATAAGAGGCAATTTAATATTTACACATTTTATTTATGTCTTTTGGTTATATATTTCTAAATAAAAGGAAAAAAATTTATGTGAAGAGACCATTTTTTTCTTGAAACTCTGATATTCTCCAAGGCAGACTTGTCTAACAATCACTTATTTGATTAAAATCATTTTCATGGAAACATCTAAAGCTGCAGGAAGCAGAACACAGATGCTCTCCACCATGCTCTTTCTTGAACCAACATTTTCTACTGGATGTGACTCTTGACGATGGAAAAATCAATATTGCGTTTCTGCAGCTAACAGGCAGGGCGACGACACGCAGTGAAGGGCTGAACATCTTTACACTGTCTGGAGCGGCTTTCCCAGGGGGAGCTATTTGTTTGTGACACAGAGCTGGTTGGTTTTCTGACCCGGCGTCAGAGGAAGTCGCCTTCGTTTTCCCACAATTCAGATTCTAAATAGGGTAACTATCTTGAACTTGTGGGCTTCAATGGATCTTGTCCGTCCCTTCAGCCACAGTTTACTCCGTTATCCTCCGACTTGCTCAGCTTTCAGGCAGCTTCTTTTTGGATCGCTCTCCTGCCGTTCCAGCAGCATTATTCCCATGCAGTCGAGCTGAGGGTGCTCACAGGCCAGCAGCAGCCTGGGTGGCAGACTGAGGTCTGGCGCTGCAGCTTGCTCAAGCTAATCATGTTGATTATTGCGATTACAGACCATTTCCCCCCCTAGTGTCACGCTGCAACTTACTGACCTGGATCTAACAGGAAGTCCTGCTTGCCATAGGCGATCTGTCTTCCTGTTCTCCTCCGTCCGAGTCCACACCACCCACCCGTCCACCCCAGACACCCCCTCCCTCCCATTCCTCCACTCAAACACAAATGGTCCCTGAGGTAGCTCCGAGACCGTTTCCTTCAAACTTAAACTCGAGCACAGCAAATTGCACCAAAACTCTTCTCTCAGACACTCTAATATAGTGTCTCCATGTCTCATTTGGCCATCTTCCTCTTTTTCATTAAAGGCTGGCAGTGGGATAAAGTCTTCCCTGCTGCTACTGTGTGGCCAGCAGGCGTGCAGATGTTTGTGCCTCGCTCCTTGTCCATATGTTTATCTGATCACCGCGCTGTTTCATAATCTACATTATAAGCACTCAGCAGATAACAAACCCTTTGATTCGGGCCCGATTTCCCCCTTATCCACCATGTTAAATTTAGCACAGTGATTACCAAGTGAGATTACGGGCCTCTGCGGCCTTATGTAAATCATATGGGACTCGCGCAAAAGCACACACACATACACACACAAAGTTCCTGATGTGAGTTTGTATAATGTGGAAAAATGGGAGTATAATCAAGGATAGAGCAATTCATTATGTGTGTTACCTTACTTTACCTACTGAGAGGTACTCATGCTGAAACCATTTATGTGGGAAAGTTCTTATCAGCTCTCTTTTCCAAATAGCAACATTTTTCATTGCTGGCAGCATTTTCTAAAGCTACACTCCCCATTGTGGCAATATAATAGCCAATTTGACCTGATTTGTTTGGAGGAGAGATGTTTGTTGTTGCTGTAACCGAGAACTGGTTGAGAACCCTCAGGAAACAACTCCCTCCTAACACCTCAATGGAGCAAACTTCATGATTCCGTCTGACAGACGAAACAGCAAACAAGGGAGATGGAATAAGTGTTGTTGAGCCGCGTTCAGGAGAACTTGCTGAACACGCCGGTTCTGTCTCTGCACCACCCTGTTGCATATTTGCTCATTTACAAACATTCCCACTTAAAAGCCGCGCTGTGTAATCCCGGCCCTCATCCTGTGCAGACACACTCATTTTCAGCACCGTCTTGAGTCACGTTACTCCAGCAGCTGTTGCAAAAGAAACACACAGATGAGTTTGTACATATATTTAAAGCCTATCATTAGGCGAGAACACTGAAGTGAATTTTGCAAAAAGCTGGATTATGCACCGTACCCAACTCTTCAATTGCAAGTACGAGCTCGTACAAACACCATCCATTTATTAATCATCCATACCGCTTTATCCGACTTAAGTTGGTTTGGGGTCTGGAGTAAATCCCAGCTGTCTATAGGCGAGGCGTGGCACACCCTGCACGGGTCACCAATCCATGACCAGGCAAAACCGGAGAGGCAGAAAATCTGCTTCGAATACTGCTCATAAAATAAATTACTTGTGTTGGAGACAAGTTTCTTCTTCTGTTTTTTAAATTCAATGTTTTTGCAAAACCATGCCTGGCTCATTAAAGTCCAGTTCATTACCACTGACAGCTTTTTGCTGTATACCCAAAAAAGAGTGAAACACAAGGAGCCGTAAAGCTCAGTGCTTTTGTTGACAAACAGGTGCTGCCGCGAGTCGCATTACCGCCAAGGAATGTATGTAACTCCCAGACGTACATTAGCGGCAGAGCCGTGCGCACTCTCCGTCCATCCTGAGCCAGATTAAAAATACACTGGACGAATAAAAAGGAATCCCGATGCCGCGGCCCGGCAGGGGGTCAACTCAGGCCGCCAGGCGGAAACCCTGGGTTATGGGAGGATTGTGATTGTAGTTAATAAAAGGTCACACATTAATTACAGGCCTGTGACAGGACTTGAACTCCAGCTTCCTGCATGAAAGTCCCACACGCTACAGGCACTTCTACCAACTCAACTTCTACGCGTATTGCACTAAAACACCCGGCAGAGACATGCGGTGAGGAACTTTTAAAGGAAACCGTGGCCGTGCTTCTTGAATGCATATAAAAAAGTAAAAGTTCGTATGTTGGAGGTGATCGCACTTGGATCACATCCAAAGTGTGCGCTTACAAAATGGAAACGTTAAACCTTTAGGAAAACACTTAGCGGACTTGTGTAAGCCACTTGAGCCCGAAGGTTTACGGTTTCTGCCACATGTCACAATTTTGAGAGGTTTTCCTCTAAATAGTGGAGCTGAATGAATTAATGTATGGGTCCATGCCTTCCAAGGTGGTTTCCAGGATTTTTATGTGCTGAATTCACACAGAATGTGTCATAACAGATTTAAAAATGAAACATTTTGCATCGGTCCTGCGTGGTCACGCTCAGCAAAACCTGCAATTATCGACAGTGATGAGATATGAAGAATCAATGCTCCCATATGTCTTACACCACTGCATCATTAGATAACCTTAAAAGATTACTCATTTGAAAACAACTTGGCTCATTCAGAGTCCCTAAAATATGAGTTTTATTCAATTAAATGTCACTATGACGAGAATAAAACTGCAGTGAACTAAAAATATGTCCATTCTCTAAATGAATTGTATCAGAGCCAAATTAAATAAGTCCTTCTGGCTCCACGAGCACTTTCGCACAAACAGATTTGTTTGGCTGCCGTTTATTTCAAGAGACCTGGAGAAAAAAAAAGAATAAACGTTTCTCATAACAGGCAGAGCTAAAAACCCTAAATCAAAGCCTGTTAATCAAATACCACACGCTCATGCTGTAGAAAGAAGGGGGGGATCGCAGACATATTGGCATGAAGAGGAAAAGGGAGGAGGGCAGCAGTCATTCAGGAAAGAAATCCCCTGAGGAAATGTTGGCATGACCTCACAGCAGAGGAATGTTAGATGCAGCTTAATTGATTAGAGCACCACATGATGGAGGTCTTGACAGGATCTGGAAGGAGGGGGAGGTCTGCCGAGCAACTCTCTCTCTCTCTCTCTCTCTCTCACTCTCTCCCTCTAGCAGAGTGGCGTGGTCATTGGGTGGTTCTCGACCTTGTGTGAGGCACAAAGGTC
This sequence comes from Salarias fasciatus, assembly GCF_902148845.1. NCBI lineage: Eukaryota > Metazoa > Chordata > Actinopteri > Blenniiformes > Blenniidae > Salarias > Salarias fasciatus. The sequence continues at coordinate 16,143,007 of NC_043759.1, forward strand.
ACAGGCCTGTAGGCTGCTGGTGCCTGTCGGGAATTCATCCACAAAGACCCCCCCTTTCTAATGCATTCACATCAATTGACAACTAAGCGTGATGCATGATGACAAGGCCGAGCAATCTGCCGACCGAGTGACTGTAGGAACACAGACGTCCCTCCTTTTCCATCATCTCTTGCTTTTTCTCACCTTGCAGTCAGTTTTGTGTCACCCCCCCCCCCCCCCACCCCAATTTTTTTTTCTTCCCCTCAATTTCCAGCATGTCCGTCCGTGCACGTCGTCCACGCGACGTGGGTGACGTTGAGTGTCACATCCCGGTAGGCGACACGTCCTTAATTGCCACACACACCCTCGCACATAAACACCGCGAGCAGATGGAGCGGCGCGATGCGTCTGGCAGATTACCGTGCTGGTGGTCAGCCTGAACTCGCTGCCCAGCGCGACGCTTCCCTCTGCACCAGCAGCCGCCCTTTGTGGCGGGAACGCACAAACACAGACCGACACACAAGTGTGAGCAACATACTAAATCTCTTCTGCCCATCTATCTACTTTACAGATGGGATTTATATCCCCCCCGCTTTCAGTCTGACCTCCAAAAAAACATTAAAACACATCATCCACACAAAGCATCTAAATATAAAGTGCTTTGCATAAGTTGCATAAGTCTTTTTTTTTTCAGTTTTTTTCTGTTTTATGTCACCAGTACTTGACATTACTGCTCAGAACAATAGGGTTTTTCTTTCTTTATTTATGTGGCAGGCTGTTCAGTTTCTTAGCATTTTCTTATGAAAAGCTCAAGGGAAAAGGATGTGCTGCTGAAAGGAAGGAGGAGAGGAGGAGAGAGACGAGACGGCGCAGAGCTGTCAATAGTCCAATCAAAGCCAATTCTCCGGGGACGGTCAGAGGGACTGAGGGAGCATCGCTATGACAACTGCGAGACCCCCAAAATCAGGGCTTCAAAGGTGGAGAGGCGTCCCACTGAGAGAGCCGGAGACCACCTCCTGCACTCATTTACATCTCATTAGGATATAACTGCCTTTTAACAACGGGGCCTTTAAACACACACGCACACCTTGGACAAGATGCATTGGTATGCTTCTTTTTTAATTCGCACATTAGACTCGACTCATTAATCCATACAAACAGGCCTGCCAGCTATTGCTTCTTTGTCCAATAGTTTGAAAGCATTAAACACGTTTCTGCTCATTTATATGATACATCCAGCCAGCTGCTGTCAGACGAAGACAAACTTCAGGGGGAAAAAAAGCTGAACTGCTTTACATTTCACTCTTAGTGTGTGTGAACACTGAACACAGTCAAAGCTGATTTATTCTTGACATTGTTTCTATATTAAACTAATAAAGCTATTAAATCTATAAAATCTGTAACATATAAATTATTGTTAATACCTTGTATGACTTTATTATGCGAGCAGTAAAACCTATGAGATACAAATGATTCATTTAAAACAGATGAACGTAGATTATTTGAGACAATAAAAGAGATGAAAATCATGAACTCTACCTTGACTTTGCAAAACAGTCTTAGGAGTACATGGCAGTGATCCTGATTCTTCACTTTCTGTCAGTCCTCATAAATATTTTGTAAATTATCCCACCATAATAACATTAATTCATTCATACAGCTTTAACCCAGTCAGCAGGGTAGGTCACCAGCATTTAAGTATATCCGGAGTCTTATTTTTTAAATTTCTTATCTGTGGATGATACATGATGAGTTTTCATTGTGAAGAGGTTGTGTGATTCTGACAACCAAGAAACACTGTATAATTCAAGTATTAAAACAAAAATCTTTACATCTTCAACACAACTTCATGTTTTTGTTGGGAAAATGTCATAAAAGCAGCGAAGTAAGATCATCATAAATGCAACACTGTCAGAGGATAACAAAACGTCTTGCGCTGGAAACACATGAAATTGTAAATTCAATCACATTTACTAGTTGATATGAGAGAAGTGATTTCTGAGTCAGTTTGGAGTCTCATGCGTGAGATGTACTGTAACTGTCGTGCATTACGTAGAAGGTAAACGTGCCAACGAAAACCAGTAACCGGAGCTGTTATTAAAGCAATTACACAATAATTTCAGCTTGCGCTTTATCAAAATATTCCGTCAATGCAGCTCTGTCGGATATAATTGTTCCAATTATGACAAGAATTAGTACAAAGTACTAACCGTTTTTTGTTTTTTTGTTTTTTTTACTGAGGCGATTATCAGTTGACACAAAAAAATGTCATCGTCTGTTTCCCCCTAATTCAGTCCGTATAATCCTAGTCCAGGAGGACCTTTCCTTGTGTTTCAGATGTTTCTCTGCTCCGCTCTCTTGATTGTAATATATAATTTGTGATCAGACAAATTGAAAGGGATCAGATTGAGTCAAGAGAAGAATTTTTTCATTTGTTTGGCAGCATGTTGTGTTTTCTAACACCGAAACACAGTCATGACACACATGAGGCGACACACAAGCGCAGACCAAACAAAGTCATTTGGGTCAAGCGTGTTGGGTCATCTGTGGAGAAACGCCGCGAGAGCTGAAATTATGAGCTCTAAATACCACGGGAGGCGCGTCCGGCTCAGGAGGAAAGAATCACTCATCGCACGGACAAATGAGTCCTTTTTGCTACCGATGGCCAAAAGTCAGGACGGCCATCTTTCTCTGAACGGCCGACTTCCTGTTCAGGTCCAGCTTCAGCACATCGCTGGCGATCTTAATAAAACGGTACCAACAACACGGTTTCCTGTCAACACAAACATGCACCTGAAATTTATGGCGTCGCTTTCCTTCTTCTGGCCGCGCGAGCAAACAACCATTCTCCTTTCTTCACCTCTTCTCTTCTCCTTCTTCCCCCTCTCTTTTCTCCTCGGCCCTCTCCAGACTCTCATAACTCATGCTAATCTGACTGCAGCAGACTGACAGGACGAAGCATGTTTGCAGGAAGTGAAACGTTCCATTTTCTTTCTCGCCCCGAACTGCACATTGATGATCTCTGGGGTGATATATCGACCAGGCTGGGAACCCAACCCTGGAGGAGGAATGTATTTAGACACACACACACACACACACACACACACACACACACACACACACACACGTACACAGAAGGCCTCTCCTGCCAGAGGTGTTGAAATGCTTGTAAGTCTTGAAATGCCAGTTGAGACGCTAAACTCGCCTTTCACACACTCTGCAGCCAGAGAGAGGAGGGCTGACAAATGGACGCGTTGAAACATATTAACCATCTCCCTTTGTGAGCAGACAAACATTTAGTCTGGCTAATGACCCCTGAGGATCAAAACAAATGCGGGGAGATAAAGATGGGTAAAGAGAGCGGGGGGGGGAGCGAGCTAAAAAGAGCTCATTGACCTCCAGGAGGGCTTCACAGGGTTCACACACAGCTTGTTTGATTCTGTGAGTTTTCCGTCTATGAAAGTAAGCGATATGAAGAGGAAGCGTAAGAATTAAAGACATGAGGGCTGCGTTAAGCGTGCATGTGTTTTTCAGGAGTCTGTGTGAGGTAAAGGCGAATCTAAACAACCCCCCCCCCGCCGAGTATCGCGGTCGACATCAGTATTCTTCAATAAACACGTCACTTAGCGTAACCCTATCTTCGTCCTGTTTTTCACTGAAACCCACATTTGCACTTTATCTCCAGCCCGTGATCACACTGGTTGTGTTATGATTACACAAAGAGCACTGCATATTATGTGTTATCAATGTTTCTATCAAAACTCGCCAACAGCTGCAGCATCCAGAGCTGGGAGGTCATCTACAGCTACAAAACAACCATATTACAGCTTTTTTCTGTTGTTGCTGTCGCTGACATTGTTGCCTCTACAAATAGCCTGTGTTGAAATATTCAGCTCCACGAAGGAAGAGTAAAGATCTAATTTGGTTCTTCAGCCATGCCTTTTCTTTAACCAAACTCTCTAGTTGACTTAAAAGGAATCCGATCTGACTTTAATTTTGTTTTGATCCCTTCAGTCGAGAGACGTCTTCCCATATTGCAGGGTTAGCAAACAATTTAATGCCCAGGCATCTTGTAAATATCAATCAGCATCGTCTTTCTTTCAAGTGATGTTTTGGTGATTCTACCCTCTTCTCGACGCTGTTTCGGTCTCCATAAACACCGAAGGAAAACACCAGTGTCTCTCTTTCTATTTGACACAAAGTGTTTCATTATTTCCACTATTTATTTGTAGTCAAACAGACGGATCTTCGCTGGTCTATGATGTGTCTTCATCAAAGAAAGCTGCACCACATATTGAGAGAGCAAAACCCTCTGCAGACCTGAAAGAAACTGTTTAATCAGACGATCTCTGTTAAAAAAATAACAAAAGGTAGAAGAGTTGATAACTGACAGATCACTTTCCTTATTGGTTAAGAGTTTATTTATCAGTTTGTGGCTCTTCAGTTTGTGTGAGTGACCCCAACATCAACATCAGTTAAATAAGGCTTCCTTCCCCTGATTCACAGCTCTACAAACTCACCGAAGCCTCTCTTTTTTTTTTTGACAAAGAGCAACAATGGGCCTATAAAGCTGTCAGGGCCCAACAGAATTTATGCGCAACACTTTAAACAGCCTAAACATTTCTCCCAGGCAAGTCTGGAGAGGTATTTGAAAGCGGGCGGAGAGGCAATGTGGCTGCACATTTCAGCGCGACAGCGTCTAACCGGCCCCGAGTCGGTGATGGAGGAGCGTTCTGGCCGATCGCGTCGGACCGCCCGGATCGTGTTGCTGGTCCCCCGTGTTGTTAATCCATCACCGATATTGATTTCCAGTTGATCGCCGCGCCATCTGACGATGCTCACCTTCAGGGCCGGCTCATTGATTCACGGTCACGGCTTGATCCATAACTTGTAATGTGATCCATGCAGCAATAATAATGCACAATTACCTCGCATTTTACACACAAATGAGAACCACAGGAGGCTACAGATCATCAATATAATGAAAGAAATCACTAAAATGTTCAAATTCAGAGCGGAAACCTGCCTGAGCCAGTGCCACACCTATTCTGCAATCTTATACATTTAATCTCTTATCTTACTTTCACTTCAACAAAAGAAAACCTAGACATACATATCTTTCGCCATCTCTGTGAAACTCCCACGCAGCGTGGATGCCTGGTTCCCGTTTGCATGAAATCTCTTAACGCATTCTTCACCTGATCCGCCAGTAAGCGCGTGCATTTTTTCCCGCCGTTACTGTGTCCTGCACTTCCTTAGCAACACCCTTCCCTCCAATCACCGAGGCAAACACCTATTTTGGCTCACACACAGATATATGGCACATTTACATGACAGTGTACATTATCCCTCCTGCCAACTGGAAAGTCCATTAGTGGAATATATTCTACACGTGACACTACTTCCCATGGGGGGGAATGTGCCCTAATTTTCATTTTCAACTGTCTTCAAGCCCATTTGCTATTGTGACAAAGAAAGGATTAACCTGGGTGGAATGGATTACACTGGAGATCTTGGCAGGAATATACGGGAGCATTACTCAAGTGGAAAAAGTGCTGTTTACATGCTCCATGAATCATCTGATGTGCCAGTTTAATTGTACAGGTAGACCTGTAGGCATACTTAGACGGGGTTTGAGGGCAAGATCTAACAAGACCGCAGCCGCTTCCTTCACACAGGCACACTTCTGGAATTCTCAAAATCCAATATCTGAAGGCCAAAATGCTTCCTCGATTAGTTTATTCTTCCCAAAATAGCCTTGATAGGAAAATACCTACTAAAAATAGACATGGGAAAATCAACAATCTTTCCAGAAATATCTGTCATATCGGTTTATGTCCAATAAATAACTCTATAATGGTGCTTTTTGCTGTGGCTGTTCACTCAGGAAATGCTGGAGAGCTGACAGAAATTCCTCGGGGCTTTGTTGCAACTCGCTTCGTCTTTTCTCAACGAATCCAAGTCTCTTCCCAAATCGGGGTGAAGTCATATCTGGCAGCAAACATTAAAAATATCTTCTTTTTGTAACCCTGACTCATCACCTGATGACGGTGACGCTCCGGACGGTAGGCTGTAGGATGTATAACGGTTGTACTCGCAACAGGCGCAACAGTAAATCTGTCACAATGTTTGACTGTCTCTCTATCAGTATATTTATCTTTCTCAGGAATGAGCAACTTTGAGCACTGTGAGGGCCATTAAACTGTCATCTTTATGACTTGGGGGGTCAAACTGTGATCTGCTGCAAAGATAGAGAGGAATACGGAGTTCTCTGTTTGATGAAACATGGAATAAAGAGAAAAGTGTATCTTTATTTTAAGTTCACAAAAATCAACATGCGCTGATGTGACGCTTTTCTTTTGAAATTCCTTTAAGAGTACAATAATTAAAGAGTAAATACATATAATCTCTGAGTAAAATGACTGACAACAACACCCCAACCAAGAACTCTCTGTGTTTTCTTGAATTCCCAGCATTCTTTGTCACATGATTACAGGAGAACTTGTCTTGCGACCTGCTCTGTCCATCTTTTTGAGTCCTCCCTCCAAATGTGACAGCTTGATTATAGCCGCATTTATTCATTTGAGATGAGTGCCGTTTAGTGTAAATAACACTAGTAATGGCGATGAGTCATGCACTGTCACCACGGTATATTAAAGTTAACAAGCGCTAATTATATTACACTCTGTCCCTCATAAAACAACAGCAAAAACAAAACAAAACACAAAAAAAAAAAAACATCCGTGAAAGGTCGATCCAAAAACGTCAATGTCAGGACTCAAACTCGTGTTTGACTGGGTTACCAGCGAGTGGCTTTAGGGACAAAGTTAGCGCCTGGTCAGGGTGAGGCAGAGGTGAAGTATGTGGGGGATGGAGACTGTGCTGGTGTGGTCTACGGGTGGCGGGTGGGGGGTGTTTGCTGGAACTGAAATGTAATGATGTGGATAATGGACAAACACGGCCTCTCCTCGCTGTTGGTTTGTTCAAACAGAAAATGCCACTGTGCAATCTGACTCGGCGCGATTAGAGGAGAAAAGAACTAATGAGTTACACAGAGCGAGTCCTGTGAGGGGGAATTCATGGAACATGTACGGAGGCTGAAGATGTGGCATTTGGCTATCTGTCGATCCGCTGAAAATTGTAAATATTATGGCTAACTGGTCCAGCGATTCAAACCCAGTTCTCTGCAGAGGGGTTAAACTGTAGCTACTTCAAAGTCAGAGTCATATAAGAGTAAAATGTGCACAAAGTGTACTGAAAATGATCTCTGAGTCGCAGCATGAATGGCACGAAAGTACACAGCAGGCAGTTTATGAATATTTATCATTTTACGGCTGAGTTGAGTTGACGACTGACTTTACCTGCACTGTATTTTCAATGAGCGTTTACACTGAACGAAATGGCATCTATGGAAATGTACACAAACACTGCCGCCATACAATAGCATACACACAAACACACACAGCTAAAATATTGATAAGATGTGTGTGATCCCTGACCTGACACAGCCGGTCCCTGAGTCACTGCAGCAGATTTCACTCACAACATGCTTGTCTCTGCACTAACCACCGGGGTGACTTATGAATCTTTTATCAAAACTGGCCTAATTGCTTAACCATCCATGTCCCGGTCCAGTGGTGAATGGAGGGAGGGAGGCTGAGCATGCCATAACTGCAATAAAAACAACAAGCAACGACGCCAGCATTGTTCCGCCTCCGACGAGTCTGCCTCTCGCTTTGCATCTGTATTTATTCAAAGGTGCTCACGCCGAGGGCAGGGGTCTCTTTCATGGGAAGGGCTGTTTAATTTGTAACACACTAAAGCCATAATTACAAGAAAATGATCTTGACAACTTAAAGAAAATTGATATTTTCCTTTATAGCATCTTTGTATCAAGATGGAATGAGAACAACTTTAGCTTCAGTGAATACAGATCACAATGAGACATAATCTAGAGAATCTCAGTTCATAGAGAGTGTTTTCATTCATCCAACTCTGCATTTCTCGAGTGTTTTCTCTGGTTGTCCACAAAAAAAAAATCAAAATACAGCTTCCTGTCTCTCATGGATCTCCACCATACAAAAAACAACTTTTCCTTCTGTTCTCACTCCCACTGTGTGACCTGCCTCACAGCAAGAGGAAGCTGCTGCTGCTGCAGGGTCAGACCGGAACAGCAGCTTTGAGAAAGTGAAAATCAGCACACTGGCAACAGTCTTTGGGGAGTTTTGGACTCCAAAACCCATCTCTACATGTTCCTGGGAGCTGACTGAAAAGTCCCAGGAAACTCCCGGCCGTCCCTGCTCTGTGGACCAAACAGCTGCACATTCTCACTTTTCATTTTGTCATTTGAACTCAACCTCAATCACCTCCTGAAATCCCTTGAAAACAGAGACTTGTTCTCATTAATTCATTCTGAGTTGACTATTTGCTTGTTAAATTAATACATTTATTTTTTTAAAAATACATTTCAAAATATTGAATCATATTATATCATCTTCCTTTGTTTGCTAAGAAAGCTTCCTGCTCTCAGCTGGCATTCAACTGAAATCCTTTTTTTCTTCTTCTTCTTCACGTTTTTCCTGAATAAGTCAATATCAGGACTGTGTGTGCGCCTGTGCCTGTTTGCATAATTACAGATGCGCCATTCCTCCTAAGCTGTCATTAGAAAAGGGAATGGGAATGACTCCAGGCTACAACCACCGCTTGCGGTTACGTAACATGTTCCTCTCGGATCCTGTCTTATCCCGGAGACAGCTGAAATCTCCCCCGTCCTGCGCAGCCTGTTATGTGAGAAAAGACTTCTCCCGAAAATTCAGAGAGAGAGTCTCATATCTTCACGTTTCCCCCTTCATTTAAGGGGAATCGATCATGTTTTTTTTTTCTTTTCTTTTTTTTTTTTTAGGGGGGGTGTCTTTGTCTGGCTCGCTCGGTTGGGTGATGTTGTGCGTCTCCGCTGCAGTTTTACGCGCGGCCGGATGAGGGCGCAGTGAGCCCTACTTTGTCTCTCATCCAGGGATGCTGGTGGTCCGCAGACAAAAGGCACAATGATACTTGGGAGCTCTGTTGGAGAGTGAGAGAAGAGCAAGGAGATTTTGGGGTGGAGGAAAAATATCCATAAGCACAATTTCACATTTTAGAAACGAACATTCATGACAAAATTAAAAAAAAAAAAAAAAACACTGATGTGATTTTTGATTTTACATTTAGCAATTTCATGTGATGTTTTTGGGTGTTTACACATGAAATGTCACTTTTATATGACTTTCCAGAGGGGAACACTGAATCACTTTGGTGATGTTTGACGGATGAACGTTATCAGTTGATCGCAGAGGGAGGGGGCGGCTGGGGAGGAAAATTACAGTCTTTACTTTGGACGGTTTGCGCCTCGGGTCAGCAATACCAGCCTGCCTGCTGCAGTGCCCTTGAGCAGTTTGAGCAAGACATCTCATCATTAACGGCCCGTGGGTTTTTCTTTAACTGCTTCCTCGCCCATCCTGGATCTGACATCCCATTGGAGATATCCCACAGTTTGCTCGAGGCTATCAATAATAAATCATTTCTATTCTTTCATCTTGTTTTTTCTGCGTGTGTTTGAGTCTTTGTTTTGTATTTGTGTTGCCTCCTCTCTCTCTCTCTCTCTCTTTTCCTCTCCGCTTTACAATCTTTAGGCTATTTTCTCCATTCACCTTGAAAGAAAGCTCCCAGCCAGCCCGTCTCCCGCGCCGCATCAAACCCAAAGCCCGACTGTACCCCCCCCCCCCCCCCCCCCCCCCCCCCCCCCCCCCCCCCCCCCCCCCCAGCCGGGGAGGGCGGAGCCTGCTTTCCTCCCGCAGAACTCGGGTGTATAACACTCCGCAGCCAGCCACAATGTGTGTCAGAGGACTGTCTGTGCTCCCCAAGTAGATGACTGCTCCAAATCTGGTGTCTGTATTACTGACTGCGAGATACGAGAAAAATCGGTTCGCGCGCAACCATCCCAAGTCAGGACGAGGTGAGCATCTTCTCCGTTTCAGCACCGTGCCCTGAAGGAAAAAAGCAGATTTTTCTCTCACGTTTTCAAAGAAAACATGTCCCACGTTAGATCGAACTGTTGTCATTTCTTTTATTTTCCTGCAGAGACGGTTTGAGCGCTGTTCGCAGTTTCTGGGGTGTTTTTAAGTGAGCGGCTCTTCAAAGAGACATTGTGCACAGTTCAGTTTGTGCGTCACGGTCACATTTACGCACATTCTTCTGTGAGATTTGCGTGTTTTTTTTTTTTTTTTTTAAACCCCACAGAGCAGTGAGTGTGGAATTTAGAGCTGCAGACTGTGTGTCTGTGTGTGGGCTTTGACTCATGCTTTCTGTACAGCGCACTTTTCAGGTGTGATAAAGGAGAGCCGGGGAATGGGCTGAGACGCTCTGTCATGCTGGACACTAAAGTCTCTTTTGTCCGTTCACAGGTTTTGCCATTGTGGGACAGAATGCCGGCGAGCATTAGTAAAAACTCCGAATTGGAGTTTGATTCCTTACAACCATGTTTCTACCCGGATGAGGATGACTTCTACTTCTGTGGTCCCGACTCAGCGCCACCGGGGGAGGACATCTGGAAGAAATTCGAGTTGTTACCCACTCCGCCCCTCTCCCCGAGCCGCGCTGCGCTACCGGGAGAGCCGGCGACCGCCTCCCCGGAAGCAGACCCCCTCGGCTTCGGCTTGGGGGACCCGCTGGACTGGGCGTCGGAGCTGCTGCTCCTGCCCGGAGACGATATATGGGGAGCGTCCGACGATGGGGACCTGTTCGGCTCCGCTATGGATACTAACCCCAACAGCATCATCATCCAGGACTGCATGTGGAGTGGCTTCTCCGCCAGGGAAAAGTTGGAACGGGTTGTTACGGAGAAACTCGGCAAGGCTATTTCCACCGCCAGCGCGGGCGGCAGGAACGCGTGCGCCAAGGCGCAGGAGGCGGTGAGCCGCAGCTCGGTGTCAGAGTGCGTGGACCCCACGGTAGTCTTCCCCTTCCCGGTCAACAAGAGGAACGGCAGCAGGGACGCGTCTGGATCCGCGAACACGTCCACGCTGAACGGGAGCGCGTCCAGTGACTCTGGTGAGCATCTCAATATACTAGAAAACACGCTGTTTTCACTTTTGGAGCGTATTTGAACATCCAAAATCACCGATATTATCATTTCTATGACGATAATAATGATTATTATTATTGTTATTATTTGTAGTAGTAGTAGTACTAATAGTAGTAGTTTTTTGTTATTGTTTATATTGTTATACTGAGCCGTGCACTCTATCCAATTGGAGCGACTGAAACTTGTTCATATGACTGGCTCAGAATCGGATTACCTCGTTACATTACACACACACACACACACACACACACACACACACACACACACACACACACACACACACACACACACACACACACACACACACACACACACACACACACACACACACACACACACACAGTAGTGACACAGTGAACGGGGTTTATGTAATCAGCAGGCTCTTCATCCGGCAGATGGCAGTAAAATGGGAATTGTGTGCCTTGCTGAACCCAGTGGGCATCTGAGCCAAACAAAAAGACACTCTACACACACACACACACACCATCATGCAGACGGGCCAGGTTGTTGGAGGAAGAGATGGAAAGATGTTCAATAGTGACGGGCTGATGGCTGTCTCCCTCACAGCACCGTGAACGCTGTCATTACGCACGGATTAAGTTGACAATTTGCCCACAGTAGGTGAGAAATTGGCACTTACCTCATGCAGTCTGTTAACTGCTGTGAGTTCACGTGATAACTAAAATTAGCACTTAGAGCAGAGACGTGTGGCATTATAATAAACAGGAAACATGGTTTGGAATAAGAATCAGACATAAATACAGACACACTCCTGTATTGTTTTTCCCTTTCCTGTTCCAAATAATAATTTTGGGACGTGTGATGTGTTCGAATAGGGGTGTGTGTGTGTTTAATAAGGCTCAGACTTCACCAGCCGTCTGTGCGGCCCATGACTTTCCTAAACAAACACTCACGCGCCCTTATCAGCGTGTTTTCGCTGTGAAACTCCAGTACAAAGGCCTCCAGCTTGGCACACAGGGCACACTCAGCCAGCCCTGCCAAACACCTCCTCCACAGCGAAGAAAAGAGGACGGGGGAGAGCCCTGACTGCTTCTTTTAAGGTGGGCGGGGGCGGCGGGAGGGGGGTGACAGCTTTGAACGAGCTGCTCCATCTCGACAGCTGTCTCCCTGGCGCGGCTCCAGTTCTGGGGCTTAAAGGGTGCTGATCCGATCGCCTGCCGCCCCGCCGTCCGGCGCGCGGGGCCGCCACAATGCGCTTCCGCCGCTCGCGGCGTCAAGATGCGCTCCTCTTTGTGTTGCGCGCGTCCTGCTCATTTTTCATCAAAAGAAACAAGGACTATGAAAGCAAAAACGCAGGGTTTCTTCCCCCCCCCCCCCCCCCCCTTCCTCGCCAATCTCCACAATCAGACGTTTTTTTTTCTGTTATAAATAAATAAAAACTACAAGGAAACTTCAGCTGCCACCTTAAAAAGAAGGATCTTGAGCTCTCTTGTATCTATTTTCCCCCTGGCTGTAGTAACTGAGCTGTTCCAGTCTGAGGATTGGCAGAACTAAATATCAGCCTCACATGTGGCCAGAGCAGCCACTCCCCCTCATCCAGCCAGCTGTGCTCCAGCAGCAGCAGCAGCAGCGAGTGTTGAGACAGCGTCCTGCAGCGCTGTCTGAAGTGGGTTCCCATAAGCTGTAAAATGCCACACTCTTCAGATGCTCCTGAGCTGATAATGAGAGCTATTATCACAAAGGCATTTTAACAGGTCCTCACACTCTGCGTCTTCGTGATTGGTCACTTCCTCCCAGCCGCTCTGCTTGATTTTCGGCGCGGGCATTAAGATCAAGAGCTCGGCTGGAAATGAGAATTTTACCTTCATCAAAGTTGAAAGTTAAGTTCTTAATGCGTCCGCCGCTATCACACACATACAGCGGGACCGGAGCGGCGCTGATAGACTGAGCACATCAGACGGAAAACCTTCTCATCTCAGCAGAGGAGATTAGGGGAAGTTTTAGAGGAGGGCGAGAGAGAATGAAGGCAGAGATCCAACCTGTCTGCTCAGCAATGAGACTGAACGTGTCAATGCCTGCAGAGTAGATTAGCGGAGAAGTGACTGACACTAAGCATTAAGAGGGTTCTGCTTGTGCAAACAGCATTGAGCAACAGTCCCTCTCCCACACACACTCCCTTGATCTTACTCACATATGCACACACTCATATAGATGTATATATACCTGTCTCCTGCAGGTGATGACACAGTGTGAATACTTCATACGGCAGAGTGATATAATCAGTCTTGTTGTTCTTTTTTCCCAGAAGAAGATGATGAAGATGACGAGGAGGGAGATGAAGAAGAGGAGGAAGAGGAGGAGGAGGAGGATGAGGAAGAAGACGACGAAGAGGAAGAAGAAGATGAGGAGATTGACGTGGTTACAGTAGAGAAGAGGCGCTCCACAATCAGCAAGGCGTCGCCCACAGCGACGGGCACGGTGACCATCTCCGCGCATCCCAAGAGCCAGGAGGCGAGAGGAGCCGCCTCCGGGTCCGGGGTGGTGAGTCGCTTCGTCAGCCGAGCCCCTCAGGAGCTGATCCTGAAGAGGAGCTCCGTTCACCAGCAGCAACACAACTACGCAGCCCCCTCGCCGTACGCCTCGGACGACGACCCCTGCCCGCCTCCAAAGAAGCAGAAGACGTCAGACGCCCCTCGCCCCCCCACTAGGACCGTCTCATCGTCCTCCTCGTCCTCCTCCTCCTCGTCCTGCGGCTCGGTCGGCGGCACGTCGGGGGCGCGCAGCAGGCGCAGCAACAGCGGCGACAGCAGCCCGCGCGGCAGCTCCGACTCGGAGGACAGCGAGCGCCGGCGCAACCACAACATCCTGGAGCGCCAGCGTCGCAACGACCTGCGCTCCAGCTTCCTGACTCTGCGGGACAACGTGCCGGAGCTGGCGCACAACGAGAAGGCGGCCAAGGTGCTGATCCTGAAGAAGGCCACCGAGTTCCTGAGCTCGCTAGAGACGGAGGAGATGAAGCTCCAGCAGGAGAAGGACAGGCTCCACGCCCGCAGGCAGCAGCTGATGCGCCGGCTGGAGCAGGCGAGGACTCGCTAACAGACAACTGCTACAACATAGAAACACTCACATAAACCCCCGGACGACCCCCCCCCCCCCCCCCCCCCCCCAACCCTTCCCCCCCCCACCTCTCTGCCTCAACTCAGTCTGAAACACAATAACATGCACACCTAGGCCTATACACTTACGCACAGGCACATAGGCCTGGATACCTGTCTGACACAAAGCCCACAAACCAATCTCAGAGGACGTTCCTGTTCAGATGGCGACGCGCAGGAGGAGGAGGAGGAGGAGGGGAGGGAGGGGGGGTTGTCGGAGGGATGCTCGGACTTTCACTGCCGCCACTTTTTTTGCACATTTGTTGACGTTAAGAATGTTTAGGGTTTACTTTTTTCAATCCAGTCACATTGAGGAAAGATAAAAAGAGAAAGAACGAGGAAGCAGAGAGGAAACACTTTTTTTAGTCTTCCCTTCCTCTGGTTTTTATATCATTTCTATTTGTATTTGTAATTTTTTTTTTCTTCTTCTTTTTTTTTGTACTCACTGTGACACCAGCCGGGAATCCAGCGATTCCGAACAGGGACGGGTGTCAGAGGGCACTTTGCTTGGAGAGTTCACATGAAAAAAAGAAGCAGTGCACACAAACTTTGCCTTCACCCCTGCAAAAAAGAAGAAAAGAAAAAGAAAAAAAAAAAACTGAAAAGACTATAATGAGGCGTTATGGGTCACATAAACGATGCCACTACAGGTTCTCTTTCTCTCACTCCTCTCACACTGGTGCTCAAACCAAGTCAGTGGATGTATAACTGTGCACCTTGCTACCCGACACTTTTGTATATAACAATATTGTACAGACAAAATACACTCAGATCTGCCTTGTTTTGTAATACATTTTTTTTCCTCGGTTTTTTTATATACATGTCAGGAAGCTGCCAATAACTAGACTGGAAGTTTATATACCTTTAAAAGTACTGTAAGGCCTCAATTTTTGAGCGTCACGAAACTTTGTAATATAACAATATATTGTTTGTTTCCTCTCTTTTTCTTTGTATTGTATCATATTACTAATTTTACACACCTTTATGCTTTTAGTGTGAACCTGATACATACTAAATTTGATACTTATATTTTCGTATGAAAATGAGTTCTTGGTAGATATCACTTTATCTCGTCATTTTGTTTTCTTTTATCTCAAATAAATCTTTTGTACAGCAAATGTGTTCTATCCTCATGTACCTGGCTTTTTCTTTCTTTTTCTCTTTTGTTTATATTTGTTTATATTATCGGGTGCATAGAACTGGGTAAACTGATATAAGATGTTTGTTTTTTTCATTTCTAAAATGTACATTTAGTGCTGCAACTCATAGCACTTTGAAATACCTCATTTTGAAAAATAAATAGACATCATAAAATTGTAATTTTTTGTCATTGTGGCTCTTTGGTTTGAAAAAAAAAAAAAACCCCAAAAAACTAATCACCTTTCAGTCCCCACACACCCTTGTTCTTGCTGTATCTTTCTTTGTTTATTCTGCTGTTTGCTTCCACATTTCTCTGTTTGTTCTTTGCTGCTCCAAAAACATTCATCCTGACAAAGAAACAGAGTGTCTTCTGAATCCTCTCTGTCTCAGCACCCTGCGGCTACCTCCCCCTCTGTAGCCTCTCACACCCACCCACACACACCTACACACACACACACACACACACACACACACACATTTCAAGTGCACCATTGCACACACACACACACCTCTCTATTTCCCTCTCTCACCAACACAGCTCTTCCTACAACATTGTTCAGCCTGTTGCCATGGAAACAGGAGCAGCTGCTGAGTGGCAGACACGAGAGCGAGTCTTTTATTTGTCCGTTAGTAGTCTGTGTATTCCTGCCCGCGTGTGTGAATGCAAATGTGTGTATGTGTGTCTACCTTTTGTCGCGGTCTGTGTGTGGCCCGGGCGCCTGATATCTCCGGCGTTGTGCGCCGCCTGCCACGATGCCAGGACAAGGCTGGATACTGTTTACCAACATCAGCCACATGGCTTCGCCCCCCACCCCCCTCCAGCCCACCCTCAGCACCACCTCAGCCATTCCCTCCCCTCCCTTTCTCTCTCTCTCTCTCTCCCTCTTTGCCTCCGGAGTGGGGCTTTAGCCCAAATATGTGTCTCTCCGGCGTCTGGCCAGGCGTTCTCTGGAGATGTCTGAAAGAGAAATCTGTTGCTACGGTCTGCGTAGCCATTCAGAGCGTCCGCAGAGGGCAGGAGAGGGAGAGCGTCTCAACACGTATAAGTCATCCTTTTCACCTAGAGAGGCTGGACAGCACTGCTGGTTATCCCGAGGTCACGTCTGGTGACAAACGGTGACCCCGCTTGTTGAATAAGAGCCTGAAAAAAGACACACCGGGTCTCAATATTGGAAGGGGGACCTCATGTGTGTATCTGTTCTACTTCGTTGTTTTTGTTACCTAACTTAGTGTCATGTTTTGAATATTGTTTTTTTTTTTTTTTTTTTTTAACCCAAAGTACATATTTCCTTTTCTTAAGCCTTATGCAATATTTGTTCATCGCTTGTTAAGCACCTTATGATAATGTAACGGTGCTGCACAGATGTGTAGTGGTTCGCACTTCCGCCTTGACGCATAAACATCTCTGGTCGAGTTTGGCCTCGGGAGCCTTTCTGCGAGTATTCAGCATTTCTGCATGCATTCACCACACTAAACGTTCTCCACCGTATCACAAGATGAATCGGATGCTCCGTTTGCTCATTCAGTGCCGTACACTTCCAGATCAACTGCTCGGGAGCACATGCATCCTCGCATGCAGAACCGGCAGGATTCAGAGGTATGTGCGCCATGGAGGAGACAGCTATATGAAGACTGATGACTTTGTTGTGGAGCTGAGACAGCTCAGGACTGAGCCTCACGGTGGGGGAGTGGAACTGGTGGATTACATAACAGGGGTCTGGTGTCTTTGTGTGTGCTTACTGTGTGTGTGTGTGTGTGTGTGTGTGTGTGTGTGTGTGTGTGTGTGTGTGTGTGTGTGTGTGTGTGTGTCTGTCCTCCTGGGACTTCCCCTTACCATCTGCCTAATGACTTATCCTGCTTGGTTATAGGATGAAAACAAGTTCATGGACAATAGCGCTGAAAAATTTGTTGAGAAAAACAACGTATCACAGCCAATAGATGAAGATTTCATCTGCTGATAATATTAACTGAAACTTTTAACATCAATACTCTAATGTGCTCACACTTTGTAACAATGCCCAGGGCCGTATTGATTGCCTAATTGTGGACTGTTACACAAACGTAAAGTCTTACATCTCTCAGCTGTGCTCCGTCTTTTTCTGCCACAGACTCAGTCGCGCCCGTCTCAACCACAGTTAAGCTCCACGTTCTCTCAAATGAGGCTAATTGTTTGGGAAGGGAGCTGACACTCGGGGAGTAGCCTTCTCCTGCGTTAACCAGACATATGGCCATGGCTTTTCCCTGATTAATATCCATTATCTCTCTGCCCCCTGACTGCCTGGCTGGAGTTACACACACACACACACACACACACACACACAGGACACAACTCTAATGGGCTTATACCCCACTGACGGATGTACATGAAAGCTAAACAGAAGACAATGTGTTATGTTTGCGTGTGTGTGTTACCATCATCAGTTCACGCGATCCTCATTACTGCCGACATTAATCGACAAACAATCGCCGCAACCTTTCCATTGTCCCGCTGGACATCCGATCTGCATTCAACATGCTAACCTTCACATATGGAGGAAAACAATGGCCCCTGTGTGCGTCCGCTCACCAGTATATTGGTGTGCCTGAAATGTGCCAACCTCTGCACAATGGCATGGCCGTCACCCATGCGCCACGCGGGACTCTGTTTGCCCGGAGCCCCTCTATTTGTGTGTGTGAGTGTGTGTGCGAGTGTGGAAAGGCTGATGTGGGGTGGGTGGAAGGGGGCGTCACCATCTGTTGTGGGGTCCAGCGTGGCCGCAGGTGCTCGTAAGTGGTGTGTGTTGGGGTTGTGGTAGGTAGAGCCCGATACGAGGAGGGTATCAGGGGGTACTGGGGCAGAAAACATGGATGTGTGTGTGTGTGTGTGTAGTGGGGGATGAGGGGCAGTTCCTCGAGGGAACCGACTGCCCCAGCTCAGTGATATGCGGCCGTGACAAAGAGCTGTGGAGCTACAGTAATTGCAGAGCACATAGTGGACAGTGAGGCAAGAGAGGGAGGGCGGGAGGGAGGGAGTGCCAGCAGAGAAAAGGAGGCCTGAGTGTTTGATCAAAGTTTACCAAAGTCTGGGGAGATTTGCATACAGATGGTACTGTAGCACGGCCCCCCGGAATACCATTCCCTCTCTTTATTTCTCTTTCTCCGTCTCTCTTTCTCCGTCTCTCTCTCTCTCTCTCTCTGTCTCCCTCACAAACACACACACAAATGTAATAGGGTTTCATTGAGGAATTCATGAATAGCTTTTCAAGAGCGTGTTCTGAGGAAGAAACGGCTTGGCTGCACAACACAGATCCCAGAGAAAGAAAGCAGGAGTGAGGGAGAGCAGTGGAGGAAAAAATAAGAAAAAAGAGAAGAGATTAAGACAAAAAAAAAAAAAGCAATGATTAAGACAGAAGAAGAGAAAGAGTATAGTAACAATGGCTGGAAATGAGAGGAAAAGCCTCCCTATAGCACTAATTACTAAATAAATTCCACCAGTACAGCGTATGCTCAGCAGCAGGGAAGTGAAAAGCCACACTTACAACGTACATATCTGCTAAAAGCGAGTCAGACGTCTCCCTGCTACACCCTGACTTTGAAGTTCACTGATGTGAAGGTATTGATCAGGTAAAGCCTGTCCTCTTCTGTAAGACCCGTGTTTCTTTGAAGTCATTGTTTTGAGGCAAGCCCCCCCCGGCAATCACCTGTTTCGGCATGTGACCGGGCTTCTCCGCAGAATGACATCTGAGAGAGAAAGCTGCGAGCGCGTCGGCGACCGGCCCCGACTTGCAGCACTCATGAAAGTATAGGAGGATATCAGGGTTGTAGTTTCGAGGATTATGTTTGAATATAAACAGCCACCTGCGTTTCACACAGCCGGCATTTAGAGACACTCAGCTGTCAGGGAGTAATTTGTCAAGCATCCGTCTAAACGGTTGTTTTCAAGTGCTTTACAATAAAAGTCAAAGAAATTACAAAGCAGATTACATTAATTGCAACACACAATTCAGCCACTGACTGAAAACCCTTGAAAAATATTTTTTTTTCACTCAGATTCCTGAAAACATTTGCCTATTTGTGCCACCTAAATATCTATTTATGAGGTTTCTAAAAAAGAAAAGTTGTAATAAGTAATGTGCCATGTGATAATCAACAGGTCCGTTTTACCTCGAAAGAAGGCCGACTGTTAAACAAGAAGAGATTTGTTGGAATGTTGTTCACATCATGAAAGCTTCTGTTGCAACATGTAACTAACCACAGGATCAAGCTAAAGATTTGATGTGTACATTTTTCCTTAAGAAATAAGCAGCGATACAGTCTCTGGTCACCCCTAGTCTCTGAAGCCATCCACTGTTTGTAAAAGGGCAGCTGTAAATCCTTTTCCCCAAAATTACCCCTGAAAACAAATGTTGACAGAACAACCTGTGAAGTAACCAGGACCATGTTCTGGAAAGATAGAAAAAAAACTTGAATCCTTCCTTTTCATTCAACTTTTTCAAACAAACCAGACAAGATAATTCTATCTAAATGGCAGGATGTGATGGAAACATTTTATTTTATATGATAAAATAGCAGTCAAATAGACACTGTGAGACATGATTCACTGTTCACTTCATCTGGTATCTTGTAAAGTTGTAACATCTACCTTAACAGGGTCAATCAAACTAATCCTAACAAGGGAACAAATTCTGACCTTTCAGCCACATGTTGCTTCAAACCTGCTGTGCTTAACAATTGTGTTACTGCACAGTTAATAAGGGTACCCCAACCAGCAGGTCATCTTTGTTACCCACAATCCTTTTCAACACACAGACGTGCTGTAAATATAAATTGTGGGAACAAAATCAAAAAACACTCAGATGATTATTAGTCATTTAAAGAAAGTGTGCCGTGTTGTCCTTTCTGAGTGTTGCCCCATAGGTGTGTGTGTATATTAAAAAGCAGTCACTTTACCTCCTTCTGTGTGTGTATCGTTACGCGCACGTGTGTGTGTGTGTACACTTATCCCATTGTGCATGTGTTTATTTGGGGTAATCACCAGGGCGCTTCTGTGTTTGTACATTTGCAGCGAGATTGATTCATGACTGTTCCTCTAAAGGAAACAGATAACAAATGGTTTTCTGGTCTAATAAACACTGCCTGCCTGTAAACTAAATAAGACTAAACTAAACCATCCTCCGCACGCAGCGGCGCAGGGCCTGAATGAATGGCCAGCTGGGAAACTGTCTGTTCTGAAGGTAGAACTCAGCCAGAGACATATTGACTGGAAGTTAATTGTGGCGTAGCAGTGTCACCTCGGGCCTGCAGACTCCCTGGTGGTTTACGCTTCCAGTCAATGAGTTTGTGTTTGCACAGGGTCATACTTCACCTCAACGCCACTGCAAGGCTTACCTCTATTTTGTTTTGGCATGCATCACTGCAGGCAAAAGGTGATAGGTGCCTTTTAGCGATAAGAGGGGAAGAAGTGCTGGTCAAAACAGAGATGAAAACTTTTTTTTGAGTCTGTCTACTGTCACATCAATTGTGTGTTTATTGGATGTCCCGGACAGAAGAAGAGCATTCATACTGTGCAAAAGAGAAAGAAAGAGTATATTTCGGGCTCTGCGGTCATCACAGGAGATGATGTGATCTGCGTGTTTGATTTAGCAGAGGTTTAACAATGGATGGCCTTCCTGAGACAACCTGAGGATTTGGGAGTTCGGGGATCCACCGCGCTCCGCTCCCTAACCTCCAGGCCACTGCTGCATGTCTGACTCTACTGAGAAGAGGCTTTGACTTAGCAATGATTAGAATCGGGAGTGGAAATACACTGATTTTGCGTGATTCATTGGCAGAGAAAAAACTGAATGAATCAGGGAAAAAAAAGGGTTTTCACATAAATATCCACAGGTCTTTCCAACGTCAAGCACTGAAGAAAATAAAGAGGTCGTTGTTTTCTTGAAGGCAGGGCAGTAAATAGAGCAACAATCTGAAGCAGTGTTAAAAAATCCACACTGACCCATCTAAAAGAGTTTGAGCTAAAACTTTCGAAATGGTCGAAACCGTCTGCTGACAGGTAGAAAACGTGTGTGTCAATCTCGACAGGAAGCGTGCAAACCAGTATGAAACAGCTCCAGAAGTTAATAGACCTGTAAGATAGCAGCTAAAATCCCGAATCAAAGGTAAAAAGGCTCTTTGTTGAAAACAAAAGACTTCAGAGGAGTCATTTAAAATTAACTGAACCAACAATTTTGAATATGTAAGAACCATGTCTTCTAATTTCAACCCAGTCAGTCTGATGATTCCTTTGCAGACCGTCTCAGGGACAGATGAAGCATCAGTGACTGTACGGGTAAATTGTTGTTGTTCAGTCCTGTTGGGCACAAACTGACATGGAACTATTTGTTTTGACTGAAACTTAGAAAAACTTCAACAGCTCAGAAACTGTAAGTTTCCCAAGAAGATGAGATGGAATATGCACCGGATGCTATTGATAAATACCAACAAAGGAAAACAGAATGTTTCGTTTCTTTTCCTCTCATTATATATAAAAACAAAAGACATAAAATCACAGAGATTACTTCTTCCTTACTTACGTTTTATTAAACAAAAACGTGTTTAACATCTAATTATATAGCATCAGATAAAAATGTAAGATATAAATGCATGTCTTCAAAGTCTTACATCTTACCTTTTCATGACTCTTAGATAGGACACAAGTCTTCCTATTTTTGTCATTTCTACCGATTTTAGAGTAAATGTTCAATGCAATGGTGCTGTCAATTTGAAGTGTGAAAGCTTGGTGAACAAGGAATGCTGGGACAATCCCGAGAACACACACAAAAGGGTTATCGATACTTCAGAGGCGACTTCGGTCCTCGACAGTTATCTGTCGGTTTGATGGCGAGCCGGAGTGCGACGGAGCAGAGGACGGGGACGGGGACGGGGACGGGCGGGGCCACCCAATCCACAGCAAGGCGCCTCCCTGACACATGTGGGACAGAGCTCAGTGAAAATCGGGTTAATGAATCGTAGAGGGAGGAAAGCGGCAGGGTTGCTCCTCTTTCAATATCCCCCCATCACTATCAGTCGGACCGGCGCTCATCTGCGCGACACGGGGAGCGGGGAGAGACGTGGAGGTCAGTAGGTGGCATATCTGGACCTGTGAACAGGATTTCAGACAATGGATCATAGACGTGTGAAAAACAAAGCAACCGCTGCTGAAGTGTCACGGTCAATTTTTAATGGAAATAAAAGAGCTTTCCGTCTCTTTTTGTGAGTGTTCATGTATATGATTCCCTGTGAATATAACCGTTAGGTGGGAGTGAAATATTTGACGGTTTAGTTTTTTATCTCTCTTTTATATCGAGTCTCTTCCTTAAATCTCTGGATTTTTTTTTTTTTTTTTTGCCCTTCCTGATAGGTCTTTGGTCCATGACCAGTCCATTACAGACTTGTCTGCCTCATCTGTCACTTCTTTCCAACGGATCAGTGAGCTTCAGACAGAACCACCAGTCTTAATTTTAACTCCATCAGCCAGTTTCGGCGGCCAGACTCAACACAGATGCAAATTGCCGCTTCATTTTCAGACCGGGCGGAACAAGTTCGCTCCGTGACTGCGCTCCTCGTCTCCGCGGTTGTTACTGTTCCTCAAAGGTGTGAGCCGACTGTGTGACGCTGATGAAATAAAGCTTTTAATTACCGAGAAAATCTGATGAATTAGTACAAATAGCCCCAATCCAGCCTCCTTGCAAATGCAATTTGTCGATCTAAGAGGATGAAATATATTATCATATTTAATTAGAGGCTTATGCCCATCTTTTGTGGTTGACAGCTGTTGAGTCAGACGACGGTATTGTTCAAAAATGAGTCACTGCACCCTAATCTAATCAGGAAAACCTTGGCTGGGGATTGAGTTAGCATTTTGGACATCCGTCAGCGAGCTCGCGGGATTACACGCAAGGTTAATTATAGGAGAATTAGTTTGAGGGAGACGCCGGCTTCACTGCTCGTAAGGTTGAGGTAAGAAAATTCACAAATCAGGAGTGGACTGTGAACGCAGACGCAAGGCGAGCCCGAGGAGCGCGATGCCGCGGGAACTCAGGCGTGGCATTGATTACTTTAATTGGTAGACTGGGAGCGGACATTATTGGATTTGATTTACACCCCTCGGCCCCCCCTCCCCCTTCACACAGACACTTCAGATACAATCCACCAGCACATTGGTCATCCTCCAGCGTCAGCACTATCTGACGCGTCCAACACCCATCTGGGATTTTACATTAAAAAATAAAGTCTTGTTTTACGAATCCTCCCTCCAGACCGTCTTCTGCAGGTCTCTGTGCCCTTCAACATGCCATCCTGGGAAATTGACTAAAAATCAGTAAAAAGGAAACAGTAACGACTTTTGAAGTTGCTTGCCAAGGAAACAATTGATTGACACAGCCAAGTGGAAGGACAAATACTACAGCTCAATTTAAAAAAAAACATTTCATACTTTTTTGTTGCTCAACTTCATAATAAAACTTGCTAAAAGAAAAAAAACAGCAAAAACAAATTATTAAATGAGGGAACACAATATTTTATTGATTTTGTGCCAACTTAACAATAAGGAAGAAAAAATACATGCAACTTTTCTTGTTTAGGAACAAATCTGCACTTATTTTTACTGCAGCAAAGTACATCAAGAGACACTGATATTCTAATAGTAAGTCAGTACTTGGATACATTTGTGTATGACTACGAAGAAAACTGACTTCACCTAACCTTCACCCACTGTAACAGTGCATGAAGGTTTTGTTTTCAAGTTGGGTTTCTACCCACTTTCTCTTTATTGCTGTAATTTACTTCGCATGCGTTTTAAACTCCCTTATTTACTCATAGCTGAAGTCCTCACATGAACTGGGCAGCTCTGCTAATGGCGGACAGCCTGCTGAGGTTGATTCATTCGTCCTGAGGACAACCTTTGCTCCACTGTCACATGGTGCTGCAGGTCCAGGAAGCTCAAACGAGCCGGCGGTTGGAGCAGCTGCACTGATAAGACCTCACCTGCCCCAAATCCAGTCAAACCACAGAAAACACATTGAGCATAAATTCTTTTTTTTGGATTAAAGAGTGATTTATTTGCATCATGTGAATATTCAAGGGACGCCATTCCAATTCCCTTTCCTCTGGCCTTACCGTGTCTGTCTCGTGCACAGACCGAGTTAAGAAAGGCTGACGTTGTATGATTTCATCCAAGCTGAAGAGGCTCATCCGATCTCCACGCCATGGAATGCGGTCTGACCAGTCGCTCATGATCATATTGGGCACGTTTACATGGACCACGTATAAGCGGATTGTACGTGGAGCGGATTGTAAAATGTGTCATGTAAACGACAGAGTGGATCCGCTTCACTCGGAGCGGATTGTAATTTGGAGCTGATTGTATGAGGTGGTCTACGCCGATCGACAATCCGCTCCGTGTCCCTTATAAACGAGTCTGACAGCGGAGCGGATTGTACTGGGGGAGTGTTTGTTCTGCGCATGCATGTAGTGACGTGTGACATGCCAGTAAACGGGAAGCAGCACAGTCAAAAAACCAGCAGAGAACGCCATGGTGGTTGAAAAACACTTTAGTAAAAAACCCCGACAGAAAAAACATTGGAGAGGCGAGATGGAACCAAATCGCGCAATAGCGAGTTGTATAAAGAGCTGTATAGCAGAATACAAGTGATTGCTGGCTGGTGTTATGGATTAACTGGTTCCCGTGTTAACGAATGACGGCGGAGGTCTGTGTAAACACATTTTGATTACAGCAGTTGTTAAAGTAAGACTCACAAATGACTTTAAACGTATACACTCACTGTAACTGTCGATAACCGACGTTCGCAAGAACGACTACATTTTTCAATCATGTATTGGTCACAAGTTAACACGGGCACCAGTTAATTCGAAACATCGACACGCGGAGCAGAGGCAGAGCTCACAACGAGATGTGCCGCTCGGTGCAGCGGTGCTGCAGCCAGGGGAGCAGCCGCTCCTTCAGCAGCGTATCATGGACTTTTGGGACATTATTTTGAGCAGATATTAGCAGATAAAAACTCTCTGCTCGGCGCTGAGGACTGCTGCTGCAGAGCTAAAGACCTGCAAGTTCCTCGTGAGACTTTGTGCGCATGTCACAGGACGCTGTATAATCCGCTTCACCAAGGGTCCTTGTAAACGAGGATTCATCGTGGATCACTTCATGAATACACTCCGTTTAATACGATTGTTTACAATCCGATTGAAAAAAACACCCATGTAAACTGGGCCATTGTGTTGGCCTCCCACTCCACTCAGCCTGCTAGCTAGCTGCCTTCATTGTTTTACAAACAACCCTATTGTGTTGAATATTCGCAGCCCCTGCGAGCAGCAGAACCAGTCTGTCTGCCAGGAAGTCTGAAGTTTCAGTTGGAAAGAATAATCACATATGTACCTTTATGTTGAGTTCAATGTAGTGAGAGACATGAAAAAAGAAAATAAAAAATGCACAAAAGAGAATTTGGCCTTTTTTCAAATGGTCTGTTTATTTCTGCAAACACTGTAAAACAACATACATAAAATTCACACATATTTACAAGGTTGGTGTGTTTCACATGACAACTTCAAAACTGTGCTTCAGACCTTGCACTCACACAGCACTGCTTTTGTGCTTTTGCCACACGTAAACTTTTTGCAGTGAACATATTTACAGGGTTGTGTGGTTTACATGACAACCTCAAAACTGTCCTTGGTCTGAGCAGACCTGGCACTCCCATGGCACTTCTTTTCTGCATTTTCCACAAGTGAACTTGTAGCAGTGGACACATTGGGCAGTTGCAGGGTTCCTCTTGCACCGGTGGTGGACTTGGCATTTCCTGCTTTTACCGGGTTCATCAGTTGTGGTGGCCTGTTTTCGAAGAGCGTTCTCTTTTGCAATCTTCTTTGCCATCACGTGGGACTCAGCCAACTCACTGGCAAGCCGCATCAGGAAATCTGCTCGCCTTTCCTTCTGTCCTGTGCAGGCTTGGGCGTTGAGGGCTGCCATATCAACCATGTTATAGAACACAGTGACTGGCCATCTCCGTGTTCCTGCCCGTGCGCTGTACTGACGCACCATCTGATCCATGATATCGACGCCGCATTTTGTAGAATTGTACTGGGTGATGGTGCTTGGCTTTCTTTTGTGGCTGTTCTCAGTCTGAATCTCACTGTGCATACTGCTCAAAACGTAGACCAACTGCTTCCGGCGGGCTGCGTACACTGTCAGGGTGGCGTCAGTTGTTGAAAACACCCGAGTGCTGAACTCGTCGCCGTTCATCTCTCGAGCCGAAGGGGGAATCTCTCTGCGATTCTTATTAAGTGTCCCAAGAATGGTAGTTTTCCGGCAGAGCAACTTTTTTGCAAGTGAAAGTGATGTGAAAAAATTGTCCGTCGTGACAGTTCTGCCCTGGTCCAGAAATGGTCCCATCAGCTTCATCACCACACTCTCGGACAGTCTCTCCTCTTTGGGACGATCGGGTTCTTTGCCAACATTCGGAAAGACGTTGCAGATGTACTTTGATTTCAAGTCGCAAGCCACCCAAAACTTGATGCCAAACTTATCTGGTTTTGTAGCAATATAATGCAGAAAAGGGCAACATGTCTTTGATGGGTAAAGCTGTTCATCGACTGTGATGTGACGACCGGGCCTGTAGAACGTGACGCAGTTCTTTCGAAATGATTCCCATAATTCAGACATTGCTGCAAACCTGTCTGTCTGCAATCGCTCAGCCCGGGTGCGCTTGCTATCAAAGCGTAGGTGTCGCATGATGTTTTTGAAGCGGTCTCTAGACATGGTTGCCATGATCCGTTTGTTTCCATACATCTCTGACCAGTTGTCGGCCAACGATGGAACCTTTCTCACCCCTCGCCAGATGATGACTGCAATGAACGCCATTAGTTCTGGAACATCCATGAACCAATCCCCCGCCTCCGTTTCCCTCGCATGCTCAATTGTGCAAGCTTGAATGGTACGAAGCATCTGGTGACTGAGAAAACAGAGGAAGCTCTGAAGGCGAGTTCTGGTCCTTCTTCTGGCTTCATATGTTGGTTCTCCTTCGGCGGCGTAGGGTTCAATAGGAGTGAAATCCAGACGTCGTCCAACCTCTTCCTTGTGCCACACTGTGCCATCTTTTGCGGTCTCTGTTACTGAGCCATCCAGCCGAGGTTTCTTCTTCAAGGGAGGGGGGGCATCTTCCTCTGAAAATTGAACAAATTTCTATAATTAGCAAAGAGAAATGTACCAATGTAGAAATGAGTCAAATTATATCACATTTTCATTGTTCTGTTTGTCTTTATTCTAAAATCTGTCAGTATTGTGGCCCTCGGTTCAGAAGAACACATTTTTCTGGCTCCTTCTGTGAAAACATTGGCGACCTCTGATCTAAAATGTATCTCGATTTTTATCTAGGAATTTTCTAAAAAAAAATAGCCCTCACTTGAGTTTTTTGCAGCCCCCAGATAAAACACACAATTAACACAATTTCAAATTTCATAAAATAATTCTTGAATTTAAAAAAAAATTCCCAAAAAGAACAAACTCTTTGAAGTTAAATATGAAGCATTCTAAAATAGAAATTTGATGTTTGAGAAATCTTACCTGAAGACTCCTCCGAGTCGGATTCTACCTTGAGGTCTATGTCTTCTCCATCAGAGTCAAAAGGGTTTGCTTCAGCCACAGCCATTTGTAAAGCCTGCTCAGTGCTGACTCTGGTCTGCATCTTTGCTTGTTGGAGAGTTCTTGAAGCAAATGAGGAACTGGTTGTCCTCTGGGATTTTATACTCACCAAGTACTATTGTGCTGCATATTAGCTGCCCATGCATGCAGCTAAACCAGTTTTTAGCCATGAGGTTTCACGCTGGTTGTCTGCATTAGTGGCACATGAGAATAACAACAGTGACTGCTCAGCCACCAACCAGATCACAGATCACTCTTAAGTTCTCAAAGGCGTAACCTAAAATCCCAGTCTTGCCAGTGTTTTAAGGGTAGTAGTTTCTTCAGAATCAAATCAAACATGCATTAAGTCTTGTCTTCACATTTGGCCATGAACACATTCTTGAACCACCTCGCTCTAAGCTGTCTGATCCAGAACGAGAAAGCAGTAACATGGAATTGGTGGGAAGACGAACTGTGCTGCCATAGTGAGTCTGCTGAGTACAGAAACTGTGAGTGAGATTTACTCATTACACAGGAAACCACAGCAAGCTTTCTTCTTCAAACAGTTTCAATTGTTTGTCTAATGTGATGGAAACTTTTGGTGTAGCTGTCTTTGTATGTGTGATGCATGTGATGGTTATCAACTTTAAGTGGACTTCCCCAGCAGACGGTCACCTGGAGTCTTCACACCAACTGTAGGTGAGAAGGGGGGGTTCTGTTCCTTTGTCACTTCATATGTTAAAAAGGTGTCTCTCCCTGACTGAGTACAGCCTCTAAGACATGTTAATGACATTCTGTTCTAGCCCTGGCCGCAGCGGTTCAGGTTCAGCCGGTATCTCATAAGAATTCTCACTGACTGGAAACCGTGAGCCTCTCTTCCTGCTGCAGCTGGAAAAAAAAATCAAGGAACTTATCGTTGGTGTGTTTATTTTACAGAATTTCCACAACACTAGCCACATTTACACATTGTCAACAAATATAGCATGAGTGTAGCACTGGCTAGGTCAGGCCATGAGGTCTGTGTTGGGTCAGTGAGTGTGGTTTATCATGTCACCGTTGTAATTCAGTTTACCTCCACTGAACCCCACCTGGATTATGTGAACTGTTGTTGTGAATAACATGACAGTGATTCAGATTACTTGTCGACAGGTTGGTAGACAGACTTTAATTTCTTGGAACAGACAGCAGTGAAGCGGGCCGACGACGATGGAATCAGAGTATCATCGCCTCACATCGCCCAGCTGGAAAACAGTCTATTTTGTTGTTGTGAAGAGAATAATAACTGGCTTTATTTACACGAGTCATTTTCACGTATTCTTAACTAATCTGTAATCTAAACAGTACACTGAGGTCAGTTCCAGTAAATCTCCACAGATGGCAAGCTAATGTTATTCAATTAGCAGGTGATGGGGAATAGTGGAACTCGATCCCCAACAAAACACCAGTCCAGCACACTCCCTTCTATAAAAGACACCTGTCAGAAACAAGAGCCTCCTTTACCCTGGCTGTTAAAGAAAAGCACTCTCCTTGTCTCATCATCATTTAAGACTTAGGTACTTCAAAGCTCGCCAGGTACAATGGCAGCGAGCGGGCCGCCTTCAAAAGAACAGCAGAAGTTATGGCGGGGTGGCAGGCGAAGAGAAGAATGGCCCTGTAAATCATAATAGAGAGGAAAATATAAAAGACGAGGCGGAGAGACGCAGTTCACCTGTTCTCTGTAACACAATCACTTAACGATCCTCGGGGCGCATTGTGAGGGAGGGCGCTCCTGTAGCTCGCGCCCTCGCTTTGTGCCCTGCTGGAGCGCAGAGATCATCTTCCCCCTCTCCACAGACCCCCTGACCTTCTCTCTGTTCCACTTACACACACACCCATCGAAATTACCCTTACTCCTCACAGATTAAGATCAATGTCATTCATCGCGTTTAGAGTATCAGCCTTTGATTTGGACCAGAGAAAGGAGAGGGAGGGCACACGGGGCACCTGGGAGCTGTATGTGGATAGGAAAAAAAAATGTTCTCCATTAGACGGGGATGAAAGTGGCTTTTTTACTTTCCCCTCGAGCTTGTGTGCACTTTATTTAAAGGGTAGTTGATCTTTGAAGTCACTGCAGGTTAATACAAAGCCTCTCGATCTGCATACCCGCTATATAATTATATCTTTCGGCTATGATCAAACATCTCACTCCAACACGTCCGCATGCATCCTCATTGAAAATACTGCTTCGCTTCAAAAAAACACGCTCAGCTGGATATCAGGGTGTGTCTACAGGTGGTAGTGATAACTATCAGGTCCAGACACGGGCGCATTCAAAGAGATGGATTTGCCACGGTGAATCATCTGCTATACTTTTGTTTGTGGTCTCAGTCAACAGCATGTTTTGTTGCAGACAGAACATGAGTGGAAAAGTATGAATAAAACACAACAAAAGCACCTGATTTTACATGGAACAGATGGTATTTGATCAACATTTTGTGACCTGGGTACTTTGACGTGACACAGCATTCAATTATACAGCGTAAACAAGGTCGGCACTAATGTTCTTAGTTGTGGATTTTTAACTGTTGATGCAAAACTCTGACAGAAACAGCCAAACTAGCACAATGCTACAAAACAGAGATTACATAATAATCTATCTGGACTGTGCGATGTTTGATTGGCCAGAGGAGTGTGTGGCCCAGTGACAGCGATAACCCTGCTGTTTTACTCCCACTGTGCCAATGTGACGCTCTCATTGGAACAAATGAGAAGGCTGCATTTTTGAACAGTCTGACCCACGCTGTCTGTCTAGTCAGTAAACCCAACCCCCGTTACCTCTGCTTCTCTCAGTGTTACCACAGGGAGTCCTCTGTGTATCTAGTCCCCGACCTTTGACCTGGCCCATAGGTAAGCTTAGCTTTTGGACAGCACTGACCCTTTTCTATTGATAGCATTTTTCCATTGAAGTTCCAGCCTCTCCTATCTCGACTCGCTCTCTCTCTCTGCTTCCCAACCACCCCCGACATCCCCACCCTTGGAGCCACCAGGGTATGTGACGGTCTAAATGCCCCCTTTTGTTGGCAGAATGGACCTTTTGTCTGCACCCCCTGCATGTGCTGACTAAGGGACATCCAGTGAGCCCACTTTTGAGTCCACACAGGGGGTATGAGAGAGGTGGAAACAGAGGGTCAGCTTAAGCCTTGCAATGACACCCCTCCACCCCTCCCCCAAGAGTGTTTGAGGAATTTCCTGATTCAATAACTTTTTAAATAGCTGGCCCCTTTGCCTTTATATACGTCCAATAGGGGCCACTCTCATCCTCACACCTTTAGTCCGGCAGACAGACCAAACTGGACCAAACACTGCATCTACACTGAAGCTATAGATGCGCTTTTCATCCACATTCACACAGTTTCTTTAGGCAAAACCCCGACATGAGGAGGAACAAAAGTCGGATCTTGACTGAAATATTCAGACTGTGTGGGAGCTGCTTCAACACATTGCCGCCTTTTGTCAGTGCTGCATGAATATGATGTGCTTACAAGTAGTCAGGAATATTGTAATGTCAGCAATCTTAAAGCTAGCATTTCTAGATGTATCATGCCGCAGATGTCAAAACAGTAAGATAACAGTTTCTTCACCATTTTACCAACAGAGTCACATCGAGTTATCACTGAAAGAGTGGTGCTGAATTTGGAAATGGACAAATAATTCTTTTGGCTCTCGTAAATGTATTATTTTACCTCTTTTTATGAATTTATTGACCCTGACCGACAAGGTGAAGATACCAGCCAGCCAAGGCTTGCAGCTGTCTACAAGTCCTGTCAGACTCCATATAAATTTTATGAGAAAATTTGACCAGTGGAGCACAATGCCAGCTATACTCACTGCTCTGCCTCACATCTTGTGCAGCTGTTTTAATTAATGAGTCAATTCAGCTTAGTTGAAATTAAAAAAAAGGCTTACTTCTGTTGTATTGTATTTAAAAGCTGGATTAAGCAAAAAGTATATAAAAAATAACATTTTGAAAAGTGCTCATTATCAATGAAAGGTAACATGGTGAAGAACACTCATTGAACAATTGCATTGAAGTGGCTGGTACCAGATAATTTGAAGTATATTTTTAACAGAGTTCAAGTAAAGAGCAACTAATCTTCAACTGATTGTTAAATTGAATTTCCAGTGAAGGCCCAACAAGCATTTCTGCCATAGAGTCTTCTTAGAGGACAAATCGACCCTGCTGTGCTTTATACACAAGACACCTAGTGGAAAATTATACCTTGATTCAAACGAGAGGCAAAAAAAGACATTAAAAATGATCAGATCACAAGAGGTTTAGTCCCTCACACAACACTTTAGATGTTCTTATTTCTGTTCACAACAACTGTAAGAGTACATCTAGTACTGAGACACTTTCAATAAGTATCCCTGTATGCAATGTAAACACTCATAAGCTGCAGAACTCTAAAGACAACTATCTGTTCATTCAAACCCTTTGAGGTATATAACAGCCTGCAAAAAGAAAGGGAAGGAGGGCTGGAAGGAAAGACAAAGGGACCGACATAAAGCAGATAAATGAGACTGCGAGCATCTGGGATTATTACGTTATTACTGTAACGAGGATCTGCTCGCACAGCAGTTTGTGGACCAATAATTAATTCCCATAACATCTCTTTTTAATAGACTTCCATTAACATGCTTTTAAAAAATAGTGCTTTTAAGCAATACCTACTTCACCGCATACATGAGAGCACACATTAGTGCTGAATAGTATTTACTGGCCATCCTTTAAACAAGTCCCTTTAAAATCTAATCCGCTAATGTATCCAAATCACACGCCTGTCCCGGGCCATATATCTTTAATTGTACGTCGGGCCACTTTAACAAGAGTCAGACGGCTGCTAAAGACTCCCCTACATCAAAAAGCCGCCGCCAAGCACCTAATATCCTCCGCCGTCACAATGCTGCTGTTTCACCACCCATGTTCATAAAACGCCGTCCTCTCCTCCCTCCTTCCTCCACCCCCCCCCTCCTCTCACTTTGATTGGGCTAATTGTG
Source organism: Salarias fasciatus (assembly GCF_902148845.1). Taxonomy (NCBI): domain Eukaryota; kingdom Metazoa; phylum Chordata; class Actinopteri; order Blenniiformes; family Blenniidae; genus Salarias; species Salarias fasciatus. The sequence goes on from NC_043759.1 coordinate 16,176,050, forward strand.
TTTCCTGCTGAATGCAGTAAACTTAAGGGAAGCTAGAAAGCGCATATATGTACGTACCCTGGAGCAAGCATACAAACTCGAATTCACACTGTAGGCAGCTTTTCTAACAAGAGGCCATTAGAGACAATAGGCAGGCTCGTTCACTTTCCGAGGGTCCAATTTACATGGCAGTGGCAGGTACTAAAGCCACTTGAGCCCTTTGAGAGTATGGACTCCTTTTCTCACACCTCTCTCTAGGTCATGTTTTGGGGGGAGAAAAGCTCATTATATAGTTGCCGTCACACATGCACTGCAACCCTTGACTTATCAAGACATTACCTGGAGGAGCCGCATGTGAACACTTGCCAGTTTCCTGAATGGGACATTACGCATGACTGTTAAGTGCAAGTTTCTGTCACATCACAATGGCTTACATATTAACAGAGCAAATGGCTGCATACAGGGGGAAGTTGTAAGCAAATGGATATGTTGAGGAAGTTCCTATTCTATTCAGAAATTGTCCAATTTGTGATCAGCAGAGTACAATTATCTGCTCCAATTGTGCTTAAATAAAAAACATAAAAAATCTGTTGCGTTTCTGTATCATGATTTTTCTCTCAGTGACACAATAGCACTCCAATAAGAGAGAACAGAATCCATCCAACTAGAATAACATCTTGTTTTGGTTCATGTGTGAAAGGCCAACTCCACACTATGTTTAGTTTGGTTTTTCACAGTCGTCCGTGGAATTTATGTATGTGATTAAAGATTGTTAGCTTTTGTGGTTGACCACGTCAAAATCCGTCTGACCTAAAATCTATTCCTGCATCAATTACAGCGTTCCTTAACAGCAACAGAAGAAACCTACTGAAATGGTTCAAATATAGATTCCCGTGCATGCATTTCCAGTTGCCGATATCTGACTTTTGAACAACAGGTTTTTTTGGGGAGTTGCAGCAGTGCAACATGTGGCTCAGCCGGATCTGACAACTCATCGGTTTTCACCCGGGGAGTCATCATGAAACCGCACTGCGGTCCCCTCTGTTATCACAGCCTGTCACTATTTCTCTCCCCGTCTCCCTCCTTCCCCTTTGTCAATCTGGGAGAGCTCCTGTTGACCCGGGGGCCTCTGTGGCAGGAGTGGGCAACGCCGGACCACTTCAGAGCCCGTCTCCAAACCACACCAAGCTCCCCGTGGCATCAAGGGGAGTATTTCTCTTTCTTTACTCTCTCTGTCTCTCTTTATCTGAAACCTCATCCCTCTCTGCTGGTGCCGGCGACCTGGTCTGTGTGTTGCGGCCTTGGCAGTGGCAGACCGTGCGAGGCTGAATGGGAGGAAAGTCATATGTTAGCAGTTTGAACCTACAGCCCCAATTAGAGGCAGCTGTTGCTGTGCTATCGCACCACATCGTAGGGGAAGGGGGGCTGAATTTATGGTCTGTGTCTCCGTGGCGACCCCTGTTTGATGTGCAGATAATTAGGAAGTGAATGACTTCCTGTGGGTTGCTGCTGGAAGCAGCAGCTCAATGCAATAATAAAAAACAGAGAAAGGGAGAACAAGGAGCGGAACAGCTGAGGAGCAAGATGCATATTGTGGCAGCAGGGTCAGGTGGTGTGCCAACAGAAGCTGGAGGTCGTTTGCTCTTTATGGGCAGTGTCGTTGACCTCCAATTCCTATCAGATCCACCCAGGGCTCAATGGAAGAAGTGTTATATGGTTTCCCTTTTACAACAACTTCTTCAAAACCATTTTACACACTTTCTTTCAATATGACTGCAGCACATCCACAGGATCTCTTTAGTGCGAGAGACAGCCTAGCTAACCGGCTCCAGAGAAAACCTGGACATTACAAGGTCTGGGAGCCACATGCAACACTTTGCTTGTCCGTGTCTGGCCACACAGGAAGTCAGTGGCATTAGGGAATGAATAATTAATCAGGGTTCATGACTCGTGCAACACAAGTGCTTTGCCTTTACTGTGAAAGTGTCTTTCTTTTTGGGGTGTATTTTGCTGTAGAGGGCAACTCAGCAAACAGAGCATAAAAGCAAAATTGTGAGTTCGTAGATAAAATAAAGACAGGACAGAGTTTTATGAAGAATCTAAGTAGCTACTGGCTGAAGTCGAAGGCGAACGTGTGTGTCTGGTCTGTGAAAAACAGACCGCTGTGTTCAAGGATTAATAATTGAATCAACATTACCAGACACAACACACTGAGAAATTCAAGAGAGAGAAGCAGAGCCTGAACAGCAGCCGAAACCTTGTAGAGAACTAGATTTATGAAGACGTATGTTCAGCAGGACTGAATTGAAGAACTGGTTTGGTCCTCCACAGCAGTCCCAGCTTTTCAAGAGGCCCTTCAGGGAAAAAAAAAAAAAAAAAAAAAAAAACAGCCCCTGTGTGAGACAGTAACACAAAAAAGAGAAAAATGTAAAAATGACTCTGAAATATTGTCATGAAAAGGTCAATAAAAATCAAGGAACATGGAGTCACAGGTAGGGTGAGAATGTTACGATGTGATACAGCTCTTTTACAGGCTCCCTGCAGGCTACGAGCACATCTCTCTCAGCGCAACACAGAAAACTATTGACTTCCTGATGAATGGATCTATAGCGTGCGATTTAAAGTACATGGGATTGCAATTAACTGGAACAACATATCAATTAGAGGCAATTTTCACCACAAATATCAATATTTAAGCTCGACTTCCTCATCATCATCATCATCATCATCTGAGAATTTCAGAATTACAGCTAATTTGTTGCTGTGTACGAATTGTCACAGTTTAGATTGTTTTTGCTCAAAAAGAATTCCCTCACGGAGACAACAAAGCGTAAAACTCTTAAATGTGTCCCTGTTTTAACTATTTAACAGGGTTTCTCCCACAGTAGAGTGGAATCTTTAAGCTGAACCAAATAAATGTGCGTGTTCCAACAAAGAGTGAACTTCCTGACACATGACTTTGCTTGTTCACAAAACTTGACCTCCAGTGCTATGCGTGTCTGATTTCAGTCATACTCGAAAACTAAATCAGTCAACGCACTGCAGGAATCTGCTCCTCGTTTCTTCACATCCGAGCCTCCGACTCCCACAAGAACACGTCCGTGCAGGTTAGCTGCTCTCAAGATATTTACTAACTTGGCAACATGACTGAACTGTCCAAGCGCTAAGAAAGTTCCCAAGAACAGATCAAAGGAAATATACATCCCTGTAGATTAAGAAATCAGAAAAGCACCCAGGTCTGTCTCAACATGCCGTTTCAAACATTTAGGAGTAATCTTCCATTACATCTCAAATGTACCAGTTTTCTTTGAGACAGCCTTGAAAGTTTTTTTTTTTTTTCCCTCTCAAATGTATGGTCTAGACTTAAATACCATTTGTTTGTTTCATAGCAACCCGTCTCTTTTCCACTGGCTTCGTCACCACGTTGCATATCATTTCCACTTTGACCTCTTCAGCCAGAAGTCACGACCCAAGCTCATTGTCCTCTCAGTTTTCCTCAAGGGGATCAGAATCCAGAAATCTAATCTGAAAGAGGCCTCTTGACTGAATATAAACATAAATCGATTCTTAAAATTCCTGGCATTCGAGTGGCTCGTCAGTCAATAAAACTTCCTTAACAGACTCTGCTGAACACTGTATGACCAACAAAAGGGCCAGATTGTGATGCTCAGTCCCTTTTGTTTCTCTCCGGCTTTTCTCATGAATGAAACACAATAGGAAGGAATGCATTGGTTTCTGGTTGAGTGCTAAACCTAATCAGGAAGATAACAATGTTCTTTAAAGGACAAAGATAGTCTCTTTAAGTATCCTCCATAGCATCAGATTAGCTTGTTACCATCTACACCCCCAGTGACTGCCTATTCATGTGGAACATCGGGCCAACTCCAAACCCCAACAATGACGCATTAAAAACAAAAGCGGCCCTCTTGTTTCCTGCATGCGCATACATTCATCCATCTGCTTAGTAAACAAGCTGATTTCAAGTCAGTTAATAAAAGCTGTGACTTCATTTGCACATTCTGGTCTTTGTTGTTGGTTTGGCTGCTTAAAACTTCCTCCTGTCCCACAAATCCAAACACTGAACTTCACTTGAAGGAGAAAAAAAAAAAAACTTGTTCTATTTTTCAAAGCTTGAACTTGAAGTGAGGTTGACTACTGGAATAAGAAATGCACATGAATCCAACTTTAAGAGCTACAGATGGAGTTTTTGTATTGATAATTTTCAAAAGAGAACATCAGATGTGCAGTTTCAGAGCGTTGCCCTGTAATAAGGTGCCACACATTACCATGAGGTCAGTTATAAGTGGCTTCTGTCCCACTGCTCTGATACTGTTGTGTAAGTAGAAGAAGTCAATCAATGACTTCACTTTAAAGCTGACGGAGCCATGAAGTCATGAAGATGCAGGTTGATCTCGGTTATGCAACAGACGGCACACACACACACACACGCACACACACAGACACACACATTGCGTTTATCACAGTCAAAACAAGCCAACCAAGGACCCTCGCAGCGCTGCCCCTTCCACAGGAATGTAGTGAAAAGGGAAAATATTCTTCTTTGATAAGAGGCTGTTTTCTTACGGGCGGGCAGGAGGGGTCCCTGATATCTTGTTATGCTTAGCATTTGTTTTACTCTATGAGAACATGTGATGTGTCTGAGCTGGTATCTGTATTCCCATTACAACATGTGTCTCGGTGCCATGAGAAAGGCATGCCTGCCTGTTGCTGATGGAAAAAATCCAAGGCTTCCATGAAGACATGATGAGACGCAGTGTTTTAATGACAGGCTGAAAGAGGCATATGCACTGATTTATTATAATGTCCCATCATGCCATTTTTAGAACTGTAACCTTGACAGCAACTCTTGTTTGTGTACTCTTTTTGAATTATTTTCCTTTTTTTTTAATTTCCATCTTTTTCAGTTTTTATATTAAAAAAGAAAATGTTTGGTCTCTGTCCCCCCCCTCCGCTGCTCTTCTGCTTTTCTGTGCTGACGGTCGTTGACAAAAGGAATTGTGCAAACGAGCCTTTAAAATCCCTAAATGGTTGTGGCCTATGCACAATGGGCCAAAGAATGCAGCGCCGGACAAAGGCCGGCCCTTGCCCCACCACTCTGCCCTGCAGTGATGGATCCGAACGGACGCATGAACGTGGGCTGGATTTGAGGCTGTGGAGGCACCACCTCGCCCCCCACTGGGCCGACCAAAAGGGACAGGCCTCTGGCATACACTGGAAGCCCAGCCAAGGGCCTCAAAACAATCACGACCTGCTAACTAGCCTCGCCATACATAGGCCTTGATTGATATGGGAAACGCATGCTTGCTTCCCCATACAGCACCCTCCATCACTCTTTATCATCCTCAAAGCCTGAAATTATTCCCCCTTTCAAAGGAAACAGTACAGATTAGATGTGGGCAGCCATTAAATGCTGATTTTATGTACATAACAGGTTTATATTAGCCCCGAAATCAGACTTCATTGAAAGCCCAATACGCCTCAAGGGTACACAGGCTGTAACGAATGGCAGAGAAATATGAAAGACTGATGGTGAAATCAGAGAATGAAGGTATGGAGAAATTATAATCTGTGTTTTATTAATGGGCATCACTCCCCTCGAGCCAGCAGTGCTCAGGAAAAGAGTTCATTTGCATGGTTCAAGGATATGGACAATGTGGTCTGACAACCAGATTAAAGCTGCAGTACATTATGGTGCTTTGAAACTAAACAGGCTGGTCAGGTGATGGATGATACACATTTAAATGTGCAATTTAAGAGCAATTGGCTTCATAAAATGTACGTAGATACAGTCCAGGGGTTCCTTTGTTTACTTCTCTATCAATCCATTACATGTGCCAGCTTCGCCGTATCGACATAGCATGCTGCAGTCAACAGGCCTGAACACATCCTGTTTGATTTATCGGAAATACTCACTCATACTGTGAGTTATGAAATCTATATCCAGGATGCAGGTGCAAAATGTGTCGATTATTCAGGAATCGGACGAGCAGCTGATTTCCTTCAGTGCTTTGCTCCTTAAAATAACCAGGAAGAGGCTTGATTGTTTTTTTTTACAGAAACACCTCCAGGAAACAATTCAACAAAAACCGAAAAAATGTTAAAAATCCCGATGCATAAAAGCCAACAATTTCACTTGAGGCCCTACAAGTCACATCTGATTTGCTTTCTCAGCTTTAAAAATATCTTTTCGACGACTAAAGGCCTTTGTAAGCCTGTAAATAATTTCTAAGGCATGAGGGCAGCAAACGGCATTTCAGGGTCTACAAGCACAATAATGCAGGATGAAAGGATTTAGGGAACTTGTTTGGGTTGATATTTTAAATGAATCAGTGTTACTACAGCTCCGTACAAAGCCAAAGAGTATCTACTACTGTATCATCACACAACCACGTGTCGGGGAGGTTTTATCCAATGTTACAACCACACAAATAGCGGAAAAAGAGAAGCATGAAATCATCATAAAATAGGCTCAACTTCAGTATTTATATTTGTTAAGTGCATGTCATATTTTCATATAATCCATCATCATTATTTTAACAACAATATTATAATAATTTCATAAAATCACAGCTGTAAAAAACACCACGAAGGCCCCATTTATACAAGAACGAAAATGAGTAAAGATGCACTGCTGCTGTGTGTGGGCACCACTGCAGTGGCAACAAGTTCCTCTGCTCTCGCGCAAGCAGATGGACAATAAAAACATGGCGGCCTCTGGCGTGACTCCCGGTGTAGAATCCAGTTTTGTCCTCCTTATTGGCAGTTCTATAGTTGAGAATCACCCCTAACTGCATCCGGTTTGTCATCTGTCACACACAGTTGGTTTACTCTCCATTGTAAACGATTACGGCATATTGTTCTCTGCACGTCAGACGTTACCGTGCAAACCGACATCATTTTCAGAATTTGTAAATGCAAAACCTTTCTGAAATGAAAACACAAAAACAATGCGCTTTCATTTGAAACGTCATGTAACGGGACTGAAAATGACATAACCTGAATTAAGAGGGTGTAGCTTTAACATGGTGTATCTAATTTGTGAATTAAAAAAAATTAAGCGAATCAACTAGCTGCTTATCCCTTTAACTGACTGGTTTAAACACTGTACCATAAAGTCGCAAATGTATGCACAATGCTTCAAAATCATATCACTATGTAATCCATTATGAGTAACAGATTATATTGTAGCCACCATTTCAACAGAAAGAGTTGCATAACCGTGATTTATTTGATCAGTCAGATGACGCATCTATAAAATACATATCTTTCAGTGTTCTTGAATCGCACGTTTCCTACCTTTCTCTCACTTTTGTTTTTACACTTCAGTGCATTTCATTCCACAGTAACGCAGCCTCGGCCAGCCTCGTTTCTCTTTCATTTTCTTTGTACTGCCTCAGTCCTGAGCTGTAAAAGTTACAGTAAAGCTTGAGCTTTCGGTGCCAATTTATTATTGTTGCCGACAGTGATAAGATAAGGCAAGAACAAGAGAAATGTGCAACAATGAAGATCATTTAAAACATTATGGCTTTTATTGCCATTTCAATGGAAATGAGAGTCACAAACCATGTGACATGCAGATTTAGAAAAAAAAAAAAGAAAGATCAAGTGAAAAGCTCATATTTTATTCACAATAAAACCCAAATAATGTATTAGATGTTTAATGCTATACATTTATGTAGCATCTGTGCTCTTATAACAGCAGTGATTACTCTTCAGCTCATTTTTCTACTCATGCCAACTGTTTTTCAAATGTTGCTACCATGAAAACAATCCAGAGGAAAACTAGTTCTGCAGTTTGAGACCAAACTCTCAACAATTCCCTTAAGCATATCATATGTGTGGGTTATGAATGATTTTATGCTATTTACAAATGCATATATGTGGAAATATCTTTGAATCTATTAATCAAATCAGTGGGATATAAACAATACTGCTAAAAGTGTTTTTGTGAGTCTGTAGAAATCGCGTTCTTTTAAATGGGTACCGGTGTTCCTTACATATCTTTGACATAATCACATGTTGTCGGCAGCCTTCTGAAAAGGCTCCACACTCCTCCTGTGTGTGTAAAGTGAAAGCCTGAGGCCCGTATTACTCACAATGGTGGCATTTTCTCCTGACTTCATATCCTGCCCCCGTTTTCTTTTTCTTTTTTTTCTTTTTTTTTTGTCTTTTTCGGCTGGGGGGCCCCAATCCTTGCGGAGCGTGCACCCCGAACTATGTAAATCCCTATACCTCAGTTGCACGTCGATTACATAACTCGCGCACAACTGCTGCAGGCCAGAGCAGCGCAATCAAACACACCAGACCGAGGAGTATTCCAGTTCTGTTTAATTTTTAATACAGGACAAATCCCACATTCATTCATTCACAAAACCAGGAAAAAGATGGCTATTTTATCTTCTGTTAATGTTTAAATTCTCCTTTCACTTCTCGTAAGACACACACACACACACCATGCACTTGTTTTATTGCTTTTGAGTGGGTGGTGTTAGTGATACCTCTCTGATTCATACTGCCGTTTGAAGTGGGATCATTTTTCCAGCTGTGTACATGCCATTCACCCAGGTATCCACCCACAGACGTAGCGCCGCAGCCTCCCCCCCCCTCACCCCGCCACCCTCTACTTTGACTAGGAATGAGTCGAGGAATGCTGTAGAAGACCGGACTTGAAAAATGAGCCACGAGCTTCGAATAAAAGCCATAAAGCAAAGATGACGTGGAAAGGACAGTTTAGAAAAATACAATCTTCCACATCTCAGCCAGAACAGCATGCGTGAAGACCAAGGCTGTGAGGGCCGGCGGTGATCACTTCGTCGTGGTTAGAGATCGGTTTTCAAATTGCTGGTTTACTGTAAATCCGGTGTGGTAAATTAATACAGCGAGACAAGGTTTCATGTGCCCTGCCAGTATCTCTGGCAAATCACCCCAGCAGGAAATGCAGTGAGAACGTCCATAGATGTTGCTTTGCCTGGACGGAGTGGGAATTATTAACTCAGCAATGCACAGAGATTATTCAGCGTTACATGTTGAGCATCGGCTGCAGTCACAGAATGAAGTAACACTAATCCAGATGTGTTTGACTTCTAATGTGTTCAGGCTCTAACTCCGGACGGGCGTGAGTGTCACTGCAGAGGAACTATAGCTACACGCTATTAATGTTAGCCACACTCCAGAACAAAAACAAGGAACAAAAGCTTCACAACACCCGACTCACTCCTTTAACCAAAGTCACGCTGGCAAGGGTGCAGCGCAATAAATTAACGTCTGATTAAAAATGGCCGTCTCGCCCGCCAAATTGTCATCAAGTGGCACCATTGATACGGGCAACAAAACCGGGCACATCACCAATCACCCACTCAATGAGAAAAGGAAGGAACTAAAAACAACATTCTTGAGCAGGTCGGTCTTTCATGAGCGAGATGTGGAGGGGAGGGGAGGGGGGGGGGGGGGGGGGTGGAGACTGAGGTTCTGGGGGTATGTAAAGCGGGGTACACAGGACCCCACAAAGGGGCAGAGAAGGAAGGGCCACCCTGACAGCCTCGGCGGTGCAGTTTTTTAAGGGGTGTGGGGGCACTCGAGGGATGGAAGGCAGAAGCTGGGGGGGTGGGGGGGTTGTTCCCTCTCTTCAAAGCCTTTCCGCTGGTTCTGAGGCCCTGTGGATGGAGAATGTAGGTGGGGGGTGTGGTGAAGGGGTGAGAGTAAAGGAGAGAAAAGGAGAATTAGGGAGCCCTCTCTTTGTCTGCTGGCATCAGGGGGGTCGGTTAGACACTGAACGCCTCGGGAAGATTAACCGGCCGGGCCCGGTCGGAAGCTGAAGGGTAGCTGGGTGGGTGTGCTGCAGAGGGTGTGGGGGGGGGATAATGGGAGCCTGCTTTGTCTCCGGACCACGATAGGATGCTGGAGAGGAGAGATGGAATGTAAGAAATGGAGATTGATTGATTGGTACAGTGGATAGCGGTGAAGGGAAGGAGGGAGCGAGGGAGGATGTCGGCGCTAAGCCTCCGGTCGCTCCCCCGATTCCCATGCGGTGAGAGAAGGGGGATCACCCGTCTGCGGTTTGAATTTCTGAAATATGTAAAGAATAAGGTGTGAAGGAGATGAATGGTGGGTGGAAACAAGAGTGAAAACTGACAAAAGCTTAAAACAGACAAGGAAAAGAAAGAGGGAGACTGCTAAGGTGGAGAGGAAGAAACGGGGGAGTAAACTTTGAGGGTGGGGGGGGGGGGGGTTATGGGAGGTTGGGGGGGGGGGGGGGGGGTTCCTCAATACGGATTAGTGCAGCTCCACAGTGGGGAGAGGGAGGATGGGGTGAGAAGGAAAGGAGGCAGGAGAGGATGAAAGTTGAGGTGGGAGGGAAGGGTGAGAATGAAGAATTGCCATTCGCTTCACTCACTTCACTACACAGGAACAAAGCATGATGGGAGGTACTTGACATAACACTCTTCCAGGCCATGTTGGTGTGTGTGTGTGTGTGTGTGTGTGTGTGTGTGTGTGTGTGTGTGTGTGTGTGTGTGTGTGTTGTCCAGTATCTCAAGAGGAAGCACTGGCATGTAAAATGTGGAATTTTATATCACGTTCGTTTGATTTTTTTAAAAAATAATTCTGAATAATAGAAATGATTTTCCCATCATCAACAAGTGTGAAGAACAATATTTTGAAATCTTGACCCCAAAACATTTATTTTGCACCACAAACAAGTGCATTTCCCTGATATTTCAAATGACTGGACACACGATGTTCCAGCCTAAAACAACAGCTTCAGGGATTTTACTCTTAAGAACCTGTAAAAATGTCCAATATTCATGACTAAGAAACACTGTCTATATGCTGCAAAGCCTTTAATCACACAGTTTGCATTGATATATGACACAATTTGTCCGACGAGAAACAAAAAGTCCTCACCCACTTACACATAGCATCTTCATTTTTCTCCTGACTGACGGCAAAGTAGCACTTAGCAGAAACAGGTCCTCTGCTTGCAGCTAATGACCTGAAACAGTGTTTCAGAGCTATTATTAAGCTCTCATTAATTACAGGAAGGAATATTATCTCCACAGGTGATGGCCCACCAGGGATAGAGTTTCCCTAGAAGCTATAAAGTGCACTGCAGGGAGAAAAAAAAAGAGCCGCAGACAGAGAGAGGAGGCATCAAAATATTACCTAACGCACAAATACGATTGAGTCACCTTTATCGTCAAATGCCAGAGCGAGCATGTGCTGAGTGCATGCTCTGAGCAGAAATGTGAGACAGTCCATTAAAGTGACGCTTTCTTTGTTTGATGGTACGCAATCAGGTGTGTGACAGCTCCTTTCTATCAGCATTTTTGCCCGAACAGAGAAAGCGGTAGTCATACTGTTAGTGAAAAATAAAACAATGAATTTGTAGCTTCCAGCTTGTTTCAGAACAGTCTCAGTCAGATGCCTTGAGTCAGCATCAAGAAAAGCAATCTGAACTGAAGAAAACCCTTTTTCCCCACTACTAATACGTTTAAAGGCCTGTTTTCATTTCAAATTTTCACTTTCTCTTCTTCTCTTTGTTCACTGCGGCCTATATTTATGGCTCGATGTGTGTGTGTTTTTCTTTTTTTTTTGTGCGTGAAGACGCTGAGAGCTTTGTTTGGGACCTGTCACGCTGGAGGCCGAAGGTGGGGTGGGAGCGGAGGGAGGAGATAGGCAGAGGCATTGTCGATGGATTATACCACAACCAAAAAGTGGACCTCTCTCTCACACACACAACAGCTCCCTGCAGGTACAGTACCCCCCACCCCTCGACCCTGCCTTCTGATCAACAGAGCTGAAACAAGGAGGCCGGGAGGGGCCTCTGGTTCCCACATCGGACCCCACGATGGCCATTCTCTTCTCACCGCCCCCCCCCTCAAGACCTCTACTGTACCCAGAAACCTGTTATCTAACATGTCAAGTGCTGGATGACAATGGATATTTATCACTGGCCGTATCTAATATTGTTTGTAGCATTAATAATAGTTACTGTTAATATCGATCATATATTTTTTTGTAGCTCACGGTTTCTTTTAATGATTAAAGAAACTTAACTTTCTTAAATATAAAGATCACTTTTTACCTGTTCGTAACATCAAACAGTAGTTTTAATGTGTTGGTTAAGAAAAAATATTTGAGAAACTGTTATTTTATTGTTTTTAATCACTTTTTTGAGGCGATCAGCAAAGCTACAAACTTATATGTCTGTTAATTTATCTTAGTTCATGCAGACCCAAAGACTCAAAAGTCTATTTGTGCCAAATATTCTAATGATTACATATGTTTGCAAACAGGTGTGCACAGAATTTAAGAAAAAGAGCCTTAACCTTGCTATAAATCATGCAACATATCAACAAGTGGTAATTAATCAGGCATTTGAGAGATGAATCAACCCCTCCACCTTCGCTCATTAACAGAGAGAAAGAAAGACAGAAGAAAAGCGGGAGAAGGAGACCCGGGCACTAAAAGAAGCCCTTTGAACTTATGCAACAAGCCCTTTCCCCTAAACAAAACAAACTTTCCGTCTTATCTCCTTTCTCTCTCTCTCCCCTGTTCTGCTCTCTTGTTCCTTTCCGCTGTAAAGTCAGTGGTCAGCCCCTCTCAAAGGCACCTCCAGCCCCCGGCCCGCTCCGATTGGCTCCTCCGGGCTCTCCCACACTGAGTGCCTATGGCTCCTGAAGTGATGCTCTTTGTGTGGGGTTCAGGGGTCGTGCCTATTAGCGTGAAGAAAGCCCCGCTGAGTCTTATCCCGACCCGGACGAGGACGCAGGGCTCTTCACCCCGGCCTCGGCCCGGCCGGCCCCCTCCTTCGGACGGGACACTTTCATCCTTTGTCAGGAGGTCAATGAGCGGACCCCTAGAGGGGAAGGAGGGCCTCCGCCAATAATGATATGCATGACAGTCATTGTATGACCCTCATGGGGGGGTCATGGTTGGTTGAGGTGGGTGGGACGGCGAAGGGGAGGACAGGCTCCATAACTCAGGACGGTTATCTTATCTATAACTTCTGTAACTGAGTTACAGGACGAGCAAGGGTGAGAGGACATCGCCGGATTGTGATGAACCAGATCACATAAGACTTGAGGGACATCGATTTCCACAGAACCTTGTGTTTAAATCAACATGCTGAAATATTAAGCTGTAAAACTATTCTTGTGTGTATTTTTTTTTTTCTTAAATAGACAATCTGTGCAACGCCCACGCATTTACACTCATCTTAACCTCTGACTTCAACTGAGAGAAGGATTTGACTTGGTTGACTTCTCTCCCTGTGAGAAATTCCAGTGCTTTGCCTTGATATGCTAATTTCACGTTACATAACGATGTTACCGATAACTGTGAAACATCCAAACACAGACAATCTGATATGAATGCTGAAAACCAGTCTGCATCACAAATTAATTCATCATGATTATTCAAATACAAATTCCAGCTTAAACTGACCCAAATAAATAATTTTAATGTAAAGATTTTATCAGACTTAAAACATTTTATCAATCAGCTTGTTTTTTGTGGGTGATAGCCTCATGTATTAGTTTAAAGGCAGCAAAAAATAACAATTACTACTATTGGTTCCTGACTATTATAATATAGCTGCATTTAAACAGACAAAAGAGTGATTTCACATTGTTTACCGTCGAGGAAGCAATGATGAAAAGAGTAAGATGCAGGAAATCCATTATGTGCTGACAGATCTTCATTCCAGCAGCTGAGACGCGCACGGCGGCTGAAGTGCACAGAATTCTTTATTGATTGGGGAATATGTCATCACATCATGTTCAGAGGCTCTGAAGCAGCTATCAAGACCCAGACGGTGCTAATCTATTATTAATGTCAGGAGCCGTGCTTTAGGGCTGGATCATTGAACATGAAAACTGCTGCATAGATAAGGTGCATTTCAGTGCACTCAAGCAAAGGTTGTATCTCACTGCAATGAGTCAGTGCAGAATGAAACTGGGGAGAAAAAAGTGACTTTTTTTAATTTATTTTACATAAGTTCACGTGTCTGGCTTGGTAAAGTGTGTAAAATATAAATAAAGTAGATTTCAAAAAGCTTCAGTTTGAGTAGTAGAGGTCAGTTTTTCCACCTGAATAAAGCTCAAGGGGAAAACGTTTCTCAGGAGAATCAGATAAGATCAGGTCGCCGGTTTGACTCATTTTTGATTTTCCCTCATTTTTCATCATACAAGCGGAGCCAAAACAGGAGTCGGAGTCTCTCTGTGGAGATCCTATTTGTCTTGTTGAAGACATTTTGCGGCAGACTCTTCCAAGCGCCACACGGCCAGACTGCATCGCTCCAGTCCAGATTTATGACTGGATAACATCTTTCCACAATCGATCGAGCCTGGTTATAAAAGACAAGTCAGCAGTGTAAAACAGCACTGCGCCAATGACGACATGCCTCATTGCCTTCTCAATTGTTTTATGAAAATTGGACATTCGTGAAAATAAATCTGACAACTCCAGAGCAGGTTTTTTTTTTTCTTCTGAATAATAAATCATTGCATGAGCTTTACGGCAGCTTTGTAAAGCTTTCCCAGACGCGCTGATTGTTTAAAATTTATGTAATCACCAGTCTGACTGGTCTAAACAGTCTATTATGCACCTGTAATACTTATTCATACACAATAAAGAAAGCAATCTTGTACAGGATCAGGTTCATCTCACTCTGAAACCACTAATCACTCCAGCTCGATCTGTCTGCTAATCCAACCATTCATCTTCCAGAAGCCTTTGTCCAATTTCGGGTCACAGTGCGTTGGAACAAGTCTTGGTTCACTGTGAGCAAAAAGCAGGATACGCTGTAGACAGGTGACCCGTCCACCAAACACACACACACACACACACACACATCCAGAGCAAACGGGACGACTGGAGAAGCTCGAGACAGGTTCAAGCAGGAAGAACATGCAAACTCAGCACAAAAAGTGGATTGTTTTGAGGATGGTGGAGACTCTGGCTCTGTTTCTCTGGCCTGTTTTCTATTGAAAAGCGTGTGGATATGAGTTTGGGATATATGCTGGGTCTAATTACAGCAACATGAAAGACGTAACAAACATGTGAAGAAGTTTAGGATTAGACAAACAGAAACTTAGCGAAATAATCACCACTGAAATAACAGCTTTGGCTAATATTAATGCTAACAGCCAGCAGAGGGGGAGACATAAGTTACTTAACTGTTTTCATGTGCATCAAAAACAATAAATAATGAGTTCCTGAGAACGTTTCATTGTACAGTAAGTGCATGTCTAATTCCATGATCAGAAACAGAATGATCACTATAAAGAATCAGAATAAGTATGGCTCCAGAACTGCAGGGCATGAAACGTTTGCACAGAACTGTCTGCAACATGATGCGACAATATGAATGTGAGTGTAACTTCACACTGTAATTAACAGCAAACACACGCCGCCATAATGTCGAAACACAGCGTTGCTCTTGTACATGTTCCGTCAGAACCGCTGTGTTACTATTATCTCTTTTCCCGCCAAACGCTCCCTTGGCGGTGTGACCATGTTAATTAGAGGAGCTGCCCACAGAAAGATCGGCACGCAGCAGGAGACGGACAGAATAAATGTGGCCGACCGCGAGGGCCACTCGGCTTCACCTTCTGCCAGAAAAGTGATTTTCTTGCAGATTTTGGACAAGTGTCACAGGAACCACACTGTCCCCTCTGTCTTTCCTCTTGCTGCGTGTCACCGTCTCCAGACAGATCCAAGACCCAGGTCTGCGCGAGCGTGCAAGTGTGTGTGTGTGTGTGTGTGATGAGGATGAAGAGTATTAGCTTGTTCCCTGCTGCTAGAGCTGTGAGTGTGAGCTGCCAGAAGAGAGGGGGTAATTATGGGACCTGTTGTGCTGAAGGAAAGCCAGGCCACCGAGGAGGGATTAGAACCGTCAGTCTCCTCTTCTCTGCTTCACTCCAGTCCTCTTTATATCCACACTGGATCGACTCATTGTTAGATGTGTGTTTAATAATGTCAACACTGATGTTGAACATAATGAAATGGTACTTTTATCATAACCTCAATGAATGATATTTAATGTAATTATAGAGCAGGAAAGCCAACGGGAGAGACTGCCAGTATAAAACATGTCAGAGTGAATTCAAGAAGAAATGTGGTGTTTTCTGGCAGCGTGAACTGGTGAGTCACTTCAGTTCAGTGTGTTATATATTAAATAACTTTAATTTAACTTTTTAACTAATTCACTAATGATTTGTAGAAATTCTTACATATATTTACGGATTAAAGAAAATCTAATACAAGGTTGAGTGGTAACTCAAAATTTCATTTGGATGTGTGGATGTGACTGGAGACTTGTCAGGCCCCAATCATTCACAAGTGCTTAACGAGGCATAAAAAAAGGCATAAAATTAAGCAAAGGGAAACACTTTTCAAAATAAAACTCATTTCAGACTCCAGAAAGTGTTTCGTCATTCTCTCTTTGTGGCCCCGGCCCAGCAGCTGGGTATTGAAGACAGATGATCAATGGGTTTATATGGGTTCGTGACAGATGCACTGATCTGATTTATCACTATCTCACACTTGTTTTGTAGGACAGAGCAGTGAAACTTTGTACTTTCTAAAAATGTTCACATAATGTAGAATATTCTATGCGATCCAATCAGAGAGAGTCGCAGCTCCTGTCCTTTCCTGTCTGTGTTCTCTGCAGACATCTGAACATGCCCCAGAGGCATGTAGAGACCCTAACACCGACCTCTGGTCCATATGTTAAAAGCCTGTCTTTCCACATACATGTAGCGTGCGCGTGCATACGCACACACACAAATGCCATTGTGCTGTGAAAAGGGAGCCCTTTGACAGCTCCATTATAAACCCCACGCTGGCCAATTATCCGTTTTAGGGTGATTGTCTGGCCTCCTCCACTCCAGGCCGCCTTTGATCCCCTCCATCCCTCCTTGTGTCACTCTAGATCTGTGTGCAGGTATAATATTTCCACCTGGGAGCCTGAACGCCTCTTTTAAAGTTCCACTTGAATCATTTCTGCTGCCTTTAAAGAAACATGGAAAGAAAGAAAGGGGAAAAAAAACCCACTTCCTCCTTCTTCAGCTCCTGATGAATCATGGATCATTTCTCCTCTCATCATCTTCTCTCTCTCTCTTTATCTACCCGACCCGCTGCCTATGACACTGGAAACTGTGGGTATCTGAATAACGTTGATTGCAAGTGGCAGATGGCAATTAAATAGGAGTAAGGAAGTAAATGCTGAGGGAAAGGAGTAGAAAGCAAACGGAAAAAAAAAAAAGGCCTCTCATAACTGAGGGAGGTGTAAAAGAAGAGACGAGACTGGAAGAAAGAGGGAAAACAGGAGGAGGAGGAGAAGAAAAGAAAGATAATAGAGTAAGAGAGAGAGCATGACAGAGGTCTCTGCTGGTGGTTCGTTTGATCAGGGAAGCGCAGTAGTTATCTGAGTGCGCCCCGTGTCTCGGTACAGTTCAATCATCAGCGCCGATTCATCTAAATGGATACCAGAACACCTCGGTAGCTCGCAGTACAGTAACGGCCTTATGTCCCCAGACAGAGCTCTAATAAAAACCAGACCGGCGTAATCATTCGCACACCGCACCTCGCTGCACGTACAATCAATCTGTCGGCTCGACCGTAATTTCTCAAACTATTGTGATTAGGCCATCATAAAAGTGGCTGAATAGAACCAATTGCCAGACATTACTGAGCAACTTCAATGTATGGTGTAATCTCAGTATTTGTGTGTGTGTGTGTGTCTCAGAGCATCAAACAAAAGCGGCCCGCATACCAGAGCAGAGTGGGAGACTTTTTTTCCCGTGTGTGTGTGTTCATTAAAGTGTGTGCCGATCATCAAAGGGCAGTGGAGAAGACACTGGAGCGGCGGGGATCGGAGCATCCCCACAGCGGTGCAGCGACACACAACCAGACAGCATCACACACACACACACACACACACAAAAAGAAAGAGCCACCGTCCAAGACAGTCAGAGAATATCATGCCTCTTCTGGCTGCCCGTCGCCCGGGCAACCCTGGCACCGAGCGGTGCCCCATCCCAACGGCGCGCCCGCCTCACCCTCCTCTCCCGCCCGCCCCGCCCCTCCTCTTCCTCGCCCCCCCTCACACCCGCCGGATCCTTTACACTCCGTCCAGCAGCACGTCAAGTTCAGCCCCCTCACACCCGGCTTCCCAGCAGGCTCTTGACTCGGACTGGCGTCGCCTCGAAGGCCAAAAGGAGGGCGATCCACCCCGAAGCGGGGCTCGCCTGTGTGGGGTACATCTCAATCAGCGGGAGCGCCGTCCAGAGAGGCCCCCTCATTCCAGTCCCGCGCCACCTCACCGCCACCTCTCGCTGGCATGGACGCCCTCATGCCCTCCCACCACGGGGGGGGGGGGGAGAAGCAGCGGGCGCTCCTGCCCGCCGCCTCCATCCCTGAGATGTCTTTTCATTTCCACGCCGCTCCCACTGTCCCCATGTGAATGCGCCGAGTCACACCCTGCTCCCCGAAAACGAGGAGCGGAGAAACAAAGCCAGGCTGAATAAACACTCTGAGATTTAGACGGAGGGTGAGGAGGACAGACGGCGGCGCTTAACAGGGACACTGATGGCTTTATACAACTGACGAGAAGAAAGTGTTCCTTCTCTCACACGTTTCTCTCAGTGTCTCTCGCCCATCCTGGCGGCGTCGCCCTCTGCTACCGAAGACTGAAAACAGGAGAAGTCACACCAGCGTGAAAGCTACAGTGCTGGAGGATGGAGACGGGAAGATGGAGGAGGACGGAGGGGACGAGACGAGACAAGGCGGAACATTAACACAGCAGGAGGTTTGGGAGGAGACTGAAACCAGG